>NC_134259.1:11565712-11877854 GCF_965152275.1 Natator depressus | reverse complement strand
CGATTACATCCCATCTGTAGGAAAGAAGCAAGTGTCTTCGTTCATCCACCTTCCCTTTCTTTCCAACCCCTCCATTCTGTGTCTGGAATCTCACCTCTCAATTTGAGACAGGAACTTCGTCTCGAATATCCCCCTGGTCTTCAGCCTTTCAGAGATCCGCCCCCGGAACAGCAGCCCCCGCTTGGTGAAGTCGATGAGGATGTTTCGGACAATCTCACCCAGGTACATCCCGCTGATCATTTTTTCAAACCTGGAGTTTGTTAGGATATAGATATTCAGGCCTGTCGGTAAAGACCTGTACTCTAAGAATTTAGGTGTATTCTTATCACTTGGCTAGTTATAGAGTTATAAAAGAAAGAAACAAAATCACTGTCTGCCGGTGTAAGGTCCTTCTCTTACTGTGACAGTCTGAGGCCCTATGCTTAGGCTAAGGCCTTTGGCTAAGCAACAGAGGCAGCCATAAGCTGGGAAACGACCGGTCACATCCTCACATTCCAAACTAGTCACATTGAAATAAGGTGCTATAGGGCTGTTAGGAATACAATCCTGTCCTGATAATGCCTGTCACCTCCAGAGAAAGGGAAGTGCCTAGAAAATGTAGAAGGAAACTTAGTCTGATAGCATCCTGTCTGGCAAGAACTCACTTATCAATAGCTGGGATGTGAAATCCTCACTTCTGTATTGTTTTGTGATTATAGTTCCCACTTTGCTATTGTTTGTCTGTATAATCTCTGTCTGGTTCTGTGATTGTTCCTGTCTGCTGTACAATTGATTTTGCTGGGTGTAAACTAATTAAGGTGGTGGGATATAATTGGTTACATAATCATGTTAGGATTGGTTAGTTAAATTTCAGAAAATGATTGGTTAAGGTATAGCAAAGCAGAACTCAAGTTTTACTATATAGCCTGCAGTCAATCAGGAAGTGAGCGGGTGGGTGTGTGGGTAGGGGAAATGGGAACAGGGAATGGGGGTAAGGAAATTGGAATCACGTTTTGCTAAAGGGGGAAATGGGAACAGGGAATAGGGGTAAGGAAATTGGAATCATGTTTTGCTAAAGGGGGAAATGGGAACAGGGAATAGGGGTGGGGCAATTGGAATCATGTTTGGCTAACGGCAGGAATGGGAACAGGGACACAGGTGTAAGGCTCTGTGGTGTCAGAGCTGGGAAGGGGGACACTAAGGAAGGAAACTGGAATCATGCTTGCTGGAAGTTCACCCCAATAAACATCGAATTGTTTGCACCTCTGGACTTCGGGTATTGTTGCTCTCTGTTCATGCGAGAAGGACCAGGGAAGTAAGCGAGTGAAGGAATAAGCCCCCTAACAGAGTTGAAAAGGCCCAGCTGAGCATGGGGTAGGAAGGACAGGCTGGGGGTAAGGCAAAGGACTGGGACTCTGGAGATTTTGGTTCCACGCCCAGCTCTGCCACCGATTCCCTGTGTGATCTCAGGCAAGTCACTGAATCTTCCCCCCAGTGCCTCAGTTCCCCACCTGTACAATGAAGATAATACTCCCCCCTGCCTTAGCTCAGCTGCAGTGGGGTGAGAACCACCTGGCTCTAGGATGGGGTTTGTAGAGGAATTCTAGGCTGCCCTTTAAATACTTTGCGTCTCTCACAGCACCTTCTTTCCAACGATCAGAAAACAATGGGCTGGATTTCCCTGCCACTTAACAAGGGTGCACATCAGTGTAAACACCACACACTTCAGCAGAGTTACTCCTGATTCGCACCAGGGGGAGAGCGAGAGGAGTATCGGGCCCAGTGAGTTAAACCTGACACCATCCCTGTCAAGTTGTAGCATGATCCCCCCCGCACGCTGTGGGGGAAAAACGGAGGCACAGAGAGATGAAAAAGAAAGATGATGCTCACAGGACTTGGTCCAGCCCCCTGGTGTCAGTGAGAACAGGATCAGGCCCTTCGCACTAAACTAGCTGACTTTTTCATAAGCGTCCAAATTTCCATCCCAAGTTCTAGCCTCAGTTCATTTTAAATTCTGCCGAGGCGATGGTCAGAAAAACGGGGAGGAATCTTCGTGATGCTCAGGTACCATGTCATGAAGCTAATGGGACAAATCCTAGTCCCTGGCCTGCAGCCCAGGATGTGCTAGAGAGATCCCTGAATGCCATGTGTTCTCCAAGAGAGCGTGGAAAGCACGGCAGTCTTCAAAGCTCCGCACGCACGCACACACACCTTTGTTTCCCGGCATTGAGAGAAAGTTCGTCCACCGCCACATCAAACTCCGTCCGGAAGTCATCCAAGCAGCCGTTGTCCCCGAACGCCCCCCACTCCATGTTAATGCACATTCTGCCCTCTTCACCCTCCACCAGCTCCACGTTCCTCATCTCCTCCATGTAGCAGGCGTTGCTGCCCGTCCCTGCGGCAGAAGAGCACAGAAAGGTCTAGAGGCTCCCGAAACATCACTTGCTTTGAGGGGGATGGAAGGGAAAGCAAAAAAAAAAAAGCGGGGGCGGGGGGGGGAGATAAGAGCTATACTAGTACTGGTAGTTAAGGGAGACTGGGGAGAAAACGATCTCAGATGCTGTCAGTCGCTGGCCACACGCAAGTAAAAAGCAACTTAAATTTAGTTGGGGTTTTTTAGACAGAAATATAAAACGTTCAGCTCACCCACTCGGGGCAGGCACAGAGGCTCGGGCTCCCCCCCCCCCCCCCCCCAATGGGGCGAGCCGGTGTTCATGGCACCAATCCCACAGGGAGGCGCCGAGACTTGCCACAGGCTGGATGGAATTAAGCAGTGGGCCGGATCCAGCCCGCGGGCCGTAGGTTCTGCACCCCAGTGCTAAAGCTTGCTGAAAGCCACTTGGGCAGAATCTAAATTTTCCATGGGACCATGTCGTTTTCGACAACAAAATTTTGCCGAGGAGAAAATGGAAACAGTTTCCCTTGCATGCATCTGACGAAGTGCATATTCACCCACGAAAGCTTAATCTCCAATGCGTCTGTTAGTCTATAAGGTGCCACAGGACTCTTTGCCGCTTTTACAGATCCAGACTAACACGGCTACCCCTCTGATGCAATTTCCCTTTTGACATTTTTGGAACAGAACATTTTGGTTTTTCTTTTCTACACTGATTTTATATCGTCCATAAACTGAAAAAAAGGTTGACATCGAAAGAAAAAGCCGGTTAAATTGACCCCAAAGCAATTTTTGTTCAAAATTTTTGTTCTGTGGAAATTTTGAAATTCAGTGTTTTGTTCCAATTCGGAACAAAAACGAATTTTGAAATCGCAGAAAATTCCAGTTCACGGTCTGCTGAAGGCCAAATATTCTGCTGACAATTCCACTGAAGTCAATGGAGCTAACCCGGTAGATCATTGCCCGGTATGAGTTCAGACGTGCTAAATTAAGAAGTTTCTTTGTTAGAAAGCAGGCAACAGAGTTTGGGGGTTTTACTATTACTCTGTGCAACCCTGTCAATGCAAATTTCACAGTCTTATGTGACACTATCTCTGCAGCCTGGGCTACACAACGGCCGTTCTCCTGAGCTTAAACAGCTTGGGAAAAAGCAATGAGCCTTACGTGAGCCTCTCAAGAACGAAGCGATAAGATCACCCTGATGGCTTAAAGTATTGACCAGGAGGAATTCTTTATCATTACCAGCTTCCTTCATAGTCTTTCACCATGGAAGGTAATAGAGTTACACCTGCTTATACCACGTCTGAATTTGGTCCCAAATACTCAAGGAAATGAAGTTGTTTGTGGGTGGGAGAAGGCAAAAGATTTTCACTGGCTGCCATTTTTCATTGAAATTTTAAAGATTTTAACATTTTTCCCCACCACTGGTGGAAATTTCTGATGTGTACTAGCTCTCCAGGGGAATAGCTAAAAGACACAGGACGTGAGTGGAGTACAGGATAGGAACTGGGTACGGGGGAGAGATTGGTTTGTTATGTAAAGCTTCAGTTCTTACCAGCGATGAGCCCAACTTCACAATAAGGATCTTCATAACCACAGGTCATCATGGTGCCTACTGTGTCATTCACCACTGCTACCACATCCAGATCAAACTCCTGGGGAAGAAAGGGCTACCATGCGTTATTCTGGAAGAACCAGCACCTTCTGTGCGCCCTTTCACTGTTGCATTCAGAGCAACACCCTCAACGTCAATGATGCAGAGCAGAAAGGACCTGACTTTCTGAAGTCTCCCTATGTCGGTTTTATACAGCTCCCATTACTGGGATCAAAGCAACTAAGGGCACGTCTACACGGCAGTTAGACACATGCGGCTGACTCGTGCCAGATGACTCGGGCTCAGGCTAAGGGGCTTTTAACTGTGGTGCAGACGTTCAGGCTCGGGCTGGAGCCTGGACTCTGGGACCCTCCGACTTTGCAGGTTGGGAGAGTCCCAGAGCTTGGGCTCCAGCTGGATTCGGAACGTCTCGCTGCTATTTTTCAGCCTCGTGGCACAAGACATGGACTCAGACTTGCAGACGTGTCTCCTCCCCACCAGTGTAGACTTGCCTCAGATGGCGATATTTAGTATTTAGGACTGTTCATCTGCAGAGCCAAGCACTTTAGGAAGCTGGGCCTGATCCAAAATACCCCAAACAAGGTAAAACTGCCTCTAACTTGGCTCATTTACACTGGCATGCTGAAGAGCCGGGATGACCTTGCTAGTGTTAGAATCTGCAACTGTAAGAAGTTCACCTAATGCCCTTTTTCGGAGCACATTATGTGTTCCCGAATTCACAGCAGCACAGCACACCTAAATCTGCTACAGTTGCCAGCTAGGGGACTTAGTCCAATCGCTCAAGCTGTAGAGACCCTTGCTCTCAGCTTTGGAGGTCCCAAGTCCAACCCTTGGTGAGGAGTAAGATACGACAGTCATTTAGCCATTTTCTGATCTTACGCTCAGCCATGTAAATTTCCTTTCTAGCTGCAGTGAGAATTCCAAACAGATCAGGATTATCTGAGTGACTAGTCGCAAATTCTCCCTTTCATTTGCACACTGATCGCTCAGATCAGTTGTCCCATGGACATTCACCTCTCTCCTATGAATAGCTTCTTTCAACAGGTTCACCACATCTTCTCCTTCACAGCCAGTAGCTTTGAACCCTTTAGTCCACTTCAGAAGTATCCCCTTAAAAAGAGAACAAAAGATACAATACAGTCACTTAAGATCTGTTCCGGTAAGAGTGCTCTTTGTAGCTACATCTGTTCACATACACGGCTAAAGGGGACTGTGGTCAAGATTTAAGATCAACTAGTAATTTTAGGTGCCCAACTGGTGGTAACTTAAAGGGTCCAATTTTGAGAGTAAACCTATTAGCCAAGATGGTCAGGGATGCAAGCTCATGCTCAGGGTGACCCTAAACCTCTGACTGCCAGAGGCCAGGAAGGGAAGACGGGGGTGGATCACCCCAATTGTCCTGTTCTGTACAACCCCTCTCCCTCCTAAAGGTCTGGCACTGGCCACTGTCGGAGACAGGATATTGGGCTAGATGGACCATTGTTCTGATCCAGTATGGCCATTTTTATGAGAGAAGGCTCAAGAATTCCTTAAAATCAGGCCCCTTTAAGGCAACAAGTTGGGCACAGTGTTAAAACTCTTGGCCAGCCTACTCAGAACCTATTTAAGGGAGAGCTTTAAATCACCTTTTGATATAGGAGGACACCAGCTGACCTGAATGGTACATGTTTTTCAACAGATACTGCTACACACAGAGGGCGGAGCCTAGATATTGTTTTCGTCAATATTAACTAGAGCTGTGTCCTCCTCTTTGTTGCAATGATACAGGTTATTAACACAGGAGGAGTTTTTTTAAGGCATCAATGGATACCTAGCTCCCATTCCTGCCTGGGGAAAAGCTTCCCATTGATGTTCCCATTAGTCCTGGCAGAAGTTAACCGAAATATTTGCAGTAAATAGCTCTGCGACGTGACATCTTAACAAACCAATTCCAATTCGTTGTTTTTTTTTTTTTAAACACACCAAGCTCTTCACACAGGGCATTGCAATAGGCTTTACAGAGAGAGTTTAGATGCTAGAAAGAAAAGGAAGGTTTAAGGTGAGGTTTAAAAAGGAAAGGACTCTGGATGTTAGCGGGCAAGGGGTGGGGGGGGATGGAAAGTTCTTGGTAGGGAAAGGGTTAAAAATGAACTAACAAGTGGATGGTCAGAAGGGGAAGTAATAAGAAGAAGAAAATGAGGGATTGCAGGTCTTGAATCTGGGCCCCTGGAGATTCCCCAAACTACAGCCACCACTCAGCAGCCTGCTGGCACCAGTGGGGAGCATGAGCCGGTGGACCCTAGCTCACCAGAGGCACCACCCATGCAACTCCTGATTGGAGGAGACATCTAGCCCCTCTGATTGGCTCAGACTCATTATTTAAGACAGAGGAGGCACAGGAAATTGTCCGAGCAACTAGGCGAATCCTTGGCTGGCTGCTACATCAGAGGCCCTGTCTTCCTGCTTTGTTCCAGTTCCTTGCTTCTGCACCCCAGCCCACGATAGTGACTCCGGCTCCAACCCTTGGCTTGGCTCCTGACTGACCCCCGGCTCCGACCCCCCAACTCCAATTCCTAATTCCTGCTCCAACCACTAGGCCTGACCATCACTGCTCTGATAACTAGGTCTGACCACTCGCATCCCGGTCCACGACAGGAACTAAGGAGAGCCAGGGAATAATGTTGTATTGTACCCTCTATCTACATTTGCTCTATTTAGATCATAAGCTTTTTGGGGCAGGGACCTCTCCCTTGATATGCCCAGCATTGCTTGTGGGTGGAATTAATAAAAACATATATAGTAATAATGACATTTAAAAACTATCACAGACGAGGGTATGACAAGTCACAGGAGATCCCTCCATGGAGAGCAACCTGGAAGGGACAGAGATGAGGACCAAGAGAGTACAGTTTGCGAAAGACAACTATGGGCAGCTTTTCTCTAGTAGGATTTAGCCCCAGGATTGCTGGGACACAATGAAGATGAGATTAGAGTGGTCAGAGAGGCACAAAGAGAATTTTGATGTGGCTAGGAAGCCCGGGAAGGTAACTAAGGAGGAGGTCGACGATGGTCCATCTTGGAGCAGAACTGGTCTGCCAACGGTGTTCTGGAAGACTATGGAAGAGGGAACTACAATAGGATGGAAAGGGGGTAGGGCATAAGCAAGATTTCAGGTCAGGTAGGGTCAAGATAAGGAGAAATGTCTAGAGGTGGCAACAGACTCACAAGTGAAACAGGAAAAGGAAATTTGAAAATGAGGATGTCATCTTCTAATCCTTCCCTCTGTTCCTGAACAGTGTAGCAATGCAGGCTAGTTAGTAGGTACATATACCAGGTAGCTGGATATAGGTTACCTCATCAAGGTTATTCTGTTGGCAAGGGAAAGAGAAGGTGAATCCCATAGGAAGTGACACGCCCTTCATCCCCATGTATTCCAGGAAGTCAGAAATGCAGTGGACGATGTGATCGAACAGCTGTAAACAGACAACCAGAGGCAGTTGCTTTAGTAACTGCGGAAAACTTGATTAAGTACCAGGCTACCAGCTAAGTAAGAGTGTGTCTGCTGGTACTAGCAAAGATCAATGGGCTACCACGTCAACTCAGCTGCATAACCAAGTAGTGAAAAATCCATCTCCGTTGAGGTCTTCCTCCTGTAGCTAATTATACAGCGGCACCCAGCTATATATAGTCAAAATTTAAAACACAGTCACACTGGGCCTTATCCTGAGCACTGAATTCAATGGGAGCACTGGAAGGCTTGATGGGGATAAGTTACCAGCAACACAAAGTCTAGAGCCATAAAAATCTAACTCCAAACTCAGGAGATGCCTGAATCCAGCATTTGGGGCTGGGTTACCCATCTGCAATGGGATACAAGCCCCACCCCATCTCAGCCCCAAAGTTATCACCTGAAGTTATCACCTGAAGTTTCAGGCTGTTCTCCTTCAGCCCCCTTTTCTTTATTTAAAAGATTTTTCTCTGCATTTCACACACAGGTTAAAAAACAAAACAAACTGTGTTGGTTCAACATTAATACAGTGTTCTTCACCCAGAGGAATGCAAAAGCTCTTTACAAACTTAAGAGACACATGCCTTATAGTGAGAGGCTACAGGCACTCAATCTATTTGGTTGATCCAAGAGATGGTCAAGAAGTGACTTGATTATGGTCTGTAAATACCTACACAGGGAAGAGATTTTAGATAGCAGCCAGTTCTAATTGAGCAGAAAAGGGCAGAACATGATCCAGGGGTTGGAAGCTGAAGCTAAAACAATTTCAGACTTAAAAAAAAAAAGCTCTTTATTTCTAAACAGTGAGGTTAGCTCACCATTGGAGCAACTGACCCAGGGATGTGGTACATCTGAAGTCTTTAAATCAAGACTTGGTCTCTTTTTAAACAGTTATGCTATAGCTCAAACAGAAGTTATGGGCTTGATGCAGAAGTTATTAGGCAAGCTTCTTTGGCCCTTGTTCTGCAGGAGGTCAGACCAGATTATCACAACAGTCCCATCTGGCCTTGAAATTGATCAGCCGATGAATCTGGGGGCCGATCTGCATTGCCGAGATCACGCTCCACTGTCGCTGATGCAGTGGGTGTTGAGGAGGCTCAATCTCAAAGAGCTGTTTGGGACCTCACGAGAGGGGGCATCACGGCTAGAAGCCAGGTGGCCCAGCTCCCACCCCGTACCCTAACCACTAGGACACTTCAGGCGAGACGCCACCTCTTCTCCTTTCAAGCTGGCCCTGGCTCACCTCCTCTCCTGTCCCCTGCATGGCCTCCTGCGGGATGGAGTAGATCTTGTTGTGCATCTCAACGCCGCGCCTAATCCCGCTCCGCACACGCACCAGCAGCACACGGAAATTCGTTCCCCCGAGATCCAAGGCCAGGAAGTCGCCTTTTTCTGAAACCCAAACGAAGGCAGTTACAACACTGTCCACAGGGGCTGCCAGCGAATGATGTACCCAGATCACCCCAAAGACCCAGCCAGCCCCCACCTCTCATCTACAGGCACCGGAGCAACCGAGGAATGCAAAGTAAAGTGAGCAGGCGACACTAAGAGCCTGGAAATGGAGGGGTTAATCCCAACCTCATAGAGACCAGTGAAAACTGATGTCATGGGAGTTAAACCAGCGAGAGATCAGAATCCACCCTCTGAACTCTTCTGTTCTGGAGAATCGGAAGGAACCATGGAGGACCAATTCTCCGTCCCCATTATGCTTTGTACCAAGACAACGCATAGAAACCTCAACGGAGACGAGGGCCTCACTGTGCTAGGTGCTTCAATCTAAATGGACAAAGCGGAGAAGTTTCAGAGTAACAGCCGTGTGAAGTGAGCTGTAGCTCACGAAAGCTTGTGCTCAAATAAATTGGTTAGTCTCTAAGGTGCCACAAGTCCTCCTTTTCTTAAAGCGGAGAAGGTGCAGGAGGGGAAGTAGGGACACAGAGCATGGAAGTGACCTGCTTACAGTCACGCTGCAAGGTCAGTGGGGGAGTCAGGAGTAGAACCCAGGTGAACAAAGTCCTAGTCCAGTGCTCTACCCACTGGGCCACGTTTCCTCGGAAGCTGTTCCGGAACTTTCTTTGCTTCGAAGTGTGCATGAGAAACCCCAACGGCATGCGCAAATCTGAAGTCCAAAAATATAGGGCTACAGTCCCCAGAGAGCCACCCTGTTCCTCAGTGACTCGTGTTTGTTAATGCCCAGCGCCAGCTTGAGAGTCCACTCTGAGATGGGGCCTGAGTGGATTGGGCAGCACACAAGCACCAACTCCGTGGGTGCTCCGGGGCAGGAGCACCCACGGGGGAAAATTAGCCGGTACTCTGCACCCACTGGCAGCCAAGCTCCCCACTCCTCGCCTCCTTCTCCCCATCACGAGCGCGCCACATCCCCCACTCCTCCCACTTCCTCCCAGCGCTTCCTGCCCCCTCCCGCTGCCGCCTAACAGCTGTTTGGCGGTGCTTAGGACTTTCTGAGAGGGAGGGGGAGGAGGTGGAGAAGAGGCGGGGCAGGGGCGGGAACTTGGGAGAAGGGATGGAATGGGGTCAGGGCCAGGGGGAGGCCGAGCATCCACCAGGCAGACCACCCACTAGGCAGATCCAAACCCTGAAATATAAAGGAGCTCAGATTGCAGGTTCTGGCCCCTTGACAGTCTGATGTTCTATCCGGCAGGGGACAGGAGCGTTCACACACACAGGGTGTTACCTGTTCCATCCGGAGTGGCACACACGTAAGTGGGCAGCATTTTCACAGTGGCGTCCGGGTGCGACTCTTTGCTCAGTCCCCTCTCCATCTCAATCCTCATCCTATTCTTCACCTCCAGCAGCTGTTCATGGCTCAGCTTCAGGGCTTCCAGGGTCTTCTGCCTTGCCTTCTGCTGGGCTGCTAGCCTGTAGGCCACTGCCGTGACCATAGCGGCCCCTTTGCCGCTCCCGTCTTCCGACCGAACGAATCGGATGTCGCAGTCTGGCAGCAGCTTCCGCACAGTCTTCTGAAGGCGCCGAGCAAAACTGCACAGACAGAGGGGGAAGTGAGTGTCACCCACTGAGCGTGGTGCTCCAGGCCCCTCTACTGGTGGCTGGCCCGCATATAGACATTGACATCTAAGGGAGACTCATGCTTTTAGATCCAGAGGTCCCAGGTTCAATCCCTGTTGCCTATACCCCACTGAGCCTTACGCAAAGCTAGACCTCATTTAGGTCTGTAGCCTTGCAAGATCTTATCCACTGATGGACAAGCTTCTGAAGGCCTTTTCCTGCAGCTCTTTAACGTCTTCCATGCCCTCCTGTAAAGCCCTTTCACTCAATGCATTTTTACAAACATTAACACTGGTGGCACCTCAGACTGGCAGGAAAGCTGGGAAAACAGAGTCCCAGCACAGCTGGGATTAGAACATGGGTCTCCACGTTCGTAGGCCTGCGCCCTATTCACTGGACTACCCTGCCTCTCAGATTGCAACCTACGGGGGTCCAATTCCCAGGCCTCATGCTCTAAGTTCCAACACAAATTTAGAGGCTTGTTACAAACCATGCAATCTATTAAAAGTGATTTTGCTTGTGCCTTAACTGATACACTACTGATTTGGGCCATTGTAGCGGGGTGGTCACCCGCTCCCAGCCCAAAGGGGTTAAAAGCCAGCCCTGGGAGAGGGCCAGGGCTGGGAGCCTTAGGCTGGGCCGATAGGGAGCCAAACAGACTCAGCTGACCCTATAAAGGGGCTGCTGAGCTGAAGCTAAAAAGACTCTCTAGCTTCTGAGAGGGAGGGACCTGGCTGCAGGGACCTAAGCAGAGTACCTAGATTAGAGCAGGGCTGGGGAAGGGCCTGAGGAGTTGGGGGAGCTCCAGCCAGGAAAGCCCCAGACTGTGGCCTAGTATTAGGCCCAACAGGTACTGGGGTTGCAGGGGACAGCCCAAGGTTAGACAGGCAAAGTTGGGTTTGGACCTGCTGCCTCTGTGATGAGTGGCTCATACTGCAATCTGCCCCAGGGTGCGGGGGCTAGCTAGTGACTGGCAGTAGCCTACGACTGAGGCGAGGTAAGGATAGGGGTTGGGGTTCCCCGGGGAAGGGAGACCCTGCAAGTGAGGGGTTACTGCCAGGGGGCAGCACCCCGGCGTGCAAGGGGCACCGGGAGGGACACGGGGGCCCGGCGTAAGCGGGACACCGGCCTGCAGAGGGCCCTCCAAGGCTGGAAGTAGAGCTAATTCCCAGGACACCAGCAGGAGGCGCCGCAGGGGTGAGTCCCACCCGCTTACAGCCATGAACAGCATACAGGACTCTCACGGACATTACTGGGAGTCACAGCCCTTTAAGTGCTCTGGGTTTGGGTTGCTTTCAACCCCATCAAGCTGGAGAATGACCCCCAGGGCCACTTCCTCGCAAACACATTGCTAGCCTCACTTAGGTCCTCAGGCTTACTGGGGGTGCTTCTTGTACACCGAGCCATCCACGCCGACCGTGGAGCGGAGCCTGTCAACTCCTTTGTTCTCCTTGATGCGGCGCAGCACTGCGGCCAGGGTAGCAGCACAGAGGTTCGCCGAGCGTGTGGAGACGATCTGGCAGATATGCTTGGTGGCTATGCAATCTTCTGCAGATGGGTCCAGGCCAAGCCTGGTCAAGATCTCGTGGGCTTTTTGTAGCCCTTCCTTCTCCCTGAAGAGCAAAAAAAGGAGTTCAGTGGAGTAGCCTGAGATACTGTTGAGTTAACTCAACGTGTTACAGGCCCAAGGTTTCTGCCAGTCCCACCTCTTATCCTGGAGGTTAATGAAATCATAAAAATGTAGGACCGGAAGGGACCTCGATAGGTCGTCTAGTCCAATCCCCAGCAACGAGGCAGGACTAAGTATTATCTAGACTATCCCTGACAGGTATTTGTCCAACCTCTTCTTAAAAACCTCCAGTGTTGGAGGTTCCACAACCTCCCTTGGTAAATTTGTTCCAGTGCTTTTACTCTTAAGAGGGTGATAAGTAACAGCCAACATGGATTTGTCAGAACAAACCATGCCGAACCAACCTCATTTCCTTCCTTGACAGTATTACTGGCCTAATGGATAGATGGAAGCAGTAGGTGTGATGCATCTTGATTTGAGCAAGGCTTTTGAAACAGTCCCACTTGACATTCTCATAAACTGGGAAATGAGATCTAGATGAAATTACTTTAAGGTGAGTTCACAACCGGATGAAAAAACATACTCAAAGAGCAGTTATCAATGGTGGGCTGTCAGACTGGGAAGTTTCAGAGTAGCAGCCGTGTTAGTCCGTATCCACAAAAAGAACAGGAGTACTTGTGGCATCTTAGACTAACAAATTTGTTAGTCTCTACGGTGCCACAAGTACTCCTGTTCTTTTTGCAGACTGGGAAGATGTAACTAGTGGGCTCCCACAGGGGCTTGGGGCTTTTCAATATTTTCATTAATGACTTGAATAATGGAGTGGCGAGTATGCTTATAACGTTTTTAGATACTTGGTGTCATCACTCTGGGGGACAGAATTAGAATTCCACATGACTTTAACAAAATTGGAGAATTGATCTGAAATCCATGAGGTGAAATTCAATAAAGACATGTGCAAAGTACTACACTGAGAAAGGAAAAAATCAAATGAAGTAATTAAAAAAAACAACCCCGAAGAAGTGTAGTACTGAAGAAAAGGATCTGGCAATTATAGTGGATCACAAACTGAATACGAGTCAACAACATGATGCGGTTGTGAAAAAGGCTAACCTCACTCTGGGGTGTATTAACAGGAAAATCAACTATAAGAGACTGGAGGTAATTGTCCCGCTCTACTCGGCTGGATGCTTGTGGATAAATGGAGAGAGTCCAGAGGACATCAACAAAAATGATTAGGGCGCTACCAAATTAAAGGCCATGAAAGATGCGTCATGGACCGTGAAATCTGGTCTCCCCCGGTGAAATCTGGTCTTTTGTGTGCTTTTATGCTATACTCGACGGATTTCACAGGGGAGACCAGCATTTCTCAAATTGGGGGTCCTGACCCAAAAGGGATTGCCAAGGGGTTGCAAGGACATTTTAGGGGGGTTGCGGTATTTTCACCCTTACTTCTGCGCTGCCTTCAGAGCTGGGTGACCGGAGAGCGGCGACTGTTGGCCAGGTGCCCGGTTCTGAAGTCAGCGCCCCGCCAGCAGCAGAAGTAAGGGTGGCAAAACTGTACCGTGCCACCCTTACTTCTGCGTTGCTGCTGGCAGCGGCCCTGCCTTCAGAGCTGGGCTCCCAGCCAGCAGCTGCTGCTCTCCAGCTGCTACCCTGCTCTCCCGGGTAGCAGTACTGCAAACCCCACCTCCCCCACCGTACAAAATAACCTTGTGACACCCCCACACTTCCTTTTTGGGTCAGGATCTCTACAATTACAACACCCTGAAATTTCAGATTTAAATAGCTGAAATCATGAAATTTATGATTTTTAAAATCCCATGACGGTTAAATTTGCTTCGAAGTGTGCATTAGAAACCCAACTGCATGCGCAAATCTGCATGGATTTGGACCATGAATTTGGTAGGGCCCTAACAATGATCAAAGGTTTTCAAACCAGACCGAGGAGGAAAGGTTAAAAACCTGGGCATGTTTAGTCTTGAGAAAGGAAGACTTGAGAGGGGGTGGGTGGGGGCACGATAACAGACTTGAAATATATTAAGGGCTGTTATAAAGACGACAGTGATCTCCACTGAAAATAGGAAAAGAAATAAATGGTTTAATCTACAGCAATGGGAGATTTAAATTAGATAGTATGAAAAACTTGATAACTCTTAGGGAAGTTAAGCTCTGGAATAGGTTTCCAAGGGAGGCTGTGGAATCCCCATCACTGGAAGTTTTTAAGAACAACTTGGACAAAACCCTGTCCAGGATGGTCTAGGTTTACTTGGCCGTGCCTCAGCGCAGAGGACTGGACTCGATGAGCTCTCAAGGTCTCTTCCAGCCCAACATTTCTACAGTTCTATCTCTTAAGTGATCACATCACACAGAGCAGGAGCGGGGGGCTAACCTGCTCGCTTTCTACTTGGTGTCTACACAACAGGTCGCTCACCGTTGCCTTGACAGACCTTTCCCTTCCCAAGAGCACAGGTCTTGAAGAGGGGGTGGCCTCCCCTCCACTGTTGGGGGTTCACTGAGGATGGAACCATTTGCTCAGGCTCTTTCTTACTTACTTTTCAATAGCAGACACAAATCCAGTCTCGAAGTGTCCTGTGGTGAGCAAGCTTGGGGTGAGCCTTCCACCGAATAGCAGCTCCTCCTTGGCCATCTTCACCAAGATGAGCCTGACCAACTCTCCCATGTACATGCCGCTGATCATCTTTTCAAACCTGAAGAGAAGTTAAGCACAAGGTTCAGTCCACTGTGCAAGCCATTCTACACTGTCACTTTAAGAGGAAGGATGTGGACACATTGGAGAAAGTACAGAGAGGGGCAACAAAAATTATTTAAGGTCTAGGAAACAGGACCTCTGAGGGAAGATTAAACAAACTGGGTTGTTTAGTCTAGAAAAGAGAAGACTGAGAGGGGACATGATAACAGTTTTCAAGTATGTAAAAGGTTGTTACAAAGAGGAGGAAGAAAAATTGTTTTTCTTAACCTCTGAGGATAGGACAAGAAGCAATGACTTAAATTGCAGTAAGGGAGGTTTAGGTTGGACATTAGGAAAAACCTCCTAGCTGTCAGGGTGGTTCAGCACTGGAATAAATTGTCCAGGGAGGTTGTGGAATCATTGGGGATTTTTAAGAGCAGGTTGGACAAACACCTTTCAGGGATGGTCTAGATAATACTTAGTCCTGCCACGAGTGCAGGGGACTGGACTAGATGACCTCTCGAGGTCCCTTCCAGTTCTATGGTTCTATGATCTCAGATAGCAGCCCAATACAGATACACCCAGATTTTGCTTAAAATCACTGGGGGACATTTCAAAACCTTCAATAAAAAGACTGGGGAGCTCTAGTCTGGAGAAACATCTGTGCTTTGTAGGAGCTTTGCTTTAGCCCCAGGGAGCGTGGGAGTTCTGCAGGAGTGGAGCCACAGTGCCTGAGGCAGGATCTACACACAGAAAGGGCTTTGCTGGCGTAGCTGTACCTGCATACTATACCAGCCCAGCGCTCCTAGTGTGGACGCAGCTTATATTAGTATAATCACTGGTATAACATTTTCCAGCCTCCCCACCCGAGGACAAAATAAGTACAGCTTTTCCCAGCCCAGCTCCGTCAGCCTGGGATCACACCTCTTCAGCACCCCTGACCAACACAGCTCTGCTGGCAGACGCTTGTAGAGTAAACACGGCCTGAGGATACAGTCTTTAGAAGCGCTACGCAGCATTGAAAGTCAGTAGGATTAGGCTCTGAAATCGCTTACAGGCCAGGTCTACGGCACGGGTGCTACCATGACACTGCTATGGCAGTATAGCACCACAGTGTAGACACTTCCTACAGCAATGGAGAGGTTTTCCCGTCAGCATAGGTAATCGCCGAGGGGCGGTAGCTAGTCAACGCAGCACTCTTCCATTGACTTAGTCACAAATTCACTGGGAGTTAGGCTGGCGCTCAGGGGTGTGAATTTTTCATCTCCCTGAGTGATGTTGCTAGGTCAGTCTAAGTTTTAAGTGTGTCTAAGGCTTGGTCTATTTTTCAAACCATCACCCTACAACCCTATGGACACGGCCATTCGTCATGTCTCCCAGAGTTTTGGTTAAACCACAGTAACATCAAGGTTCCAATGTAACGATGAGCACACGCTTGACGGAGGATTCTGGCCTTCAAACTAAAACAGCTAGAAACACTGCGAGAGATTTTCCAAGATGCACATGGGAGTTGAGTGCCTATCTGCCCTTTGGAAATATACCCCACTTCTCCCATCTTATCCTGCAGTGGGTGAGTCTGTATGGTCTGCAGAATCCTGGGGAAATTGCTAAAGTACATGCTAGAACTTCTCCTGTGGGCAAGGTTTGAGCTGCCTTGATAATAGCTGGACTGAACTGTGCACACAGAAAGAAATGCAACTGTAAATGCTTAACATATACAGTACATAGATTAAAAAAAAAAAAAAATCAAGCCTTCAGGTGACTTCCTCTCCCGTCCATTGCAATTAGAGGTAAACCTGAACCAGAACCAAACTATTTCTGCATCTTGGAGGAAGCTCAGATCCAAGTTTTATGGACTGGGTCCACCTCTAATTTAAAAATCAATCTCTCAGTCACTGAGTTTGATATCTGTTGGTTGCACTGATGTATGAACGCTAGGTGATGCTGTTTGCCTTCGGGTGAAGATCACTATATTGAATGGGAAATCCAGAAGTAGCTGTTATTCCATTCATTAGAAGATGAAGCAAAGCTGATGACGGGGTTGCTCTTGGTGGTTCATGGAGAAATACCATCCCAAATTTGTGCTACAGTCCTAGTTTGCATTGGTCTACCCTGCATCCGGTAGGGTCCTGTAACCCAGTTAACATATATGACCTCCTCCTCACACCAAAACAATCACAATAGAAGGACAAACAATACAAAATAAACCACCCCCCACAACTGAGCCAAAGCCAGGAATCTGCTTACAGTTGTTTCCCTGGATTGAGCGAACCCATGTCGATCTCACGGTCGAACTCTGTCCTGATGTCATTCAGCACGCCGTCATCTCCGAAGGCTCCCCATTCCATGTTTATGCACATCCGCCCTTCGTCACCTTCCACCAAGTCAATGTGACGCATCTCCTCCATGTAGCACGCATTGGTACCGGTACCTGTGCCAAACAGATCACAAGTCAGTCACCTGGGAGAGGGAGTGATGGGGTCTTCATCACTGCTTCCCACATACAGCTCCTACCCATCCTATAAGCATGGCCTAAATTGTTTGTTCTTAGATGCACACATTTACACTTGGCCATACTGAAATGCATCTTCTTTGCCTGAGACCAGCTTATCATGCGATCCAGCTGGCTCTGTATCAGAGCCCTCTCCTCTTCATTATTTACCACTCCCCGTCTTTGGGTTGTCTGTAAACTTTGTCAGTGATATTATGTTTTCTTCCAGGTCATTCATAAAAATGTTCCATAGCGTAGGACCAAGAACTGATCCCTGTGACACCCCTAGTAGAAACACTCAGTGATGATTCCCCATTGACAGTTCTATTTGGAGATCTGTCAGTTAAGCCAATATTTCATGCATGCTACGTTCATTTTGTACCGTTCTAGCGTCTTAATCAAAACGTTGCATGGTACTAAGTCGAACAACTTACGGAAGTCTTCGAATATTCCATCATCGCTATTACTTTCCTCAGTCAAACTTGTAATCTCAAAGAGACATCAAATAGTTGGACGGGATCTATTTCCCATCAAGGTTACACTGCGTCTTACCAACAATGAGCCCAACTTCGCAGTTGTGATCATCATAGCCGCAGGTCATCATCGTCCCTACGGTGTCATTCACCACAGCGACCACGTCAATGTCGAAGTCCTGAAACAGGCAAAGGGGAGAGACATCAAGTCAAGTTTGACCAAAACTTCCCGTTCCCTCATTACTAAAATTGATTGTGGGGGTTGGGGAAATCGTTACTCTAGAGGATAGAGTGAGGCTCCAAGGCCAAGATTTGGGATCCGTGCCCACAAATATTCAGCCTCATTTGGGCCAGGATTATCAGCTGGGACTAATTATTTTGGCTCGCTCGATTTCTCAGTGCTCAGCTGGAGACACCATGAAGGGGAAGATGTTCACAGGGCAGGTGGCTCAGCACTTATCATCAGCTCCTTCTTAAGGCATCTCAAGGTCAGCACTCGAAATCACTAGCTCCTTTTGAAAACCATGGCTCAAGTGGGGCTAAACGTGCATCAGCACAGATTCAGTGATGGAAGAACATTAATAGGCTGCCTATCTTTAGTAAAAATTGTTCCTTTTATAGTGCTATTCAACGTCAACGCACTGCACAAACATTCATTAAGGATCTCAACACCCCCTTGAGAAGGGTAGCTAAGTAGCCATGTTACAGATGGATTTATCTAGACTTCTATTAACCACCTGTCCCTGACTCTTCGTGTTTTTTAGAAGACTAAAAGTTATGATACACGAAGGAAAACTTCCAACAGGTGCAATAAACCATACAGACAATGTCATCATGCTCATGGAAGTAACTTCACATCCAGCCAGTCCACAGCCCTCTCCTGCCCCAAAATTTAGGAGGAATTCGTGTTGATTGGTGCTGTGTTAATAAATCTAGGCTCTGGCAGATCCAGACTAAGAAATCCAGGCTCTTGCAATGGGAGCAATTCTGGAGGAATCGACCCCTCCTGAAAGACTCCTGACCAACATCCCTACTTCCTGTTTTAGTCACAGGGCTATCAGCTCAAGCAGTCAGCTGAGGAGTTGGTAATGTACAAGGAAGAGAGGCATAGCCAGATCTCAAGCCGTTTAAGGCTTTACAGGGAAAGATGGGGAAATGGAGGCAGAGGTTACTACATTTGTTTTTCTCCCTATCTCCAGTCCTTCCGAATGCCAGAAAAACTGTGATATCAGAAGGTACACCAACAATATGCAATTCAGAGCAGGGGTGAATTCAGCGCTGAAATAGTTCTTTGAGTACACCCACTTTCACAGCTGATAATGCACCCTGCAGGAGAACAACATAAGAAAAGAGCAGAACACGAGCATGAGGAAGCACGAGGTTTGCTGTAATCCTCAACCAACAGAATCTAATCTGATTTTTAAAAAAAGAGGAAGTTTGTTCAGGTTTTTTTTTTTTAAAAAAAAGAGCACAGCTGTCTTGCACTGGTTTCCAGATGAAGCGTGCATCAATCCGACTGACAATCCTTGAATGTGTCGGGTCTGAAGCCAAGTACAGCCACTGCTTTTCCCAACCTGGAGGAACCCAGTCTATGCGAACACCTTGAAATACAATACCTTCCCTCCTGCGTGGAGGGCTGTAAGCTAGATCAAGACCAGGGTTTATACATATTCTCTTTCTTCTGTTCCAAAGCCGAATAGAGTGCCCAGGGCGGAGCAGCTGATTCCCAACAACCTGGGAGTTCAGCACACGGGTAATGCTTACCCCTCGTTTCTTGATGGCTTTACGTATCATGGCAACCACGTCTTTCCCCTCCACGCCGCTGGATTTGAACCCTTTAGTCCATGTAACAAGGATACTCTACGAAAAGAAATCAGAACACCATATTATCAAACCTGGAGTCTTCAGCTGTCTTTCACTAAGGCCCTATCGCTACCCTGGGGATTTTTGCAAAAAACCAAACAAACAACAAAAAAAAACAACCAAACATAAAAACCCTTCTCCACTGTAGATCAGCTGCACTGATATAAAAGACAAGGGTTTCCACAGATGCAACTTACTGCAATAGGTTCCTGGGATGGGTTGCAGCACTGTCGTGTGTGTAGGTTATGACTGTGTAACTACATCAATATGAAAAGGAGGACTTGTGGCACCTTAGAGACTCACGAAAGCTCATGCTCAAATAAATTTGTTAGTCTCTAAGGTGCCACAAGTCCCCCTTTTCTTTTTGTGGATACAGACTAACACGGCTGCTACTCTGAAACCTACATCAATATGGTTACACTGGCAAGGAGTCTACACTATAAGCTTACATCGGTATAACTACCTCGCTCAGGGATATGAAAAATCTGCACCCCAGAGCGATGCAAGTTATACAGACCTGGTGTAGACAGCGTTATGTCAACGGGAGATGGATTAATGACACTGACGTGACAAGCAATCCTGTAGGCATAGCAGCATCTTCGCTGCAGCGTTTTACGTGTTAACCTGCCTTGAGTCTCAGCAAGGCCCAGATTTCTGGAAATGCCATCAAAATACGGATGGGATGGGGAATTAGACATTTACTTCCACCAGCATTAGAAATGCGAAACACAGGGTAAGGCTGACCAGATTCTACAGAGTCAAGTTTACGAGGATGCTTCCCAAAGAGCTCAGGGTGTCATACGACTTCTGATTAAAAACAGTCTTTGGTGCTTGAGGTTTTCCAAACAAATCTAATAATCTGCCCTGAGCAGCAGAAGGCACTTTGCACCTGGGACTTTTACTATGATTAGTAGGTTTAAGAGATACTAATAATAGCAGGAATATCTTGGCCGTACAGCCGTGGAATTTGATTAGCTCCCACTCTGAAAGGGTTTCAGAGACATCTTCCGTTCTCTCTTATACAGAGCTTTTCTTCCCTAGGTCCCAAGGCGCTTTAGAATCATAGGGTTAGAAGGGACCACAAGGGTCATCTAGTCTAACTCACCATCTGTGAAATGGAGTCTTTGTGAGTATCTTGGCAGGGAAACTCATTAAAAAAAAAAGACAGAAGTACCTTGCCCCAGGCCACCCAATGAGTCAGTTTCTGAACCAGGAATAGAACCAAGATTTCCTGATGCCTCACCCCACGGCTTTCCACTAGATCACCCTGCTTTCCCCAAGAGAGCAGTATAAAGGGAAGAAAAGTGAATAGAAACTTATGCAGCATGTGGGTGCCTTTACGATGGAGTATTCGCTGCACATGGAGGATGTGCCAAAGGGATAGAAAAATACCCAGATGGCTACATTTCTGAGAGTTGAGTAGAATTTTTAGCTTTCCAGTTATAATGGCAGGGAACGGGTAGAAAACGAGACCCACACAAGGATGCTAGGTACCAGAGGAGAGGGTACATGACAAGTGAAATGACCCGCTTGCATCCAGAGGGCGCTAAACGAACAAATTTCACCTTGGGAACCCAATGCCACAGACAGTCCATCAGGTCACCGGAGTCCCTTCATGTAACAAGTCAATGGCTAAGTACAGCTGACAGCACATCAATCCCTGCAGGAGTGCCTGCCCCCGCTCGCTGGCAGAAGCATTGCCAATGACTTCAGTGGGAAGAGGAGCATGGTGCACCATGAATGATGCGGAGCTTGACATGCCTGTTTGCATGTAGTGAGGAGACACATGTCCTGGGGCATTTGGAGCTGCTTTACCTTACGCTGCACACCTTCCCCCCATCCAGTGCCTGCATTCAGTTCCTTTTCCACCTGCCCTGCTCCCATCTCAGTCCTCAGTGTTACCTTTGTCTCTCCTTTCTGTAGCTGGAGCTCCAGATCTGTCTCCACCCTGCCCCCTCTGCCACTAACAGCCTCTCTCAACTTATGTGATAAACAGCTGCCCTCATCGGCCATCCAATCCTTCCTCTAAAATCCTCTTCTCAGCCAGCGTCCCAGCACACAGCTGGTGTTATTCACAAAAACAATCCCAAAATATAATCAGCTAGGAGCCTTATAAATAACACTCCCTTTGCAAGCTTGGCTGCCCTCAAGAGCAATTTTACCCTCCCCCTTTGTTTCTTGTCCTTTCCCCACCTTCTCCTAATGGTTTCTTGTCATATCTCATTATCTTATTTCCCCAATTTGGAGCGTAAATGCCTCAAGGCAGCAACTCTTCTTGGTTACTTGTCAGTAAAATGCCTTGCACGTTAATGGTGCCGTAGAAACAGATCAGTAATAACCACCAAAGAGTTGAAGTTCCATGTGTCAGCATGCAAAAGAGGCATTTCCTTACCTCAAGTTAGCTAACACGTGGTAACTAGCAAGAGATACAACCCACATGAAGACAGGGCAGTTTGTTCAGATTTTACTTCATGTTAAGTACCGTATCGTACCTAACGCACCTTTCTTCCTCGTGAAGATGCGTCCATAGTGTATGAAGACACGCTTAAGGTCTTTGCCGGTTTAAGGGAACAGATGTAAACTAAACCGAAGCAAGCCAAAGTCCACACTGCTTGGCACCAGTTTAACTAAATCGGTTTAAAAAAATCAATTTAAGTCAAATTGACGCAACTTCCATGTGCAGACCAGGCTAAAATCATATGGTGTGATTAAAACCTAGCTACTCTTCCCTTTTGCCTCGCCTGGTGGCTGGTAGCAGCCCAGGCCTCAGCCTGCAGGTCAATCTATTATGGCTTACAAGCCAGAGAAGGTAAAAGCTTCACTTACCTCATCCAGTTTGGTTTGGTGGCAAGGAAAAGAGAAGGTGAATCCCAGGGGCAGCTTCTTGTCCTTCATGTTCAGCTTTTCCATGAAGTTAGCCAGGCATTCGGCAATATGATCAAAGAGCTGTAGAACAGAGATCACCACCCGTTAGACTGCTCAGACCCTGAGTCGCCCTAATCTGTCTATTCAGCGTAAAGACCCAATCCAGCACCCATTGGAATGGATCAACACAAAGTCAAGTCAGGATCATTTCACAACTGAACGCGCTGGATCCTACATTACACTGGGTGCCATTGACTGTGTTTCGTTTGCCAATGTCTCTCTCCTTTATTCAAGCAATTCAGCTATTAGAGAGTAACCCTCCCCACAAAAGGAAACTTTTGGCCACTACCTGTAAGCCTTACCCATAATACTGGAGGAAACTTTCACAGGCACGTTAAGCATTCCCTGTACTGCACCTGTATTCCTGATTGTAACTGGTTTGGTATTCTGGGACTTTACAGACCACATTGTAATAAAAATCCAAACAGTTATTATTAAGACTCACTTATAAGTTGCCCATTACCATGGTGTCTAGGTGTAGTTTGCTTAGTTTAAAATAAATCCTTAAGCATGTCTTCTCTGTATCAGCCCGGAAGATTTTCAGAGACAGACACAACTTTTGGGAAAGGAATTTGATCTCGTGGTTAAAGCAGGAGATTTGGGATTCAGGACTCCTGGGTTCTCTTCTTAGTTCTGCTGGTGACTCTTTGCAAGTTTTGACAAATCACTTCACCTCTCTGCACTTCAGTTTGCCCCCTGTTATAGCGCGGGTAGATGGAACTACCTAATTTTTTGTCATGTGCTTTGAGGTCTTGGAATCTAGGGTATTAGAGAGAGCAAAATATTAGGATTCCCCATGACAGTTCAGGATGGTCCAGTACTTTGATAAAGAAAAAACCTCTCTTCCTTGGTTCTTTAGACCTTGATTGCACTGAAGATTTGCAATGAATTTTCACAGAGATATGTTAACATAATAAATGCAACTGAGATTTAGTTATGTCCTCACCAAAGATTTGCAGGGTAGCTCTGTTAAGCAGTAGCCGCCCACCAGGGCAAACCCCTAGCATAGACAAGGTAAACGGCAATAAGCAGCAGGTTTGTACTGGTGCATCGAACTCAGGTGTCAAGCAGGGGTCAATGCCAGGGCGCAAATTTGTCTATCTGCACATGGGGCCCAGTGGGTGGCTAGAATGGAGATAAATTCCCAACACAGACAAGGCTCTGCCTGCTGCATCACCCAAGCTGACCGTGGATCGATCCTCAACATCCGTTAGTTTCCTTCTTCTAAGTTTTCAGCAGAGAACAGAGCACAGAACTCCAGTTCCCTCAGCTGTTTATTCCAGGCATTTCCCCCCGCCCCCTTTGCCAGACTGTAAACCCCGGGTAGTGACGAATCTCATTTAAAGCATTAACATCTCTCTGCAAGGCACTTTAAAGCGCCTTCTGCGCACAAGGCTTTAATGAGAAAAGCGAAGACAGCTGGACAGACAGATTACACCAGTTTGTCTTCAAGTGGTATAAAGCAAAGAGGGTGGGGCGGAGGGGATGACTGGATTACAGTTTTAAAACTATATTCCCTAGGACTCACACACAACATCCCCTTAACAGTCATTTACTATTATCTTATTCTGTTTGCATTTATTTTGTGTCAAACTCTATTTTCTCCCATACAATGCACACTGTTATTTTATTCCATTTGTATTTATTCTGAGCCAAAATCAACAGCCCAACGAAAGGGTTAGGAGACAGTCGGACAACGTGTTTCATCAACTGCCTGCCTCTGTACTTTACACTTACACAACTCTTTATTAAAGTGCTTTGAGATGCAGAGAGAATGGTGGGCATCATTAGACTCACAAGTCAAAGGGAGAAACTGAGGCACAGAGCAGGGAAGGGACTAGCAGGTTGGTGGGAGAGGTGACAATGGAACCCAGGTGTGCTGACTCCTAACAACTTTAATCCCCACCATGTCAGCATCTTGCAATGACACTAAAATTTTCTTGCTCCATCCCGCCCTCCTCTATCCAGAGAGCACAAGCCTCATAGAAAGCTGCAGAGGATGCTCTCTGAGCACGTGTCATCACAGCATCCGCTGGGTGTCACCCCCTCACGTGGACAGCGAGAGAGATTTCCCTGGACAAGAAAGTGACTATTGATGATTACTTCTGACCAAGCAGAGGAGCATCTTTCCACTGCATGGTGCCTGCAACTCCCGAGGGCAAATATGATGCTGCAAGATGACATGTGAACTGATGGGCGGTGGCCGCGCAGGGGGGCCTTTTATGTAAGATTTAAACTGGGATTAGGCACAGTTGCGGGAGGATGGAATCAGAGGGGAGTTAGAGCTACATGCGCTGTGCTTTACTCCTGTCCTTTCAATGCTGGCATCTTCTCAAGGCAGACCAGAGTACCACCCTCTCTGGGGCCAAGATTTTTAGTGACTGGCAGTTTTGTATACTCAACATGAAACACCCTTTAAGGGGCTTAATTTTCAGAAAGTGCTGCGGACCTGCCTTCTGAAAACAAGGCCCTGTTATGGGGTCTCAAATTGGGCATCCAATGGCAGACATGTTGACACTAGGAAAAAAGGTGCGTTTAACACTCATTAGAAATCCCTAGTGGAGAGACGGCAAGTTGTAGTCTGAACACGTTAGTTGTGAACCCTAGTGTAGATACCTGCCAGCTACCACATGTTAAAACACAAACTGGCCTGTCTACACTAGGGTAATGGGTGTTAAAAACCCAACTTCACTAGTGAAGGCAAGGCCCAAGGTACCTGAAAATTATTAGTTGCTTTTAAAAGCCTTGGCCTTTTGCACTTACCCAGCCCCGATGGCTGTCGCATCGGAGCATGGGTTGTTTCCTTCTCGAATACCCAGGAGAATCACGTCAGGAAGACATAGCAGGCTGGGTGAGCCAGCGAGAAAGTGTGTTCAGGAATAAAGGGTGCGGTGGGGGGGGAGGGGCAGGAATATTAAACCTACCTGTACCCCACTCCCACGCATGAGATCCTCTGGAATGGCATAGATCTGATTCTCCATTTCTACCTTCCGCAGGCCGTTATCAGACACCTTCACTCTCAGCACACGGAAGTTCGTGCCGCCAAGATCCAAGGCCAAGAAGTCTCCATTCTCTGCAGGCGCAAAGAGAGAAGAATATCGTGTTAGAGGCCTCTGTCTTATTCACACACACACACACACACACACACACACACACACACTTAAAATGGAGCTATGAAATGACTGCCTATTTACATGGGCCAGATATGCTAGGGTACTTGGCTGCTTTTAACAATAAGCAATAGTGGTTTCATGCACTTTACTGATTTGCTGAAATCTCTCCGTACAGTGCAATCGTCCTGCAATCCCTGCTCGGGCAGACACAGGCAGCCAGCTCCACTGCAGAAATAAGGCACAGTCAGGAAAAGGGCTGAGTGAGCCTCTCTCCTGGCCAGACCCCCCTGACACAGCCCTGAACAGAACTTGAAGTTTCTCTCAAGGAAGAGTGATGGCCATACTGCCAATGCCTGCCCGCCATGAGGGAATCCCTACCCTCAGCACAGCTATCCCCTTGGGTGGAGGGGGTGAAAATTACCCCCTCAGGGATGAATCTGACCCTACATCCAGGGACCCCTTCAACCAGCTAAAATGCAAGCAGCTCTGTGGTGGCTGTGGCCCATTGTTGCCTCATCCGCAAGTTGCACAAGGTAGTTGGGGAACTGTGGCCTGTGAGACAAATAGCTCATACAGAGGAGTTATGAGATCTTCCGTGTCCACACAGAGCAGACAGCAATGCTGTTTTTGAGGCTGGAGCAGCCTGGTCTTAGTTAGAGCAGAGGAATTGAGCCAGGAGACCAGATGCAGTTCCTGACTCTTCCACTGCCTTGCTGTGTGACCTCAGGAGAGTCGCTCCATCTCCATGCCAAGTAATTCAACCCCAGGGGACTGGTTTCAAAGCAGGGCTTTTCTGAAGGAAGGATTCTGAAGTGTAAATAGGACAGACAGTGATCACAGAGGGACAGAATGGAAAGATGCCTCTGAAGCATCCCAGGACCGTTGCCACGCGCTTGGGCAAACTTTGTAAAGACGGGGCTCCATTCTCCTCTCATCTACACTGGGATAAAACCGGCACAAAGCCCCGTGGCCAACAGGGAAATGGGAGTAAGAGCACTGTACTAGAAAGAGAGCTTAACACATAAGGCTCTGTACCAGAGGCCTGTTGTGAGGCCTGAACTAAAGTAGTGGTCAAGCCTTGCTAATATAAAGCAAAGTTAGCAAGAGCCAGGCGGAGAGCAGGAGTCAGGTTCTTCCCCATAGGGTCCAGGTGGGTTTGTACTCGACACGGTTAGGTGCCACCGCTTGCCACAGCCCATGCTAGCATGGCTAGGCTACTATTTGATGACAACTAGTGTGAGCAGGTCCGCTCGAGCTGGGAATCACACCCCCCAGCTTCAAGTGTAGACGTAACCTAAGATTGTGAGCTAGTCAGATCCTATGGCGATGTGGCAGAGGGAGGCAGAAAACAACATAAGATAGATATACAACCCTAAACCTCAAGGCTGTGTCCAAATCCCTCATCATCAGAGGGATGCAAAGCAGCGTAAATCATCTACTACTTGAAAGCAGTGTAATCTGCCAGCATGACAAGCAGCGAGGGAAAGTGAATCGAGTTTATCTGCCCTGTTTTGGTTGCCATTAGCGGAGACAAAACACAAATGCAGGCGAGAGACTCAGATAACGCAACCTGATTTGGCTTGGTCCCTCGGGCATAGCTTAACACACAGCTTCTCTGGAGTACGGCCTCCCTTTAATTAATTTGCTTTAGGAAGCCTGTAACGATTCACAAGTGTTACTGAGCTGAACCCACCTCCCTAAGGAGATGGGAAGCTAATTCTATTTTTTAAAAAAGCATTCAACTTTATTTTTCCAGACACCACGGTGGGCCACTGCTGAGTTTAGGACAAGTAAGTTTAATGGCCAGCATGACTGGTGGAAGCGCCAGGCTTACTATATTAAATATCGAGCTGTGGGTGGGAGAGCAGGAACGGAAAGAGGGAGGGGGAAAAAAGACCACTATCAGCACTCCTTAATTTCTGAATACACTAAATCTGCTGAGCTGGCTACCCCAGACGGATTACAGTGTCTAGGGACCGCAGTGTGCCCAGTGATGCTTTTATAAAGGGGCTACAGTTGAAACAAAAATATGCAGTTAATTAGTATTCCAATGACACCGGATCAGTTAGTGTCTTCCGTGAGGTCTTCTGCTGAAAAGACAGCTTACTATCCGAATCTGAAGGGCGTTCAGCAGTAACGATAGCTTTGCTGGAACGATTATGAGGTTGACTTTGCAAGAAATGCGGGGGGGGGGGTTGGAAAAACAAAATCAGAGCTCATTTCTGTAAAGCTGCCTCTTCTACCCCCTGCCCTAAATCTCCTGTTTAAAATATCTTGCACTCCTGGGAAACTAATAACTTGCCAAGATCAGATCCCAGGGGATAATGTCTTTAAAAAAATCTCATCCAAAATCATCCTTCCACAAGAGATCCCAAGCTGCCACGATGAAGAGAGTTTAAACTTGAACGAGCTCAATCTCTTAGCAGTAAGGGCGGTGCGATGCCCCATGGGACACCAGAGTTAGAGGTAGAGGCCGTGCACTCCCTTGCGAGAGATCAGAGTTGGATCTCTCACTCCTGGGGCGGGCAGGCCTTGTAAGGAAGGTGGCTGGTCAGCAAGGAAAGGAGGGAGAAACAGGTGCCAGATTCTCAAGGACACCCTCCTGTCAATCCCATTTTATCCTCCTCAGCAAGCTAGGAAGCAAAAGCTTTGCCCAGACTGTAACACTCTGGTTACGCCCTAATTACTTACACTCATGTTATAAGGAGGAGCTGCCAAGCTGGTTAGGTCATTATCTAGCAAGCACTGGACAGCCCCCCACCAACCCATCTTTGTAAGGATTCAAACAACACCCCCACGCCCAAGCCAAGCACCCGAGAACTATGGGGTGTTTGAAACTGGGACCCAGATCACAACTTGTGCCTTCTCTAACAATAACTCAATGCCTTTGAGCACCCTAGATCAGGGAACTGTCTCTCCAGCATCTGCATACAACAGGCATCTGCTTACATGAAAATCTAGAGCTTGGGATAGGTGCCGTGAGATTTATTTTTAAAAATAAAAAGTAGACACTTTAATTTTAGGTAGGGTGAGAGTCAGTGACAACGAAGCCTGGCATAGTACCCAGATGATAGAGCAATTTTTAAATATAAACAAAGACTCTTTCAGCCACTCTGCAAGGTAGATTTATCCTCATCCCCATTTCACACATAAGAAAACTGTGGCAGAGAGAGATGTCTTTTGGGACTTGCACAAGGCCACAACAATTCAGGGGCATAGCTGGGATTTGAACTCAAGAATCACAAACTTCCATTCTATAGCCATAAAACCCCAGCAAGGCACCACTGCTTCTCTCCTTGAGATACCCAATTTGCAGGTCAGGTAGCTTAGATCACCCTTGCATCAAGGTAAGGGGGTCTGAAAACTAACAAGCTTCTTAGTTTCTCCAATTCTTGTAACGGTCACCAAGACAGCCCTTGTCTATATCTGGGACTCAACCACCGATGAGCAGCAATGGATTTAGCTTCACCAATACAACCTGTAGGGAAAGCCAAGATCTGCACTGTGTTCAAGACAGGCTAATCCCAGTTACAGAGAAGGCCTGTGTTTCATTTCCAAAAGCATTTCTCAAGTGATCGGTGCAAAACACCTGAAGGGACATTTAGAAGCTGCCAGGCTCTAAGTATTTTCAACGCCCGTTAAAATCACTGACTAGGACAGAGGGTGTCACCAGTGTTGTCAGATGTCACCAGTGTGGTGCTCTGCTCTGTTCAATGTTGATAACAGTCGGCTGCGTGCGTGTGTTCCCTCTGTGTGCTGTCCCGGCTCCGCAGATCGCCAACACAGAAGACCCCGAGAGAATCCCCCAATGACCACAGACTCCGATAAGGTATGAAGGCACCCAGCCAGGTTTATTGCCAAACGAAAGACAGTCTCTAGCTCCCTGGATCAGATGTCTACAGTTCTGCTAGTACATATGTACTCCCTGACAATGGATCGGCTCAGTCAGTGGCAGAATTTACCACTGCCCCCTAGCCCAGACAATGAAAATTCTTCAAGGCTGCATTCTTATACACAGGTACAAACAAGTTTCACATCACTCCTGACGTATTGAGGTACAACCCCTCGACGTAGTAAGGTGTCGCCTCTCACCTTGCACATATTGGTTCGAACAAAACAACTCTATCCATCATAGTACCCTTTTGCCCCTGTCTTCAGGATGGGTCCGCCTGTTCTTTGTTATCTCTGTGGAATGTGCAAGTATCGGAGCGTTCTGGTATCATCCTGGCCTATGTTTGTATCTCTAGTGCCCAGCACCTTTTAGGTATGTGTATTTTTGCAACATCAGCCCTTTCTTTGCCAGCTTCTGGGTCACAGCGTAACTTTGCTTTATGTTAACAAAGTCTTGACCATTACGTTAGTTCAGGCCTTAGGCCTCATACCAGGCCTCTGATACAAGGGTTTATGTTTCAGGGCCTCATCTTACCACAAGCCCCTTGTGGGAGGTGCTCAGAATCTGGCAGCATCAAGCCTTTTGAATGTGAAGTCCTTAGGGCACAGACTAGGATTTCCTCTATGTCTTGTACCGCACCTTGCACACCAACAGCAGCCAAGTATTCAGTAATATGGGATGTGCAACATACCCAGGGTCACACAGTCTTACCAAAATAGCGTCCATCCAGGGAGCAACTCAATACCTGTTGCCATAAGAAACACGGTAATTATAGTTGATACCAGCACGAGGATCGCAGGACACACGAGCAGCAGAAATAAAACAGCCACCCCTGGGGCTTTTAGGATCCGTTTTAATGTCAAGGTGTTATAAAGTGTCCGATGGATGGGATTGGTCATCCAGACTGACTCCCAGGGCTTTTGGGGGAGAGGAAAATGTTCTGGGGTAGGAAAGGGAGGCTTTTTGGGCAGGATGTTTTTACGAAGTGCAAAATCCAACTACGACTGGAGATGCCAATTAAACAAGATTATTTGCATTATGGTAGTGCGTGGAGGCCCCAGTGGAGATCGTGGCCCCCTTGTGCTAAATGCTGCAGACACTCAGGGTATGTCTACGCTGCAATCAGAGGTGCGATGGCACCACATGGAAATATACCTGAGCTGGCTGTCATCTAGCAACTGCAAGTACCGACGGCCGTGACCCTGCGGCAGCATCAGCTGTACAAGCCTGCCTGGGACGCTGGGCCATTACGCAGGCATCCAGTCTGCGCTGTCACAGGGTCACTGCGATTGGTAGCTGAAGCTTGTCTACACTACAGCGGCACAGCTACGGGGCTGCAGTCATGCTGCTAATACTGTAGTATTGATGCTTCCTACCTTCCTTCTGTCGACCTCGCTGCATCTACCCGGGGGGCGTGGGGGAGCGACACGACCCATGCTTGTGTTAGCTTGAAGAAATAAAACTGAAGCCCCGAATCCAAAAGGGGACTGAAATCCTGTGGCTTACACCATCCTCGGCCTGATCTGAGTAAACAGGTGCCGGGACAGCAGCTCTGGAAAGGATTATTTTTTGCTTAGCTTTAAAATGTACTTTTAAATTTGTTTTCACCCCATTCTCCCCACTGCGCCCCTTGTACAGAACTTTAGAATTCCATGACTGTGCAGACTGAGACTCCACTGACTCACACGCAGGTCTGCTGAAGTGATCTGGAATATTCAATCCAGTCAGCTTAAAAAAAAAAAAGAGAGAGAGAGAGAAAAATTGGAGCCGCTCCAGACTTTGTCCACCATGGAAACAAAGGGGGTGGGTGGGGACACACCACAACACAGCTTTGTCAATGGCTTTTCTGTGCCTGTTACAATCTCATTGTTGTGGATCCACCAACTAAACCTATTGCTGGGATTATTCCATAAAGTTTGGATCATTCTAGCAAAAGAACCAGGCTGGAAAAAAGGGCAAGCGTTCTAAACTTCAACACACCTGTGCCAAATTCGACTGGCACAGTTATAGGAGTAGCCTAATATTGCTTTCAGGTCAGTGTAAACATATGGAGGAACGCCCAGTGTAAACCGTCAGTTCAGAATCAGGCCCAGTAAGTTAAGCAGTTTAACCTGACAATTAAAATAAAAACCTAATCATCAGATGGGAACGACTTTGTTTGGTTCTGTCAGTACTGAGTACAATACAATACCAGAGCTGAAGTTTCATGCAGATCAGACATTCTCCATAAACTATGAGGAGTGCGCTGGCACTTTAAGGACTAACAAATTTATTTGGGAATAAGCTTTCGTGTGTAAAAAAAACCCACTTCTTCAGATGCATTTTTGCCCACGAAAGCTTATGCCCAAATAAATCTGTTAGTCTTTAAGGTGCCACCGGACTCCTCGTTGTTTTTGTGGATACAGACTAACACGGCTACCCCTCTGATCTATAAACTATGATATATTTAAAATCCTTCAAACCCACATGTGTTGTGACCTGGCTTTTCCAGGTGGGGCAATCACACAGTTCTTCCATTTACTTCAGTTATGGGTGCTCAGCATTTTGGGGGGGGGGGGGGGGGGGGGGAATCTGGCCTCAAGGTACCTAAGATCCCCTGAATTTCAATGAGTTTTGGATTTCTAATGCCCTTAGGTTTCTTTCAAAATCCCATTCTAAGTACACTGATCTACTTGGGGATTCAGGCATTCGATTGAATATTGTGTTAGTCTAACTCCATTGTGGGTATTACACTGATGTGTATGTGCAATGCAGTATCCGTCTATGGTAACATGGGGAAGGATGTAACATGAAGAAGAAATTACATCTTCGGAATGAAAGTGACATTTCAGGATTCCATCCCATAGGGCAAAGCAAAGGAGCAAAATATTCCAGTAACCTGGCTACCACAGATTTCAAAGAAAAGTAAAACAATCAGCTGGCAAGGTATATGAACTGCCTACGCTATTGAGAAAACAAACCGAGCCTCTGGAGATTAAAACCTGGTAACTGAACATACCATTCTTTCCAGCAGGACTTGTGTTTGCTTAGGGTCTAAGCAAGAGGGCACAGGGATTGGGTCTCCCTCAAGTCAGTAGTGAAAACAGAAGAGAATCAGCATTGCTGAGAGCAAGCTGCGTGTTCATAGCTTCCAAGAGCCATTTCGCTTAATAAAGAAGGCGTGGCATAAAAAGGGTATGCAAACTATAACACTGCACCCTCCTGACTAATGCTTCCCCTATTTGAGGCCAGCAAACAGAGAGAGATGGGGAAGAAGGAAATGGACAAATGCCACCCACACTTTCAAGTGCTGAGGGGAAAACCCACAAAGCTGAGAGGCACATTTAGATCAGACTTCACTTTCCAATAAAATGTGTCGCTTGATTTGCCTTAGATTCCTTTTCTCTCTTGCAGCATGTTGTTAAAGCTAGACATGGTGCTGGATCAGTCACAAGCTGTGTCTCGATTAACCCTTCATGTAGCAAACAGGCAGTGAGTGGCAGGAGCCAGCTTATAATGGTCTCCTGGGGACAGAGCCCAGCTGCCTGTCCAGATGCAGCTGACCCATCTCAAAAGCCCCATATTTCAGCATATGGTATTCAGAGCAAAAAATTGGTAGCAAGCGTGCCTGGTGACCCAAAAGGAGCAGTAAGGATTTCCTTTAAGAAAGATCTAGCTTGAACAATGAGAGGAACACAGAGCTCTGACAGTACACGGTCAGTTGCCTCGCTTTTGCTATATTACCTATGGGGAGATCGCAGCCTAGAGAATAGGGTGTTGGACTGAGAGTCAGGATATGTGGGCTCGAGTTCAGGATCTGACATTGCCCACCTCTTATGTCTCAGTTTCCTCATCTGTGAAGTGGGGTTAATGATGCCTCCTTGCCTTCGTAACGTGCTTTGAGATCTACGGATGGAGAATTTGAGGACTTCAATAGCTCAGACATAGGTGAGAGGTTTTTCGCCAGGAGTGGGTGGGTGAGATTCTGTGGTCTGCGTTGTGCAGGAGGTCAGACTAGATGATCATAATGGTCCCTTCTGACCTTAATATCTATGAATCAATGAATGCTGTATAAGAGAATTACTATTGGTCTTTGTCTACAGGGGAAGCCTCCTTTATCCCTAACACCAATTCCCTCTTAGCAAAGATTCCAGAGACCCTGCTGCCCATTACAATACATTGTATCAAACTGAGAATTGAGCTCTTTTTAACTGTCCAACCACATCTCACTTGAGTAGGTGCCGATGTATTTGGGAACCTGATCCTGCAAGATACTAACAGCCCTCAACTCACCCTGAGGAGGTGCTGTGCAATGAGCACCATCAACTCCCATAGGGCCTTAAATTTGTAACACCTTTCTGCTTCTGAGCAAGACTGAGTGGATTACAATTACTTCTAAAATGTGGAAGGGGCACTCATGTTAAGTATTAGACACCAAACAATTCCATCTAGATACTTATACAGCCCCAAATCACTGTAGTATCTGAGCACCGCACATTCAACATCACATCTTCACATCACCCCTGTAAGGGAGGGAGGTATCCCCATTTTACAGGGAAGCATGGCACAGAAATGCCAACTGACTAGCCCACGTTCTCAGAACAAGGAATTGAACCCAGTGCCTTAGCCACAAGACCCAGAGCAGAACCTATGATGGAAATGTATCCCCACCCCACCCAGATTAATATTTAAACAGGACACAACATGTGAGCATCAATCACTAAGGAAAAAGAGCAAATGGAGTGGGGACAGTTTGTTAAAAAGTTTATGATGGGATGTGTCCATTAGTGACACAATCATCTGGCGATTCAATATTAGTGATAGATTTGAACCGGGCTCTCGGTTTGGACCCACACAGCAGCGGCTCAAAGCTGACAGCAAGGGCCAGATTCTGCTCTCATTTAGGCTGACATCAAGGGAGTAACTCCCTGGAACCGACAGACTGAGAGGAGAATCAGGCTCTAAGATGTTCAGGCTGCTTATATCTCAGCTCCTTTTTAGACTATGGGATCTCAACCACAGGAACAAACTGAATCTAACTAAAAATAAAATATTCACCCCTGATGGAAGAACCTGTATGATCAGAGAACTCCTCTCCCCGCAAAAGATAAAGTTCTCCTGAGAGAAATCCCTCTGCTGAATCTTTGCCCAAAGGCATAGGAGCAGCAGTAGACTGGCAAGTCACCGTGCATCGTTGGATGAAACGTTACCCAGGGTATAGTTTAGAGCTTTATTGTTTAAAAAGCAGAAGATGCAGCAGCTCCAGGAAAACACCAAGATTCCTTCAACGCTGCCTAAGGCTAGCGAAACCAGAGACCACCTCCGGATGGGATTTGGCGTAGGGTCCGTATGGGGACATTGACATGCCTAGCAGAAACCCATGGCAGCGAATCTCAGAGCTCGGGGCTACAGGCTCGCGGGGCTCGGGCTACAGCACTAAAAACAGCTACGTAGACCTTCGGGCTCGGGCTGGAGCTCGGGCTCTGAAGCCCGGGGACAAGGGTGAACTTCACAGCCCGAGCCACGATGTCTGCCCTGCTGTTCTGAGCACTCTGGCGCCAGTCCCGTGAGCCTGAGTCTGTAGACCCGGGCTCTGAGACTCACTGCTGCAGACACACCCTATGATGGGGGCTCGGGGTCAGTGACACCAATGCCAGAGGAGCTGTTCTCACGAGACTGCAACCCAAAGAAGGGGACGCTCCGGGGCTCAGCCGGTCTTGCCAGACGCCTGCGACGTGGCTCAGAAAGGTGGATGAGTTACAGTGATGGAACGAGCCCTTCCATATACGCTAGGACATTACAGCACCATAGCTACCCTGCTGCAGTGTAGACAGGACCACAGACAGAAGCAGCCAGGGGAAAAAAACCCAAAGCAACAGCAGAGCAGCTGGAGATGGGAGGAGAAATGCAGACGGGTGCCTTCTTCTACGGCTCAGTTCCTCCTCCCTTTCCCTCTCCTGGATGCTGGCCACCGGGTCCCTGGTTGGTCGTTTCGATACAAAGTCTTTATAGCGGTGCCAGCGAGGTCACCACGCTCTTTGGGCCAAAGAGCCACTCCAGGACACACGCAAATACAGGTCCAGTGAAGAGGAATTTGCCCCAGAGTCTTCCAGATCCTCTACATACCCCTAGCTCACCCAGCTGATCTCCTATCTCAGCAGTCGTTGACCCATTCCCCACCCTTTTCCCTGCACTACTGATGCTGGTTCAGCTCCCCCGGGGCAGCAACGTTGGGAGAACCAGTGTCACAAAGACACCAGCTGCTGCCAGCATTTCAGCCATCATGTCTCCTGTCCTGCGCAGGGTCAGTCTAATCAACCGGGTTACTTAACACCTCAGCCTCCTGGCTACCTTAGGGCTCCCCAATGTTCAGCTCTGCTGGAGGGAGGTCAGCAACTGTGGGAAACCACTGCCAAATTTCCTTCTCATGTCTCCATCAGGGGCCAGGGGTTATTCCATGTCACCCTCTGCATGTAACTGACTCCCTGACTTTAAACCAGAAATCCTTCTTTTCTCCCTAACCTAAGCCTTTCAGCGCTCTTTAAAGAAACAAACAAATCCTACACCCGGTTTCCTGACAGTCATTTATCTAGAAACTTTCCTAACAAATACCCCAGCTGATTTATTTATTGCTGGTCCTGAATGCTTTAGACAGATGTTACATCAGCAAATCAGTTTTAAAGGTAATCTGGTGATTGCACAGAGATCACAACGATTGGAGGGACAGTAATAAGCTGCCTTGGCTAGCGGACCTGGGAAAACAAAGCTGTCAGCCATGGGAGGAGTTTGTTGCATCTATCTCGGTTATTATACCAGCATCATTGTAATATCTGAGCACTTTCTGGGCACTCCTATGCTAGGATAGTGGCTGGCAGGAAGTGTTCAGTTAAAAGGCTCGACTGTGAGTGTGTATTATGGGGAACTAAGGTTTCCCATTGTCACTCAGAGGTCAGTTGGCCTGCTGGCACTCCCAGCCCCTTGTGTTCTACCTGAGACTGTTTCTGTCCTGCAAGAAGGGGCATTCTCGGCTTGCGACCCCAGTGTGAATTAGGCGCAACTCTCTTCAAGTCAAGAGAATTACACCACCAGGGCAAGTCGGAGAACTGGACCCTTCATTCCCCAATTCAAACACAGCAGGAGGACAAAACAATCAGGAACAGGGTGTAGAGAGGCACAAATAAGGAACAGAAGAGCTCATTCCTCCACCAGCACCCCCACCCACGTTGTACGCAGAACAAGCAATTCCTTGCAGCACTTTACCTGTTCCATCCGGGGTGGATCTCACAAACGAGGGCAACATTTTCACCGATGCTGTGGGGTTGGTGTCTTCTCTGAGACCCTTCTCCATCTCCTTTCGGAAGCGCTCAGACACCTCCTGGAGCGTTTCATCGGAGAGCCTCATGTGATAGAGGTATTTGTCAATCTGAAAGGTGTAGGAAAGCCAGTGGGTCAGCATGGGGGTCAGGCATCGTGGATGGACCCATGAGAACATTACCCAACCACGGGTCCTCGCTGGGGACTGAACCAGAGACCCTCAGCACCAATGCGCATCAGCCTTTCTCAATGGAGCAAAAGGAGTAACTCTTTTGGCAACAGTAGACTATCGTCTTCTCTATGGACCAGCCGCTAGCATGGTACATTTCCAAACAGACATAGCACGGCGTTTGAAAAGGACCAAATCAAGCTAACGCCTCAGCTCATATCACAACTAACACTCATCAGCTGAATTGAGTCACTACAGATAATACTTTGTGCTTCCCACATGCGTTCCTTCTCAGTGTCAAAGCGCGTCTCACATTAAGGAAGTAAGCCTCACAACCCCCAGGCAGGTCAGAATTATCCCCATTGTACAGAGGGGGAAACTGAGGCATGCAGCTGCCTGGTCTGCTCTTCAGAGTTGCCAAGCACCCATCACTCATCAAACATTAATTGGAGCTTCTGGTGCTCAGCATCTCTGACAAATCAGGCTATATGTTACTTGTCTGTGGCCTCGTAGAAAAACTGAGGCAGAAGTAGGAACTGAATTCAAGATCCTCAAAGGCCATTGAATGCCTTAGTTACCAAGACTCTCCTCCTTAAGGCCTTTGAAACTAGCCAGCCTGTCGGTCTCTGGGGATACCAGTTTTATATCAACAGGGCAGGGTAAGCTGCTGGCCTCTCCCCCCAGCCGGGAAGGACAAACACCATGGCAAAGTTAGGATCAGACTTTCCACTCTGGGCTTCCTTTATTATTCAAACACAATAAAACCGTCAGAGTTCCACACCTAAACTGAGTCTTTTCCCTGGCCCTAGACGGAGACAGCCAGCCCCCGATTGAAAACATCCCTGCAGTTTAATTACTTGGTTTAAACAAATTAAAAAGGCACGTTCAAGTGTCAGTGAAGTCAGAGGAAATCTCTACCCGCTCTGTGCACATAAGGCAAAGAGCGTGCTTCACCAGAAATTAAGTGGGAGGCTTTTAAAAGTGCTGTATTGAAAGAGACAGTTGGCATTTCCTAGGCCAGCAACATCCAGCTGGCTGAGAAGTGACCTCATTCATGGACGTGGCCATATGACCGCTAGGGTGAGCAAAATAAGTACAATTTTAAGGGCTGCTTTTTTTTTTCTCCCCCTTTTTCATTCCTTGTGTGTTTTTGGCCAGACTGCCTCCTAGTTGCTCATGCATTTGGGGCCAGATCCTCAGCTGGGCTAAGTCAGCTTAGTTCCATTCAAGTGGCTCTACACCAATTTACACCCCCTTGGGATCTGTCCCTTGAATCGCAAACATATCTTTGCTATCCAGCCAGGATATTCTTACTTCCTAAGGAAAACTTCTGGTGTGCTGAATAAAGTCACAAAAAGAGGCCAGCAGAGGACAAGCTGACAGGCAGATGTGAACATGCAAAGAGTGACATCTGAAAGGGCTTCTCAGAGCAAGCTAGACAGGATTCCTTTATGGGACCTTTAAATACCGTACAGCGGGGAAGCCAAATACTTATCTCCGCTTTCCCAGCTATGTGCTTTCACTCACAGGAAATCAGTTCCCACACAGCCCACATACCAATGCTGAGGTAATAGCCTTCAGTTATGTGCCCCTCCTCCCACTCGGAGTTGAAAAAAACATGAGAGGAAAAGCACATGCCCAAATCCTCATTTTTGCAAGAGTTCAGGATCTAGGACTCTGGGCCTGTCCCATCTCCAGACTGCTCAGATGTTTGGACATGCTGGAAAGTCGAAACAAGAGCATAGCCAGGGCAAGTGGGAGTGTGCTTGCTTTTTAAAATCAGATTAGCCAGGCTGTTTTGAAGGCTGCAGCCTTCAAAGCTGGCAGGAGCGGTTAGCAGTTGATGCATTGGACACAGGGCAAGGGGCACAATATTATTTCTTAGCTGTGAGCTTAATGCTGGAGGAATGAAGTCATTGTAAGTATCCTGCACTGCGGGTCCTTGCTGTTCTTCAGTTGTGCCCTTTTATAGTCTCCTTGGGAGAAGCCAGCCGTGCAGTTAACCAAGAACGAACTCAGCCATCTAGCACGAAGATTTCACATGGGGTTTTCATCATGCTAACTAGGCCTGCACCCCAACACCCTCAACTCTTGAAGATCAAATATCATCACACCCTGGGCCTCTCTTTAGTGAGACATACAGGCAGTTTTGAGGAGCCCAGTCGGGCCGTCCTCACCAGAGACACACACCCTCCTTCCCAAGCCAAAGTATTTATTTTTCCTCCCTTTCCCCCACTTCACTGCTGATCCTTCTCTCCCGCTGCCCCATGGTGCTGCTGGTGGAAAATCTTTCCTTCCCCACATGGTAGCCAAGTGCTTTCCAATCACTTGCCAGCTGAGATCCACGATATTTGCTCTTCCACCTCCACCTACGGCAAGGTACAGCGAGCAGAGAGCACGCAATACGCTTGCTCAACACCATGGTGCCCGGTTTGTGACTACATGGTGATGCGCCTTGGCTGATCCCCACAAACCTCTCTCACTATAAGTCTGGTGCTTGCCAAGATCCTGATGTACTTACGATTCCACGGTATTAAAAATAATCAGTAATGTCAAGAAGCGGGGTGACCTTCCACTAATTCCACAAAGCTCTTTAAAGCCTGGATCCATCATCTCCTACACACTTAGACTGAGGCTACTAGCCATTAGTCTACCTTCTAGCTAACACAGGCAAGGCTGTAAGTCATGCTAACCCAAAGCCAGTCTGGGGAATAGCATTAAATGAATTTAAAAATATATATAATGTCAGCAACTACATGAGCTAGGTTAGAGAAATGGCCAAGTCTGGTTTCAAACTGAGGTCCCATTGAGCAAATAGTCCCCGCAGCTGAGGTATTAAGGCCCTGATTCAGCAAAATACTTAAGCATGTGCTTTACCCTAGTGATTTCAGGGACTACACCGGGTGGGACATTACCAGTCTGAAACCAAGACTGACCATTCTCATGGAGCTCAGAGTTATAAACAAGTGTTTTATTGAATCAGGGCCAAAGTGATGACTCTGGACTCCAAGTAAGTTATAACGAAGCAGCATTTGTGGCTATTCGGACAGCATACAGGATGCTGAAATGCAGAACTATTTGGAAATTGACTATGTTATTTAGGAATGACCAGGAATGAAACTATTTGGCAATTAAATATATAACCCCACAATGCTATGTTGTTCCAATTAGCCATCTGTATTCAATGTAAGTAAATTTACATCTAATTATACAGATACGATCTGGCAAGATGGGAGAATTAGTTTGTGACTGTGACAGATGAATGCCTTTGGGGAGGAACATCCTCGTTGGTTGTTCTACCTTTTTAAGATCATTGTCAATCTCAAATCAATAAGTTACTCGAGTGCAATCTGGAAAAGGAAATTTCTTTGGGATGGAAAAAAGTTTCACAAGTTAATGGTGTTTCCCTGAGGAAATCAAAAGCAGGTAGGTGGCAGAAAGTTGTAGTACTGAGTTTAAGATGGCATGTGTTATACACATTCATAGCACACACAGCAGAGAAAAACATTACACTTGGGCAGAAGTTTAGTTCAAACCTCAAGAATTGTTAAGATTCCAGCAGAATGAGACATGAACAATCTGGAATGAGCTACGGAAAGACACCTAAAAGATTCATTTCCTGTTCCTTATTCTCCTATTAGCTATTGTCCAGACACTGTAAAAGCAAACCCTGAATCACAATTAGAGATATAGGCTAAAGCAGGTGTAATGAGTAGGGGGCAATTTAAAATAGCTACCAGCTATTCAAAAATACCTCCAAGCGTATTCTGTATAAAGCAGAAAATCAAAGTCTAAAAACTAAGTCCTTGAAAAACTGACTATGGGGTAGTCCGCTTCTTTTCCTAAACTGTTGAACAGCTGCCGTGTTTCACCCCAGAGGTGGCTGCATTTCACCGTGGGTGACAGGATCCCTACATAGCCCTTACTTCACAGGTGTGTTAAGAGGCTTATGTAGTTCATATTAGAGAAGTGTTTTTGAGATGCTCAGCTGACAGAAATTGTAAGAGACCTAAGCAATGATTATGAATAACTGCAATCCCGATTTGTGGAATTCAACCAAAGAAGGGAAGAAACTGCAACTACACATCTTTTACCATCCCGCATGATCTCTGTTGGCAGCGTAGCTTTGGGAGGAATAAAGTGGAGATGGCCCTGAAACCACAACCCCAGAGTGAAAGCAGCCCCAAACTTTAAATTCAGATCCACATCCAAATTCTGCAGCTCGGGCCCATCTCTGTGTGCACACAGCTGCATTCCTGTAACGTGGGGACTGGTTACAGAAACCCTGTGCAAAGTCTAGTGTTATTGCCAATATGTTATGACTGAAGCCTCCATCAAATTATAGAGAAAAGGGAAATGAATATTTTAAATATATACTTATTTCACCTTTAGATAATGGTTGGACTTTTTGAGGGTAGGAAGTGAAGAATGATTGATACAAAACAAGGGAGCTCATGGCTGAAGAACAAGTCTCAGCTAATTTTGGGTGGCCACTTGGGAACAATTTGTGCAGTAGCAAAGGACAGGACAGATGTACCTTCCTCAATGGACAAGTTGTGAGGTTTCTCCTTTTCCTGCAAACTCGTCTCCCTCCTCTTGAGCACATGAGGCTAGCAAGGGGCTTGATTCTGCATTTATGTCCATTTTGTTTTCTGGCTGGATAAGACGTAAACCTCCAGGGCTGTCGATTTAGCACTTGGTTCATTTTCTGTCTTGTTATGTAGCATGGCCTACTGGATAGAACACTGGGCTAGGGCTCAGAATACCTGGGTTCTATTTCCAGCTCTGCTACCTGCTGGGTGACCTTGGGCACGTCACTTCCCCTCCCCGAACCTCAGTTTCCTCATCTATAAAATGGACATAATGATATTGCCCTCCTTTGTAAAGCACGTTGAGATCTACTGATGAAGAGCGTTAGGTGTAGTTATTACTTTATTAATACACACTTCTATTATATTATCTTAGCACCTAATAGCTCCGATCAGATCAGGGCTAGGTGCTGTACAAACACGTAATAACAGGTTTCAGAGTAACAGCCGTGTTAGTCTGTATTCGCAAAAAGAAAAGGAGTACTTGTGGCACCTTAGAGACTAACCAATTTATTTGAGCATAAGCTTTCTTGAGCTACAGCTCACTTCATCGGATGCATACTGTATATGCATCCGATGAAGTGAGCTGTAGCTCAAGAAAGCTTATGCTCAAATAAATTGGTTAGTCTCTAAGGTGCCACAAGTACTCCTTTTCTCTAAACATGTAACAAAAGACATTCCCTGGCTTTAAGAGCTCACAATATAAAGTGTACACCTTAAGGACCTGATGCTACAAACATTTAAGCGTGTGAGGAGTTTTGTTCAAATTCATTTCAATGTTTTCATGCGGAAAGAGTTAAACCCCATGCTCGAGTGCTTGCAAGATTGGTCCCCTCAATGCAGCCACTTGTAGGAGTAAAATCACTCAGGAGTAAAAGCACACAAGTGCTTGAAGAATCAGCAACTCCCATGGAGTTAGTAACAGTACTAGGAGCAAAAGGAATGAAGAATCAACCTAATGGTTAAAGATTAAGGGTGACATTGTATGGATTTAAGCAGTACTCCAGTTATGTGGATCTTTTGTCTTGCTTTTGTTTCCCCAATGGAGTGGCAACACTTATCTGACTACATCTGAATGTTTTGTAAATCATAGCATGATAGTAGCTTCCTGTTAAGTACAAACACTTCCTGCATAACAAAGATAATGCAGCATGGGAAGTACTACAGAGCTGTTTATTTTAATGCAAAAGAACCTGGGCACATGCTTGTCTTAAATTATTTTTGCGTGCTGGCCCTCTGAAGGAGAGCAATGCCATTTGCCTTTTTCTATGAATCATCACTTCATTTTTTGGCTGATTTGTTGAGCTCCACAGACATGGCAAGAATTAAATTCAGAATAAATGTGTCCGGCTCTACAGTGTTTTCTCTCTCTAGTTCTTAGATCTGCTTGTGCATTTTAGAAGCACTGAGAGAATTTAATGTTAAAAAACATTAAAGGCCTTTTTTTTTGTGGTGGTGGTGGACTGAAAGTTCGGTGTGTGTTAGAAAGAGCTTGTGTTTAAGTTGCAAAGTTTGGATCCGGATTTAACAGCCCCATGGTGATCAGTTCAAATCTGGGATTTTGGTTTGACCTGCTCCACTGACAAGCCATTTACAATAGCCAGCCACAAATCAGGATGTGAAATACCCTTGAAGTTCAGGGGTTTAGTTTAGGCCTGATCTCTGCACAGAAGTTCTGCTTGGTATCAGGAACCTCTTCCCAAGTCCCACAGGATGGTGGCCCCAGTAGGTTTTCATTTTTACTCCCCATCCCAGCTATGGATTAGTAAAAATGTAATTAAAAAATGAAAGTTTCTCAAATTCTGAAGCACAAAATAATACTTTGAGGTCCTCTGATGAAAGACACTGTACAAACATTAAGCAATTCTCAAAACATCCCTAAGAGGCTGGCAGATGGATCACCTGACCCGCCACTAAAATGCAGTCACTTTGGTGGGGAATGCAGCAAGTGTTTAACAGCACAGAGTGACACTGCTCCCAGTTTAGGACAGGAAGCAAATAATCACCCATCTAGCACTTTGTATCATCAGTGGATTTCAAAGTGCTTTGCAAAATTGGTGTTTTTATCCCCATTTTACAGAGGGGGAAACTGAGGCACAATGAGGTGAAAGCGACTTGCCCTAGGTCACATTCTGAAGCAGCAGAAGTGCAGGGAACAGAAACCATTTCCCAGCTTTGGCCTATTGCCACAGCTAAGACCATCTCCAAACATACTGGTAAATTTAGGTCGGCAAATATGATCACACGGGTGAGCATCAAGGGGTGTCCTAACACAACCCACACACAGACACAGACACACAGACACAGCTTAAAATCTTAGGGACAGAAGGAAGAAATTCTGCCAGCTACTAAAGTACAAGTCACGATATGCTGCGTGACTGTGTTTTGGGTACGGATTGCTAGTATTGACACTGATCCAGGAATTGCTCAGCATTTTGCAGGAAGATGCTGCCGGCCCTCACCCCCAACTGACTGCCCTGGAAGAACTCGGCACTTTGCAGAAATAAACCCCATTGTGACTTTACGAGAGCAGCAAAGCCTGACACTCCTCCCGGATCCTATTGCAGCACACTACAGCCTGAGTCAGACAATTTCCTGTACAGCCAGTTTCCTCCCCACCCCCCTCCCTCAGGAGTCTCATTTTACAGGACAAAGCATGCGAACGGGACGCCTCGAGGGGTGGGGAGTAAGGAACCGATTACTAAGAGAAGTCATGCTACAGTGCATCATCAAGGACCGACATACTCAGTCTTGCCCTCACCGAGTATTTTACGAGAAACCAGCTGCTGTTCGCAGCAGCCTAAGTGCAGCCCCCAGGAAAACCCCCACCCCAGCGCAGGGAGCATTTGACGCTTGTGGCTCGAACCACAGAAACCAAAAGCTACTGTGTATTCCAGCCAAGCTTCCATTCAGCTGCTATCAGCTACTGCTGTTGCCACAGGACAAGAGAGGCCAGACAGAGATGAACTGTGATAAAACAGCCTCTGGGTTTTGTTACCTCATTTCCACCCCCCCGCCCCCATACACTTTATATTGCGAACTCTTAAAGCCACGGAATGTCTTTTATTACGTGTTTGTACAGCACCTAGCCCTGATCTGATTGGAGCTATTAGGTGCTAAGATAATATAAGTGTGTATTAATAAAGTAATAACTATACCTAATGCTCTTCATCAGTAGATCTCAACGTGCTTTACAAAGGAGGGCAATATCATTATGCCCATTTTACAGATGAGGAAACTGAGGTTCGGGGAGGGGAAGTGACGTGCCCAAGGTCACCCAGCAGGTAGCAGAGCTGGAAATAGAACCCAGGTATTCTGAGCCCTAGCCCAGTGCTCTATCCAGTAGGCCATGCTACATAACAAGACAGAAAATGAACCAAGTGCTAAATCGACAGCCCTGGAGGTTTACGTCTTATCTAGCCAGAAAACAAAATGGACAGCAGGAGGACCCCACCAAAGTCCTTCTACCTTGACACAATACTATTGTCCAGCTGGCTCATTGTGCCCCCAGGCCACTCCACCGGAGTGTGGTGGTGGGACTTTATCCAGTCCCTCAATGGCAGGTATCCACAATGCAGAAACCACCACAATGGGACACTGAGCAGAGAGGCCCCTAGAAGAGCTGCCTGCAGGGCAAAAGTGAAGGTCATTGGTCATAGCAATATGCTGTGCATCCGATGAAGTGAGCTGTAGCTCACGAAAGCTCGTGATCAAATAAACTGGTTAGTCTCTAAGGTGCCACAAGTACTCCTTTTCTTTTTTCTTTTTACGAATACAGACTAACACGGCTGTTACTCTGAAACCGGTCATTGGCTGGGTATTTTGAGAAAGCTTGTCTGCCACAGACACTGCTGGACTCGTTCAGTGGCTGGAAGTTGCCAGTGTCCAGGGAACCATCCACCCACCATCCTTCCCCAGCATAACGACAGTCACAGTTTAAAAGAAAGACAATGACACTGAGATTTAAGAATGACTCCAAGTGACAAGGGGAAGAAGACACTTAAATCCTTCCTCTAAGCAAGCGAAAGAAAGAGCCAGTCACGTCAGAAAATGGTCAGATGGACTGGTATCCAAAGGAGAGTGGAAGTTTTACAACTCTGCAGAAGACGGAAGGTTGATGACTTCCACATAGCCGACTTGACTTGAAGAGACAGACAGAGACACTGTACTGAAAGGGCGGCCTCATTATGAAAGTAAAATTAAACAACTTAAACTTAGCTATTATCCCTAATTAGTACCTTTAGCTAGAAGGAAAAGAAAAACATACCAGCCCAATTTTTCAGCTCTGAATCACAAGTGTCCACATGCAGTTAGTACTTTTCCTAGCATTATTTCTGCCACAAATGACAGCTGTTAAAACATAATGGTTCAATCAACATTAATGTATGAGACATGCAGCACCGACCCAGTGAATGTGCCACATTCAAATATTAATAGTCTTAGTGTTTTTAAAGCACCTTTCATCTGTGGATTTCAAAGTGCTCTGCAAACATTCATTAAGTTTACACAATCCCTTTGAGGTTTGACAAGTGTTACTTCGACCCAGTCTACAACTGGGCAAACTGAAGGTTAAGTGACGTATGATTAGGACCCTACCAAATTCACAGTCCATTCTCACAATTTCATGGGATTTAAAAAAATCGTAAATTTCATGATTTCAGCTATTTAGATTTCACAGCGTTGTAATTGTCAGGATCCTGACCCAAAAAGGAGTTGTGGGGGGGTTGCAAGCTTATTGTAGGGGGGGTTGCAGTACTTCTGCCCTTCCTTCTGCACTACTCCTGCCAGCAGTCCTGCTTTCAGAGCTGGGCAGCTGGAGAGCGGCGGCTGCTGGCCAGGAGCCCAGCTCTGAAGGCAACACCTCACCAGCAGTAGCGCAGAAGTAAGTGTGGCAATCCCGTACCCTGCCACCCTGACTTCTGCCCTGCTGCCTGCAGAGCTGGGTGGCCGGAGAGTGGCGGCTGCTGGCTGAGGGCCCGGCTCTGCAGGCAGCAGGGCAGAAGTAAGGATGGCATGGTATTGCCACCCTTACTTCTGCTCTGCTGCTGACGGGGAGCAGCCTTCAGAGCTGGGCACCTGGCCAACAGCTACTGCTTTCTGACCACCCAGCTCTGAAGGCAGCACAGAAGTAAGGGTGGCAATACCGCAACCCCCGCAAAAAAATAACCTTGCAACCCCCCTGCAACTCCTTTTTGGATCAGGACCCCCAATTTGAGAAACACTGGTCTCCCCCATGAAATCTGTATAGTATAGGGTAAAAGCACGAGACCAGATTTCATGGTCTGTGATGCGTTTTTTACGCCCGTGAATTTGGTAGGGCCCTACTTATGCTACGTCCTGGCAACTCAGTAAGTGGGGAACAGAATCCAGGAGTGCAAGCTCAGGGACTCAAGCTCTAATCAAGAGACAACATGACCTCTTGAACAGGATTGTGATCAGGCACGGTTTCCATCAGCCATGGTTGAAGCAACAGGATTAATAACCTGCTCAGATTTTTTTCGATTTTTTTTTTTTAATATGTAAATACTCTGTTCTTCCCCGGTCAGTTCCATGAAGATGCAAGTTAATGAAGTGTCATTTCATTAAATCAGTCGGCCAAGGTTATTGGTGGTTCTCCAACTGTGGTTTGCAGAGGGTGGGCTGCCTACCTGGATCTCCTTGTTTCCAACTGCTAAGGTGCATTAGAAACAACGAAGAGATACATTCACTACTTTCCGAATATTACTTTCCCGTGCATGCAACTGCAAAGGGGAGACGTGATGCAGTCCACACTGAAAAAGCTAGAGCACCTATGCGTTATTATTGTTTGATTTTATGGTGTCCAGAGGCCCCCAAGTAACAATGGCAGGCCCATGGCAGCCACATTGCAAGAGACAGCCAAACACAATCCACTGTCTTGACAAAGAAACAGCGCACTCGGCGTTCAAAGTAGCATGGCCATTAGCTAAAGATTTTGTTTTTTTTAAAATAAGAGGGCTTACAGAAGCTTATTTAATAAACAATTCTGAAAGAAATCCGAAGTCTGGAAGCAGTTATTCGGGGAAAGTATCTGTAAACCTATTTCATCATACATAAATGCAGCCAGCGTAGCTGAACCTTCTGTCGAGAGAAAAGGACTTGTGGCACCTTAGACACTAACAGGGCCAATTATTGCTTGCAACTTTTTCCCACATCCGAACAATAACCTTTGTTTGCTCTCCCTAGCAAGAGTAGTTACTGAAACAGAGGGACAGACCATGCTTTGCACACCACATTCCTGGTTTGGAACCAAGTGAAATTCCTTAAGAAAGAACTTTATGCTAAGTTACTGAGAAGGGCATAGCAAACTGAGAACAGCAAGAAAACCCAGAGCTAACGCACCAACACTATTTGCCTACCTCCTGTGTCTTGTTACATTACATATATCATAGGAGCTGATTCCACTGTTACACAAGCCCCGTTATATCTAAATACAATGGAACAAGACGGAAGCCTAAACTATATTTCTTTACATATCAACTTGATTTTTGCTAGGTATTTTCACTTCCAATTTAATGCAACCACCACCAGGGACATCACAGACATGGTAGCATTTCTTAGTTTTACATCTGGTCTCCCTGGCCAGCGGGTTCTTATCTGTGTCACTGTTGCTACAAAGGGAACATATGGTACTAAAATGAGGAAGTGATTTTTTTTTCCCCCGCTAAAAAGGAAGTATTAATTGGAATTTCGAAATCCTGATCAGCAGCTTCAGATGAGCTAGAGCATCTGTGTGCATGTGTGTACAGCAGCGTATGACCGTAGCACTTAGAATTGAGCTTTACTGGGTGTCCATATATGTAACAAAAAGCTGGTCCGTCTCTAAGATCTAATTTAAGGACATTCACCAAACTAGCTGGAGAATTCAGAATCCATTTTCAGATAAAGTTTCACCACCAGAGTGCTTCCCCCCTCCCCGCCAAAAAAAAAAAAAAGTGGGGGGAGGATTCACCTAACTGTTCATTTTCAGAGACCAACAGCTGGTTCTGTTCAAAGCAGGACAAATGCATTTAGCTTACTCAAATAAGCTAAACGAATACTAGTCCATTTCAGTATGTCCACATTCTGAATACATAATTACTTGTGAAAATTGTAACTATACAATAATAGAGTGAGATCACACAATTTGTTGATTTGCATTTTCAATCCAAGGACTGAGACCGTGGTTTGCTCAAGTTATGCATATGTTTTTTGTATTAATTTTTCTTTTTATTTTTTTAAAAGCACCGTTGATATATTTGCCGTTCACTTTCCAGACAAAGCAGGAGGCAGAGTTAATTTTTTTGTTTTCTAACTGGTATCGAAAAACACATTCATGATGTAACACAGGTTTGGTGGGGACTAAAATTGGGTTCAAAGCTCCCAGTCACAACATAATTCACTGCCTCCCCCTCTCAACTTCATCAAAAAGCCATTTATTTGGTTTGCAAATCCTGAGTGACCTAGACTATCTCCTCAACCCTGCTCTGTTACCAAACCGGACATTCGGCATATATCCACACTGTGTCACCATCCTGCTAATGCTGACGCTCAGTGTGTCCCCAGTTAAACTCCCCTACCCCACAAGACGAGGGGGAAAGGGAAAGCATTGAACTGCAGGGTTTTGACACATGGCATCACTGAAGAACCCTCTTTGGGCTTGCAGGGAGGAACCCTCCAGGGAAGGTTTTCACATAAGTCTAAGCATCCCACTCCGACACGTCCTAAAATAACCTTCACTCTTATAGACAGAGAGCCTAACCCTAAAGCAAAACTTTAAATCGCAAGGTGTCACCCGCCCACCATGGAGCAGGCCAAGGGGAGAGAACAATATTGGAACCCAACATGGCTGTTACTCTGAAATATTTCACCACTGGCGCCCTGGGGGGGGGGGGGTGTGAAGGGGGCGCTCTAACCATGTGGCTCAAGCTAGGCCTGGGGATCAGGAAATCTGGGTTCACCTGAGCTCTGCCTTGGCCTTCCTATGGGACCTTGGGTAAGTTACAACCTGTCCCTCACCTCCCCTAGCCCCCAGCTATAAACCGGGGGACAATACTTACAACCTTCTGTGACTGGGGGTAAGAGCCCTGGCTGGAACAAGCTACAGGAAGGTTATTGTCTATAATGGGCCAAAGCAAAATCTCAAATCCACGGAGCGAGGAACTTTGGGATGCTTTAAAAGAAACAGTTTTGTTGGCTGGCGGGAAAGCGCCCCCTGATTTCCCAGCCGCCCCACCTACCCCAGGGCTGGAGGGGGGGAGATTTAGCAGGCACTGAAAGGGTCTGACGGACAGGGACATACATGGGTCCTGTAAAACCCAACAGCAGGAGTGGGATCTGCATTCCCAAACTGCCAGGAAATTAATCCCAGGGGCGCCCCCATCCATCCTGCTGGGCCAGGCTTTGGCAGCAAGACAAGGGGAGCCAGAACAGACTTCCCTCCCCACAGACACTTTGCAGCCGCTTCCTTTCCAAGCGCATCCGTGTGTTGGAACTAAACCCCTGGGGAGGGGAGAACGCCTGCAGAATCGGCCCCTTCCAGGATCAGGTCACATCCTTCCACCCACCCCTAGCCCGGTGGGCAGAACCCCCCAAACCAGAGCCACTTCTCCCCACGGCCCATGGGGGGTGGGGTGGAGACATGAAGTCAAGGCAAGACCCCCTGGGGCCGGGGACCCCCCTATTCTCACGATAAAAGCAAGGCAGTGGGAAGACCGGCCCCCCCTGCAGCTGCGGCCCAGGGGGTTAGGGCACCCCCCTCCCCCCCACTTGCCGGGTTTGCAGAGCGAGACACAGGACGTGAGGTATGCTCGGAGTTTCCCAGAATGGGACCTCCTAGGAGGGACCCTGAGCTGCCCCGTCCACCCGCCGCCCGGGCTCCCAGCCCCCGGTACTGCCGGGGGTGGGGGGGGGGGGAGAAGCCCACTCCACACTCCCACTATTCGCCCCCCGCCAACAAAATAAATCGAGAGGGACGCACAGCCGAACACGGGTCAGCAATTCAACCTGACCCGGGGGGGGGAGGCGGGGGGAGCGCTGCAGCTCCCCCACAAGGGGAGCGGGGGGGGGACGGACAGAAACACCCCCCCCCGGAGCCAGGTATCGCCCGCTCCAGTCCCCGGACCGGTGAGTTCTCCCCGACCGGACAGGCACATGCCCCACGTTTCGCTCACCCCCGGCTCGGGATCGATGCCCACCGCAGAGCGAGCCGGCTCGGGAACGGCCTCCCCGCCCAGGGATGGGGGCATCGGTTATAGCCTGCAAAGCCCGCCTCGATCCCTCCTCCAGCCCCGGGTCCCGCTCCGAGCCTCACTCACCCCCTTACACACACACACCCCCTTGCACACACACACACACACACACACACACACACACACACACACACGAGGTATCGAGCACTCAAGTATCGATGGGGGGGGGCTGCGCCCACCTTCTGCCCTTGGTCATGGCTGAGCTCGGTGAAGAAGTAGGCGAGCAGGTGGGACGCGATCATCTTCCGCGGCGGGCGGGAGCCGACGCCGGTCTCGATCAGCCCGGCCCCGGCGGCGCAGGAGCGAGCGGGCAGCAGCCGGCACGTTAGTCACTTTCCGCTGCAACAATGTGGCTCATTCAAGAGATTCCCCCGGCCCGGGAGTGACGCGCCCCCGCCGCCCGGCTCCCATTGGTCAGGGCGGGAGGGTGTGTGCTCCGCGGGGGGCGGGGCGCGCGCCTCCGTCTGTCTGTCTGGGCGAGCTGGGGGCCTGTCCGCCCAGCATGGGTCTGGGCGCGGGTCTGTCTGTCTGCACTGAATGTGGGTATGCACATGGGTCTGTCTGCACGGCCCCTCTATGCATGGGTCTGTCCGCCCACATAGGTCTGAGCACGGGTCTGTCTGTCTGCACTGAATCTGGATATGCACATGGGTCTGTCTGCACGGCCCCTCTATGCATGGGTCTGTCCGCCCAGCATGGGTCTGGGCACGGGTCTGTCTGTCTGCACTGAATGTGGATATGCACACGAGTCTGTCTGCACAGCCCCTCTATGCATGGGTCTGAGCACGAGTCTGTCTGTCTGCACTGAATGTGGATATGCACATGGGTCTGTCTGCACGGCCCCTCTATGCATGGGTCTGTCCGCCCACATAGGTCTGAGCACGGGTCTGTGTGTCTGCACTGAATGTGGATATGCACAAGGGGCAGTCTGCACGGCCCCTCTATGCATGGGTCTGGGCGCGGCTCTGTCTGTCTGCACTGAATGTGGATATGCACATGGGTCTGTCTGCACGGCCCCTCTATGCATGGGTCTGTCCGCCCACATAGGTCTGAGCACGGGTCTGTCTGTCTGCACTGAATCTGGATATGCACATGGGTCTGTCTGCACGGCCCCTCTATGCATGGGTCTGTCCGCCCAGCATGGGTCTGGGCGCGGGTCTGTCTGTCTGCACTGAATGTGGATATGCACATTGGTCTGTCTGCACGGCCCCTCTATGCATGGGTCTGGGTGCGGGTCTGTCTGTCTGCACTGAATGTGGATATGCACACGGGTCTGTCTGCACGGCCACTCTATGCATGGGTCTGTCTGTCTGCACTGAATGTGGATATGCACACGGGTCTGTCTGCACGGCCCCTCTATGCATGGGTCTGTCTGCCCAGCATGGGTCTGGGCACGGGTCTGTCTGTCTGCACTGAATGTGGATATGCACAAGGGTCTGTCTGCACGGCCACTCTATGCATGGGTCTGGGCACAGGTCTGTCTGTCTGCACTGAATGTGGATATGCACACGGGTCTGTCTGCACAGCCACTCTATGCATGGGTCTGGGCGCGGGTCTGTATGTCTGCACTGAATGTGGATATGTACATGGGTCTGTCTGCACGGCCCCTCTATGCATGGGTCTGTCCGCCCACATAGGTCTGAGCACAGGTCTGTCTGTCTGCACTGAATGTGGATATGCACATGGGTCTGTCTGCACGGCCCCTCTATGCATGGGTCTGTCCGCCCAGCATGGGTCTGGGCGCGGGTCTGTCTGTCTGCACTGAATGTGGATATGCACATGGGTCTGTCTGCATGGCCCCTCTATGCCGTGGTCTGTCTGTCTGCACAGAATGTGGATATGCATTAGTCTGTCTGAGCCCAGGGATGTGTGTCTTCTTGTTGGCCCTGTGCATGGGTCTGTCTGTCTGAGCACAGATGTCTCTGTGTGCCCTTCATGTGTCTGTGCATGAGTCTGCCTGTCTAAGCACAGGGCAGTGTGTCTGCACACACTGCATGTGGCTATGCCTGCGTCTGTCGGAGCATGGGTGCCTCTCTGCACTACATGTTAGAGAGGCAACTTGGGGGAGGTAATATCTTGTATTATACCAGCATGTCTGAGCACAGACAGGGCTGTGTCTCTGTCTGTGCACCGCATGTATCTAGGTGTGGGTCAGTCCATCTGAGCACAGAACTGTGCGTCTGTCCGTGCTGCATGGGTCTATGCATGATCGGCTTGAACAAAGAAACCTTACAGACAACTACGTATATACAAGAAACCCACGGATTGCTACACCTACCTTCACAGATCCAGCAGTCACCCCAAACACACCAAGAAATGTGTTCTCTACAGCCAGGCTCTCAGATACCATAGAATATACTCTGAGAAGAAAGTCCAGGATCGATACATGAACACACTAAAAACTGCCTTCACCAAACAAGGACATTCCACCAGAGAAGTAGATCACATCGTGAAATAGGCCACCAGACAACCTGCTTCAATATAGAAATAAAATCCCTTCCAGCCCCTAGTTGTCACCTGCCAACTGACACCAAAGCCCATATTAGGTATCATCAAACAATTACAGCGCACACTCGATGGAGACCACATCCTGAAAGAAATCTTTCCTGAACCCCCTCTTCTGGCCTTCAAACAACCCTCTAGCCTCTCCAAGCTCATCATCATAAGCAAGCTCCCCATAGACCAGAACACACCAACTTAAAAGTGGCACCGGACCATGTCAGAACAACAGATGCAAAACCTGTAGACACATCTCCATTGTTACAATCATCAACATCCCCCCACAACACCCCTTTCAAGATCCATGGGTCCTACACATGCCTATCACAACATGTGGTGTACCTCATCCAGTGCACTCAATAACAGTGCCCCAATAACAACTATTTGGGTCAAACCAGACAGTCTCTTGAATAAAACTCACACAGAGAAATGATAAAATACAAAAACACCCTATCACCTGTGGGTGAACAATGTTCACAAAACAATCACTCTATCTCTGACCTCTCCATCCCCATCCTCAAAGGAAACCTGCACAACACCTCCAAAAGATGAGCCTGGAAGCTTACATTTATAACTTTGCTTGACACTAAAAATCATGGATTGAATAGAGACACTGGATTTATGGCTTATTGCAACAATCTCTAACCCCTCCAGTTGCCCCACACCACCAGCTTTCCCCCTGCCCTCCCTATGACTGAGAGGTGTTAACGGTCCACTTCATTTTGAGGGGTCCCTTGAAAAATGTGCTATTTATGCTAAACAATCCGCTCCACCTCCTATTTAGCTGTGACACTCTGGGCTTGTCTTCATGTACAGCGCTGCACCAGCCCACCGTGGTACTTTAGTGAAGACGCTCCTATGACCATGGGAGAGCTTCTCCCGTCCGCACAGTTAATTCCTCTCCCCGAGAGATGGTAGTGATGTCTGCACCATGGGTTAGGTCGGTGTAAATACATCACTCAGGGGTGTGGGTTCACACCCCTGAGCAACGTAATTGTACTGATGTAGCTACGTAGTGTAGACCTGGCCTCTGACTACATTTCCCAAGAATATTTTGTATGTGTGTGATGTGCATGTTTTGTATCTGTGTGAGATTTCTATGTCTACATTTGTGTGTGTGTGTGTGGAGGGGAGTTGTGCATGACATGTATTTCCCAGACCAGAAGAGGTCTGTGGAAGCTCGAAAACTTGTCTCTCTTACCAACCGCAGTTGGTCCAATAAAAGATATTACCCCTCACCCACCTTGTCTTTCTAATATCCTGGGACTGACACAGCTACAGCACTGCATACGCATGGGTCTGTCTATCTGAGCACAGCGCCGTGTGTCAGTCCGCACTGCATGTGTCTATACATGGGTCTGCCTGTCTGAGCATAGGGCCGTGTGTCTAGGCTGCAGGGTCTGTCGGAGCGCCGGGCTGTTTGTGCTGCGTGGGTCTAGTTTGCATGGCTGTCTGTGCACGGGTCATCTGCCTGTGGATCAATCACTGCACGGACCTCTCAGCCAACGGGTCTGTACATAGGAATGTGTGTGTGTCAGTTATTGAGTGAGTCTGTTTGTCAGAGCTGGCTTTAGGGTTTTGGAAGCCCCCAGCAAGGTTATTCAAGGGGAGGGGAGGGAGGAAGCTGCTCCCTTCCCCAGAGCAGGAGGATCATCCTGTTACAACACAAGATAGACAACAGCAGAGCCCATACTAGTCTCACAGTAAAACTGAGAGTGACTCACAGAATTGCTAACAGGGCATGAGCACTCACACACACAAACACATGGACACACAGGGATGTCATGTGCAACACAGGATAGCAGGGGGCTGTGCGTTCTCCTGGGAACACGTCTTACGCGCCTCTCTCTCCTGCTAATTCGACAGGAGTCAGCCTCCGCTGCCTGTATCATTTCTACCATCAGACAGGTTTTAGCAGCCTCTTTCCTTCATGCTTGGAGATTTGTGTATGTGTGTGTGTGTGTGCAGTGCTTATTTAACCATTATGGATGCTCTGACCTCTTCTGTGGAAGCCGTCCTTTCAAACAGTTTTAAGAAATTCCAACAGTCAGCAGATGTGTCGTAGAGTGATTACTTTGGGAGGATATAGAGTCAAGTTCCATTTCAAACTCTTCTACCAGTGAAATTCAGGATTTCAAAGAAAGCATGGAGCTTGTCCAATGCAGCCAACAAAGCCTGCTTTCCTCAGCCAAACTCCATCCTTTTTGGTTTTTTTGTGGGTAAACAGGCCTTGGCTGACCTTATTTCATCATGCAAAAGTTAGAGCTAGGCGTGTGCCTCTTAACGCTGGGGAGAGTTACGTCAAGAGATGATTCCATATAATCTTTTCAGCGTGACTCCATTTCATTGGCCCCCTCATCCAGCTTTTGCTAAGTACCAAACTCTTTGTAGTGAGGGCAAAATTAAAACATAGTGTTGGATAAAAATAACACAGCACATCTGTCCCTTTTCTCCCTATGCTGGGGTTTGAATCATAAAGGGAACATGTGTCTTCTGGAGGTTAGAACAGGAGCCTTGAAGCCAGGACTCCTCTTCTAGATCTTATTCTTGCCTTGCTTTGCCTGGTCAGTGCCTCACTTAACGTTTCTGTTCCTCAGTTTCACCATCTGTGAATCAATATATTTGGGTCTGTGATGGAGTGGATTGGGCACTAGACAGGGAGTCAGGAGACCTGGAGTCTATTCCCACCTCTGCCACTGACCTACTGGGTGACCTTTGGCAAATCCCTTTGCCTTTTCGTTTCCCTCCTTCCCTATGTTTGTCTTATGTATTTAGCCTGTAAACACTTCAGAGCAGGGATTGTCTCTTGCTATGTGTATCCACAATGCCTACCACAATGATCTTGGGTTTCAATGCATGCAATATGTTATGTCTATTTCATGGCACTAGCTCTTCCATTTCCTTTGCCCTTGATTCTGCTACCCTTACTCCCCATTCTTCTTCGGGGGTAGCCCCACTGAAACCAGTGGGATTATTTGCAGAGTAAGAGATTACTCAGTGTAAGTAAAGGTAATATAATCTGGTATTAGATTGCTTTATGACATTCTAAATAATCCCATTTTCAAACTATATCTTCAAATAAATTATTTTAGAATTCCTTTCACACAAAACAGCACTTCTCAGCTGTACAAAGAGACTGGCAATCATGCCAATAAACCCAGAATAGAATGAACAATGATTCAAAGGCATTTCAAGCTGCACACTTCACCAAAACGCTGGAAGCAGAGAAGAAAATTATTTAATTTGGGGGATGGTTCATGAAATTGGATAATATTAATAAAAGAGCTATTTCCATTGACACAGATTTTTTTTAAAGACAATTGAAGATGCAGAGCTGTCTTATTATAGTGACAATAGCTTCTCCTTAGCTTTCAAGAAGGGAGTGTTGTCTAATGATCAGAGCACGGGTTTGGGAATCAGGACTCCTTGGTCCTATCTACAACCACCACTGACACACTGTGGGAGCCAGAGGCAAACTGGGCCTAATCCAAAGCATGCTGAAGTCAATGAAAAAGACTCCCAATGGGCTTTGGATTGACCCACTGTACCTCTGAACCTCATTTTCCCTATCTGTAAAATAGAGGTTCATTAACTAATGTTTGAGGTCCTTGAGTACAAGATGCCCTAGAAGAGCAAACCATGGGCCACATTCTGAGCTAGGGTAAATTGGCGTAGCCATGGAGTTACACTGGTTTTTCCCATCAAAGGATCAGGCCCTCTTATAATTCAGCTATCCTAATTTGCCTGAAGGAATCTTGGAGATCACATGACAAGAGCAAATACAACTTTCAACTGCACCAATGTCCCTCACCATTGCTCTCCAACCAAACAGAACATATTGGACCAAATTCAGCACTCCACGAAGCAGACATATTAATACATAGTTCTTACATAGCACTTTTCATCCATACATCTCAAAGCAGTCGGTCTCATTATCCCCATTTTACAGAGGGAGAAATGAAGGCACAGAGAGGTGGAGTGACTAGACCAGAATCTAGGTATTTGGGGAGCCAATGGCCATTGTTTGTTGCACCTCTTTTCTGCAGTGCTGTAGGCGTCCTGTTCAGAGGTATTTATGTGCTATTCATGTAATGAACTAGCTCTAAAACCCACTTGGCTGAGTGTGGTAGATACTTGCGATTATCTCAAAGCTGGAGGAATTTCAGAAGCTGCACCCAGTAAATTCTTGGGGTGTATTGGGGACAACTTTTTGCTTCAGAAAGTGGAGAAAGTAACCAGGAAGACAGCCATTTGCGACCTGATTCTGACTAACAGGAAGGAATTGTGACTCTGAAGGAGGAAGGCAATTTGGGTGCAAATGACCATGAAATGATAGATTACCTGTTTCTAAGGAAAGGAAGAAGTAAGAGTACCAGAGTAAGGACAATGGACATCAAAAAATGGACCTTAACAAATTCAGAGAACTGGTAGGTAAGGTCCCATGGGAAGAAAATCTAACGGAAGAAGGAATTAAGGAAAACTGGCAGTTTCTCAAGAAGATAATATTAAAGGCACAACTGCCAACTATCCCGATGCAAAGGAAAGACAGGAAGAATAGTTAGAAGCCAATATGGCTCCATCAGGAGCTTTTCAATGACTTGAAAACCGAAAGGAATCCTACAAAACGTGGAAACATGGACAAATTGCTAAGGAGGAGTACAAAAGACCAGCACAAGTATGTAGGGACAAAATCAGAAAGGCTACAGCACAAAATGAATGACGCCTAGCAGGGGACATAAAAGGCAAGAAGAAGAGATTGTTTAAATACATTAGGAGTAAAAGAAAGACAAAGGAAAGTGTAGGTCTACTACTTGTGTGGGGAGGAGAGCTAATAACTGATGACATCAAGAAGGCTAAGCTGTTTAATGCCTATTTTGCTTCGGTCTTTACTAAAAAGGTTAATGGTGACCAAATCCTCAACACAATTAATATTAACAAGGGGGAAGGAACATAAGCCAAAATAGGGAAAGAACAGGCTAAAGAATATTTAGCTAAGTTAGACATATTCAAATCAGCAGGGCCTGATGAAATTCATCCTTGGGCTCTTAAAGAACAAGCTGAAGAAATCTTGGAACCATTAGCAATTATCTTTGAGAACTTATGGAGGACAAGTAAGGTCCCAGGGGACTGGAGAAGGGCTGACATAGTCCCTATATTTTAAAAGGGGGAACAAAGAGGACCCAGGGAATTAGATCCCAGTCAGCATAGCTTTGATACCTGGAAAGATACTGGAACAAATTATTAAACATCAGTCTGTAAGCACTTAGAGAATAATAGGATTATAAGGAATAGCCAGCATGGATTTGTCAAGAACAAATAAGAACATAAGAACACCCATATTGAGTCAGACCAAAGGTCCATCTAGCACAGTATCCTGTCTTCTGACAGTGTCGAATGCCAGGTGCCCCAGAGGGAATGAACAGAACAGGTCATCATCAAGTGATCCATCCCCTGTTGCTCATTCCCAGCTTCTGGCAAACAGAGGCTAGGAACACCATCCCTGCTCATCCTGGCTAATACCATTGATGGACCTAGCCTCCATGAATTTATCTAGTTCTTTTTTGAACCCTCTTGTAGTCTTGGCCTTCATAACATCCTTTGGCAAGGAGTTCCACAGGTTGACTGTGCATTGTGTCAAAAATGCTTCCTTTTGATTGTTTTAAACCTGCTGCCAATTAATTTCATTTGGTGGCCCCTAGTTCTTGTGTTATGAGAAGAAGTAAATAACACTTCCTTATTTACTTTCTCCACACAACTCATGATTTTATAGACCTCTATCGTTTCCCCCCTTAGTCGTCTCTTTTCCAGTCCCAGTCTTATTAATCTCTCCTCATACGGCAGCCTTTCCATCCCCCTAATCATTTTTGTTGCCCTTTTCTGAACCTTTTCCAAGTCCTATATATCTTTTTTGAGATGGGGCAACCACATCTGTACGCAGTATTCACGATGTGGGCGTACCATGGATCTATATAGAGGCAATATGATATTTTCTGTCTTATTGTCTGGCACATGAACTTGGCAAAGGTATGGCAAGCATTGCTAAAACACAGGCACTCCTAAGTAGGCGATATTCATGTAAACACATTCCTGGGGGATGGCTCAGGAACACACTGACCCGGAGCAAAACAAGGATGGGAGGACAGGATGATGGATGGAGACGTTTTGTTCGAACCAGCAGGTACAAGGTGTTGGGTTGGGAACTACGTCAGGAGTGTTATACGGAACTCGTTTGTATCAATGTATAAAAGAGAAATCATAGACATGGCACCTTTGTCCAGCCGAGAGGGCAGCAGGAAGTCCTGATGCTGACTGACCTGAGTCCAATGTCACGAGCATATCCGTGTTAGGGTACCTGTAGGGACTATGGGGCACAAGGACCAAGTGGGCCCAATCAACCATGTAGGCTGCAAATGGGGGAGACTTAGGCTAGGGGAAGCTGATTAGGACGAAGCTCACCTGTGAGGGAACAAATGGGACTTCTACAAAGGAAGCCTGCAGTCCCCCTCCATGAGGTAAGGGATGCATCCAATGAAGTGAGCTGTAGCTCATGAAAGCTTATGCTCAAATAAATCTGTAAGTCTCTACGGTGCCACAAGTCCTCCTTTTCTTTTTGCAAATACATTAAGGGCTCTTAGAAAGAGGACTGTGATCAATTGCTCTCTATGTCCACTGAAGGTAGGACAAGAAATAATTTAGGTGAGATATTAGGAAATATTTTCCAGCTGTACGAGTAGTTGAACTCTGGAATAGGCTTCCAATGGAAGTTGTAGAATCCCCATCGCTGGAGGTTTCTAAGAACAGGTTGGACAAACACCTGTCAAGGATGATTTAGGTTTATTTGGTCCTGCTTCAGTGTAGGGGCCTGGACTTGAAGACTTCTTGAGGTTCCTTCAAGCCTGACACGTCCGTGATTCTATGATTTACTTGTATTCAGGCACCTGCCATCGACACATCTACCCACAGCTGCACCAGATACTTTCTGACAACATCTCATTAAGCCCACATCCACACACACCCTGAATTTAAAACAACCACTTCTTTACATTGCATTTTCTCACACATGTACCAGAAACCTTTAATTCTATGCCCAGCTGGCTCACGTTTCATTGTTTGAAATAGAAAACTGGCCTGGTTACTTTTGTTTCTCGGGCAGATGTAAGACAAAGCAATGGAACATATCCACCCCTCAGCTGTGCTGGAAGGCATAAATCCAAGATCCTGCTGACCTACCAGCCACTCTGCTAGGACGACCCGTACCTCCCGATAGTGGGCGGGGAGGGGGCACAAGGAAGGGCAGAGTGAGGGCAGAAGCTTCAGCAGATGTTACTGAGCATGCTCAGTCTGTGTGATCATGCTCAGTACAAGCCAAGCAGTTAAATCTGAGGGGGGTGCCGCCCCCCCCCACACACATTGCTTCTGGACTAGCTGGCATGGAAACAGGCGTGGGATTAGAGCAGGAGTGGGAGCAAGGGCTGGCAGGAGCAGGAGGAGTTTGTCAGCACCACTAGGCAACAAAACTAGGCTGGAACTAGGGGTGCTGCAGCACCCCGGGCTTGAAGTGGTTTCCATTATATACAGGGTTTACAATATATATACATGCGTAACAGCACCCTAGTATACAAATGGTTCCAGCACCTCTACTAGGCAATGGGAGAGTTCCCAGTCAGATAATGATACTAAGCCGACCAGGAAGGAAGACTGCTTCCCTTAGGGTCCTATATAGCAGCCTTGGGATCACCTGGGTGGATCCTTGCCTGTGGACTGGCTGAAGAACCCTGGCTGAATGGGGTGGGGCCTATCAAAAGAGGTCACTGTCTCTGACTCATCACACTCTCTGGCTCAGGCTCAGAGGTGACTCAGGAATGACTCATCACACAATCCCCACTCAGCACAATGTCCCCTCCAGATTTCTAAGGGCTTGTCTACACTACAGACGTGACAGCGGTGCAGCTTCTGGGTCACTACAGTGTGGACCCTGTAGTGGTTTTTCTGTCACTGTAGTTAATCCACTCCAACAGACTATGTTAATCTACGTGTCTGATAATTCTGTTCTGTACCAGAGCTTCAACCAGTTTGCCTCCTACTGAAGTCAGGCTTACTGGCCTGTAGTTGCCAGGATCACCTCTAGAGCCATTTTTAAAAATAGGCATTACATTAGCTACCCTCCAATCACCTGGTACATAAGAAGGCCCATACTGCGTCAGACCAAAGGTCCATCTAACCCAGCATCCTGTCTTCCGACAGTGGCCAATGCCAGGTGCTGATTTAAGCAATCGTTTACATACCAAAGTTCTGTAATTTCATATTTGAGTTTCTTCAGAACTCTTGGGTTAATACCAACTGGTCCTAGTGACTTATTACTGTTTAATTTATCAATTTGTTCCAAAACCTCCTCTACTGATACCTCAATCTGGGATAGTTCCTCAAATTTGTCACCTAAAAAGAATGGCGTGGGTGTAGGGATGTAGACCATATCCTCTGCAGTGAAGACTGATGCAAAGAATTCATTTAGCTTCTCCACAATGGCCTTGTCTTCTTTGAGTGCTCCTTTCGCACCTTGATTGTCCAGTGACCCCACTGACTGTTCGGCAGGTTTCCTGCTTCTGATGTACTAAAAATAAATTGCTGTTATTCTTTGTGTCTTTAGCTGATTACTCTTTGCATTCTTGCTTGGCCTGCCTTATAACACTTTAACACGTGACTTGTCAGAGTTTGTGCTCCTTTCAATTTTCTTCACTAGGATTTGACTTCCTATTTTAAAGGATGCCTTTTTGCAACTACCTACCTCTTTCACTCTGCTGTCTAGCCACGATGGCATATTTTTGGTCCTCTTGCTGCTTATATATTATAAATAATTTGGGGTATACGTTTAGTTTGACCATCTATTATGGTGTTTTTAAATAGCTTCCATGCACTTTGCAGGCATTTTACCCTTGTGACTGTACCTAATTAATTTTGGTTTAACTAGCTTCCTCATTTTTGTATAGTTCCCCTTTTGGAAGTTAAATGCTACTATGGTGAGTTTCTTTGGCATTTTGCCCCCTACAAGGATGTTAAATTTGATTACACTTCCGTCACTATTACTGAGCAGATCAACTATATTCACCTCTGGGATCAGATCCTTGTGCTCCACTTTGGTCTAAATCAAGAATTGCCTCCACCCTGCATGGGTTCCAAGACAAGCTGCTCCAAAAAGCATTCATAATGGTGTCTAGAAATTTTATCTCTGCATCCCTTCTTGAGGTGACAGACCCAGTGAGTGTAAGGATAGTTGAAATCCCCCATTATTATTGCGTTTTCTGCCTTTACAGCCTCTCTAATCTTCCTCAGCATTTCACAATCACCTGTCACCATCCTGGTCAGGTGGTCGGTAGCCTATTCCTACTGCTATGCTCTTGTTGGTCAAGCATGGAATTTCTATCCATTGAGATTCGATGGTACAGTTCGAAGATTTTTACTATATTTGACTCTTCGCTTCCTTTCACAAATAGTGACACTCCCACACCAGCACACAAGTGCCACAAATGACAGAGCCTTGCTTTAGCAGCGTCTGCCGTTCAATCACTTCACATTCAAGGTAAACTGCTCTTTAAACTCTACTGGTGCCATGGAAAGGAGAGGTTTTCAGAATATCCCAGGCACTTTCCTGACCCGGCACCACACCAAGCAGCTGTTACCCATCCTGTGAGACATGGCGACCTCACTTCCTGTTTACCTGCAAATCCTTCGTCATCTGGAAGACCTGCAGGCCCGGGGGAGCGTGACGGTTCTGAGTGGGGGACAGCCATCTGTGTTTTAGATCTCGATTTAGATCAGATAGGCCCTGTAGTGGGGTGGCAACCCCACTCCTGAGAGTGGAAGAGGGATTGAAAGCAGCCAAGATAGGCTGATTGGGGAAGCAGCCACAGCTGTGGCCAGCTCAATTAGGCCCCAGCTGGCCCTTATAAGAGGGCTGGGGACTGGGAGCTGGAGGAATGTCGCTCTAGCCCCGGAGTGGGAAGGGGTAGCTGCCTGGGAGCAAGGTACCAAAGCAGAGCAGTGCTGGGGAGCTCCAGCCTGGTAGCCCCCCAGCCTGCAGGCCTTGTGGAAGGCCTTTGAAAGGTACTGGGGCTGCAGAGGGGCAGCCTGGGGATAGGCAAAGGCAGCAGGTCCGAACCCTTTGCCAGTGATGAGTGGCCATTACAGACTGCAGTCTGCCCCAGTGAGCGGGGGCTAGATGACGACTGGCAGTAGCCACTGAGGCAAGGTGGGTTTAGAGGGTTGGGGGTTCCCCTGGGAGGGGAGACCCAGAGCGTGGGTACTGCTGGGGCAGAACCTTGAGGTAAAGGGCAGCGGGGTCCGGGAGGGACACGGGGCCAGCGGCAGGCAAGACACGGGCCCGCAGAGGGTGCGCCGTACGCAGGAAAAGAGCTAATTCCCAGATGACCAGCAGGAGGCGCCGCACTGGTGAGTCTTCACTTCGCTACAGGCCCCCTTCATTTTAGCCTTTGTGTCACCTCTGGACCCCTCAACTGGGGCCTTATCTATCAGGCTCTGCAGGTGAGATGAAGGAAAGTTCTGCTACTGGAAGTGCAGAAGAGAATAAAGGAAATAGTCTAGACCAGAGGGCAATCACTCCAATTTCCCTATCAGGTTTCCCTCGGAAATTCCGGCTACAGCTTTGTCTGAGCACGACGAATGGTAAAGACCCCTCAGGAGCCAAAACGGGCCCCGGGTGGTCGTGGCAACCCCCACCCCAGATTCTTTAGTGTCGCGAAGCAACCGGCTACTGAAACCTGGACCCCGAGGCATTTCCCTTGGGAGCTCAATAAAGGAGGCAGGACAGCTCAGGACAGGATTTTCAAAGACACATAAAAAGGACAGTCTCATAGGAAGCCTGACACCAGTAGAAAATCCCCTCTGTTCCCTGAGGAATGGCTGAAGTTGTATGTACTTTTGTTGGCTTACTTTGCCAACATTGTAAACATTGTCTAAATATGCAGTCAGTGGCCACATGTCCAGAGCCCAATAGGCACTAAGTGGCAGCCACTCCAGGAGAGGTTGGTGCCTGTTGTGGACTCTGCTCCCTTTCTTGAGGTGAGCCCTATGAGTCAGGTTTGAGGCAACTTACCTGCTCTCTGGAAAACCATTCCCAGAGAGTAGTTATCAGAGGTTCACAGTCAAGATGGAAGGGCATAATGAGTGGGGTCCAGCAGGGATCAGTTCTGGATCCGGTTCTGCTCAATATCTTCATCAATGATTGAGATAATGGCAGAGAGAGTACACTTATAAAGTTTGTGGATGATACCAAGCTGGGAGGGGTGGCAAGTGCTTTGGAGGATAGGATTACAATTCAAAACGATCTGGACAAACTGGAGAAATGGTCTGAAGTCACTAGGATGAAATTCAAGAAGGACAAATGCAAAGTACTCCACTTAGGAAGGAACAATCAGTTGCACACATACAAAATGGGAAATGATTGCCTAGGAAGGAGTACTGAAGAAAGGGTTCTGGGGGTCATAGCGGATCACAAGCTAAATATGAGTCAACAGTGTAACACTGTTGCAGAAAAAGCCAACATCATTCTGGGATGTATTAGCAGGAGTGTTGTAAGCAAGACACGAGAAGTAATTCTTCCACTCTACTCCACGCTGATTAGGCCTCAACTGGAGTATTGTGTCCAGTTCTGGGTGCCACATTTCAGGAAGGATGTGGACAAATTGGAGAGAGTCCAGAGAAGAGCAACAAAATAGATTAAAGGTCTAGAAAGCATGACCTATGGGGGAAGATTTAAAAAATTGGGTTTGTTGAGTCTGGAAAAGAGAAGACTGAGAGGGGACATGATAACAGTTTTCAAGTATGTAAAAGGTTGTTACAAGGAGGAGGAAGAAAAATTGTTCTTCTTAACTTCTGAGGATAGGACAAGAAGCAATGGGCTTAAATGGCAGCAAGGGAGGTTTAGGTTGAACATTAGGAAAAACTGCCTAACTGTCAGGGTGGTTAAGCACTGGAATAAATTGCCTAGGGAGGTTGTGGAATCTCCATCCTTGGGGATTTTTAAGAGCAGGTTAGACAAACACCTGTCAGGGATGGTCTAGATAATACTTAGTCCTGCCACGAATGCAGGGGACTGGACTAGATCTCTCGAGGTCCTTTCCAGTTCTATGATTCTATGAAACACAAGGAATTCGGTCCCAAGGCTCACTAGCCCAACACCTTCAATACACCCACACACAACAACCAACAAACTGAATGGGAGCTTTACTGTACTTTGTGAGTGGGAGAGAAATGTCTCGGAACTTCAGCAGGGCAGGATACTCGACCATGCCTTTAAAAGCATGGCTGCATCAGAACAAATTGTAATTGATCACCCCGCAGGTGGGAGCTGGAAATCCCTGAGTTGTACTCCCAGTTCTACCACCAGCTCAGTGTGCAGCCTTGAGAAAGTTACTGATCCTACAAGTTGTCGAGCCCCTTGCAGGGCGCAATTTGGCTCTCGCGGGCTTGGCTCCTCAGCCGCTCTGATCCAGATCAGTAAAATAGGGATAGCGGTACTGACTTCACAGGGAGGGTCTGTGAGGCTGAGTGCCTACAGGCTGCTTTGAGATCCTCATAGAAAATGCACTGCCAAAGTCTACACACCCTTTTAATATTATGCCACAGTTATGTAAAGTCAGGGTCCACTGAGGTGAAACCTAAGAGAAATGCCCCACAGCCAGGAGAGGGGCTTAGATAAGATTTTAGTTGAACACAGAAGAAATCCAACTTGGGCATAAAGAAACACCTTCTTCATGCTTAACTGATGGTTATTTGGCATGTTGTTGCATGAAGCTCATCTGCTCTTGCCAAGGACAGACTTACTTTCTATATGCCAGCATCTTCTGAAGGGCACAGATGTCTGTCACGATAGATGTGTTGCTCATTTTTATTATGATTGAGTTATAGCTGTGGCAACTAAATCCTCCCAAGGATTTCCCTGGCTACTTCGCTAAATCTGTAATTCTGCTGGACGGTTGTAAAGGAATTTAAAAAGACAAACCGGTTCTTTTTTAAAACAAGCATTAACAGAGACCTCTGATGTAGTTTTAAAATATGTCTCTGATGTGATTGCATCTGTCATTTTAATAACTTCCGGTTGTGTTTTGACTCCAAAACAAACTGAAGGCATTAAACATCCAGGGCCAGATTCGCAGCGTGACTGCAGTGGAGCAAGGCTGACTCTTGCCAGCTAAGACTGTGCTCTCCCAAGTGCTCACAGCTCTTAGAGCAATTCAGCGGGCTACAAAAGAGCCAGTGCATTTAGGTCATAAAAGCTCAGTTACAAAGGGCCACATTTCTGCCTTTCAGCTGCATTCAAGAGCCAGCCATAGCCTGCTTTGCTGAAGACAGAGGCAAAACTCCCATTGACTTCCTACAGGAGTCACGGGCTTGATCCAGCATCCAGCGGAGGGACAGTCTGTGGGAGTCTTTCCTTTGACTTCAGTGGGCTTTGGATCAGGCCCCAAACCCTGCCGTCCTCACAACTGCCATTGACTTAACTGAAAGTAGCACTGGGCCCTTTGCTTTGACAGATTTTCCTGCTCTCTCACCACACCATAAGAAGGTTAAGGGGCAGGAGAGTTTAAATCTAATTTCACTCCTCGGCTAAGAACGGTGGTGTTTCAGGACATGAGGCCCCCAAAGAAGTTGGTTAAAGTGTTTGAAAGTATGTTAATGGCTAAGCTTCTCTACCAGGCAGCGAATGAGTGTGTGTGTTTCCACAGAGTTGTAATAATACAGTGCACATGGGCAACCCTTTCGTTTGAGGGTCTCCTCGTGCTTTACAAACGTTAATTCATTCTCACAACATGCCTGCAAGGTGAGTCAGGATCATCACTGCACGAGTGGGGAATCTGGAGCACAGAGGCAAAGTGACAGCCATGTGCACAGTGAGTCAATGGCTCAAGAGGAGACAGAAGCCAGGAGTCCTGACTCGCACTTGTCTCTTGCAACTGACACACATGCTGCTTATCAGCATGAATAATTTAGCCACAGCTCTGCTGTCCTATCCCAGAAGAAATTGCTGCATTGAAAATTCTCTGGGCTGTTATGGGAGGGGGAATCATAATTTTATGGCTTAATGAAAAAATATTTCTGTTTTCTTGTCTTTTGCAAAAACAAAGCAGTTTACGCAGACAGACAGAAGTGCCATCCTGCTGGGGAGTAAGGGGAATAAATAAATTGTCTCCAAAAGCTGGCAAATAGACATCTGAGTAAAATATTCAATATCATCAATATTCCTAGCTTTTGCTCAGAGATTGTAGGTCATTTTTGCTACCAAAGAGATGCTGCTGTTTTCTTTGCCAGATCTGGCAAAAAGCAACTTTGACCCTGAACCAGAATCTGAAATCATTGCATCAGGCCACTTGTCAAAGTTTCCCTGAACGAAAGTCTGAAACTCAGCTGGATAGTATAGCTAAACAACAGCATCCTCCTGCAGTGAGGGTGAGTGTCTGTCAATATCACACACCTGCCAATCTCATATACCCGCGCCCACAAAGCTCAGCCAAGAGTTTCAACCCACTAAACAAAAACTTTCCTTCTGTCTCCCTTCAATTGCACCTTTTGCTCCCATTGGTTTCCTGTAAGGCTGCTGTAAGAAAAGACCATGCAGAAACGACATTGAAATCTACACCGGAAATTTGCCCATTAGAAAAAGGCTTTGATAATTCCCAACATGACGCAATCCTATGGATTTTAAAGAAGTCATTTAACACCCTTAAGTAATCATTTGCTATTAGTTCGCCAGGACCAGTCAAATGATCTCCTGATATCCAGGTCAAGCCGAGATGTAGCTGGTATCCAGGTCACTTCCTACCCTAGGTAGCAAATCTGCAATCAATTGAATATCCATGTGTCCTGTCTGGGGAGCCTTCAGGTTACACTGGGATGGAGCAAGTGCACTACAACCTATTACTAGCTCCTAGCTAGGAGGATGAGAATAGGCGGTTAGACAATAAAATCCCTGTACCTGAGGGAAGCCAGCCCCATCCTTCACGTTCACTGAGCTTTCAGCCGACATCTTCTACTTCTGGAGACAATTTGGGCTAGTAGTGGTGTCGGGATCCCCTGCCCAGGAGAGGTTCAGAACTGAGGAAGTTAGCGTAGAGACAGCTTTATCATCTCTGATCCTCGCAGAGGGAGGCCCTGAACGTCAGGCCTGAGGTCACTGGCTGGGCAAAGTAGAGCTAAATACGGATTTCAGCAGCCAGTGATTTAATCCCAGAGATTGTGATGAGCACAAATAATTCATTCTTCTGGAGAAAGAAAGAGGCCTAGGTTAAAAAACTAAAAACCAAAGCAACCTTGGAAGGATGGGAAATTAACTCCAGGCCAAATTCTGCTCACTCTGACGTCTGTGTAAATCCAGAACAATTCAACTGAAGGCACTGGAATTCACTGGGATAACCGAGGACTTGTTTGTGCTGCAGTTTTTGCACTGATGCTGCAACAGGGAGAACCACCAGGGTAGTTGCACTGGATTAGTGAAAAGAGTGACTTGCACCTGGGTTAACTGCACCAAAGGAGGCAGTGTTGCCTAGTGCAGATTGCCTAGAACACTCGACAATTTCAGGAGACTTGGGTTCTATTCCTGCCTCTGCCAGTGTTTTGCTAGAGGACTTTGGTGACTCCCCCAGTCTGTGGCTCAGTTTCCCCATCTGTAAAATGAGAGTAAAGATACTGACCTCATTTATAAAGGGCTGTGAGATCTCATGAAGAGCACTATATAAAAGCTAAGTATTACTATGAAGTCACGCATGCAGCACGCCAGGGCTAATGGGCCTGACTCGCATTGCTTTGCGCATGTGCTTCCATCAGTGCACCGTGGGCATCAAATGCTACCAGAATAGAAGTGTTTTTACATCCACGAGCATAGATGACTGTCGAAGGTACAGGGCAACAAAGAATCAGGCCCTAGGGTAGCGATGTATTAGTGTCATTACAATCAACCCTTTGGTACTACACGAATCAAAGTAGCAAATAATCTGCGTAGCTGTATCCGTGCAAATTCCGCAGAGCAAAATGTAAAAGGCAGCTATTGTTTCTAACACAGATAACACCATTCATACGATTCCTCAAAAGCCTTCACTTAGGGCTCGCCTACATGCTGCTGCAGGGCGGACAACAGGTGTGTGAATTGTAGTGTGTGCTAACGTTGCCCTGGGTAGATCTGGCTGGCACAAACTAAAAGGTACCCAGTGCAGGTTAATGCAGCCCTGTTTACATCAACTTTTTTTAGTTTTTAGTTCATGCCAGCAGGTCTACACATGGCAGGTAAAGCACAATGTGTTAGTGTGCTCTACAGTTCACATCTTTGTAGTCCGCATACAGCACCATGTAGGCAAACCCTTAGAAGAACTCACTGCATGGTTTGCCCCTTAAGGGCTGGGGCTAGCCAACCCTGACCACAGAATGAGCAACATCTGGGAGAGATCATGGTGATTGCCCTATAAAGAGCAGCAGGAGGTGGCCATGCAAGTGGGCTGCACATAGTTTGATCGCACATGGTCAGGAACCAAAAGAAAATCTCTTGGGTATGAAAGCGAAATCAGATGCCATGTGTATGCAGTAAACATCGCGGGTTAAAAAGCTTGCTTTTAAAATTCCAGGGTATAGGGCCTTTAGACAAGACCAAAAGCTAGGAAGAGGACCAGGCATTTGTACTTTCATAAGGGAAAGCTTAAACTACACGGTAGTGGAGAATAAAGAAGTAAGTCTCGAATATAATGCTGATGAAATCCCAATGCAGAAAAGAAATTGTCCTTTAAGGACTTATAATATCTATAACCCGGGTAGGAAATTAGAAAGCTCGGGGTTACAGGAAATAGTGAAGAATGCTAAAAGACCCTATATGATATGTGGTGACCTAAATAGTCATCAGACATCCCCACAATGTAAGACAACTGATAACAAGGGCACATGCTTAGAGAAGTTAATTGTTGAAAACAATCTAGTGGCACCCCCAATTATATTTAATGCAGCAGATGGTAGGTAGTTCTTCTTGTTAGACCTGGCAATTATAACACCAAATATTGCAAGTAGATACAACTGGAAATAAATAAGGAAGAAGGACTGGGGAGTGATAACTTCTCTATACTTACTACTTTTCAAGTCAAAAGTAAGGTTAAAGGTAAAGTGAGCAGTAGCTCACGAAAGCTTATGCTCAAATAAATTTGTTAGTCTCTAAGGTGCTACAAGTCCTCCTTTAGATTTTTTTAAAGTATCAGGTGGGTAATTTTCCAACTGGGAGCTGAATTTGTGAGCTTGTAAAGATACTGAATTTGTGAATGTTCATTGTGTGAGTGATGACATAGAGAATTTCAATGATTCAATGAGAATGTGCATTCAAGCTATTAATAGCAGCCATACCTAAGATATTCAAGTACCACATGCTGGAATGCAAATGGTAATTAAAGAAAGGAACAAAGCCTATAAAAGAGCTTTTTGCGATTCATTGTATTTTTTTTGCTAGTGAACTATGAAAGAAATAAGGCAATAGCACAAAGACTTATAAAAATATCAAAGAAAGTGAGTTGGTAGAAGTATTGTGGGCAGATAAGGATACCAAGACATCACAAATATATAGACAAATTAGAAGAATGAATGGAATTCAGACTAAGAGCAGTCACATCCTGGGTCTTATCAGTACTTCCGTTTTGTCAGTTCCAATAACAAGAAAGCAGAAGTTTGAGCAGAAACTTTCTGAGGGACAATCATCAAAGTGCAGATTAGTAGTCAATTCATTGAAGAAAATCATGAACTATTACATAGGGGGAGTAAACATGAAGACGCTATACTGAACGAATAGTTTTGTAGGCTGGAACTTGAGCTAGCTATTGCTATCAGTAAGAATACACCCCCAGGAAAAATTATATATAGGGCCCTACCAAATTCATGGTCCATTTTGGTCAATTTAATGTCATAGGATTTTTAAAATAGTAAATTTCATGATTTCCATTATTTAAATCTGAAATTTCATGGTGTTGTAACTGTAGGGGTCCTGACTCAACTATGAAGGCAGCAGCGCAGAAGTAAGGGTGGCACGGTATGGTTTTGCCACCCTTACTTCTCCCCGGCTGCTGCTGGTGGGGCGCTGACTTCAGAGCTGGGCACCTGGCCAACAGCCACTGCTCTCTGCCACCCAGCTCTGAAGGCAGCACAGAAGTAAGGGTGGCAATACCGTGACCCCCCCTACAAGAACCTTGCAAAGCCCCCCCAACCCTCTTTTGGATCAGGACCCCCAGTTTGAGAAATGCTGGTCTTCCCCGTGATCAAATTTCACAGGGAAGATCAGATTTCACAGTCCGTAATGAGTTTTTCACAGCTGTGAATTTGGTAGAGCCCTAATTATATACGCAACATAATGTTTGGTTTCAGAGTAACAGCCGTGTTAGTCTGTATTCGCAAAAAGAAAAGGAGGACTTGTGGCACCTTAGAGACTAACCAATTTATTTGACCATGAGCTTTCGTGAGCTACAGCTCACTTCATCGGATGCATAATGTTTAACTCTTTCTCTGAAAGCAGTTACATAGTTCCAAGAGAACTTTCAGATATTGTATGGGGAAAAAGGAGTGATACACGCACTAGTAATTCCAATACGGAAACCAGGCAAACTATCCACAGAAGTGGATGCTGATGGATCTGCTGCCCTTACATCCTGGCTGGGTAAAATCATGGAAAGAGTGGTGAATGGAAGATTGGTTGCCTAGTTGGAAAACAATGGCATTATAGATAAGGTGCAGAGTGGTTGTTGGAGATGAAGCAGCCCCACTGATCACATTGTTAAATTAGAAACTGAAATACAAAACCATGTGAGGCACAAAGCTTTCATGACAGCTGTCTTTCTCGATGCTGAAAAGGTGTATGACATGCTACAGAGGGAAGGCTTGTTCAAAATAGGTGCACTAGGGATAAGGGCATGAATGTATGGAGGGATTAGAAACTTTTTTGAGTAAAAGGACCGTGCAGGTCAGAGTTAGGCAAGTTATGTTGACTATATATAATAGAATAAGGGTACTTAGAATAAAAATGGTACACCACACGGAAGTGTTATTAGCCTGGCCTTATTTAGTATTACAATAAATGATCTCCCAAAATGACTCGAGTGAGTGAGTGCCAAGTGAGCGTCACCCTGTTCACAAATGATTGTGCATTGTGGGTTAGGAACAGGAATATTGAGGTGGCAGAAAAAGAGAATCAAAAAAGCGTTACGAGACACTTCTGACCGGGCAAACACATGGGGTTTCAAGTTCTCCATTGCCAAAACCAAAGGACTGATCTTTACAAAAAGGAAAATGACAAAGGAGTGTAAACTGTATCTGTATGGAAAACAAATACTTATAGTTAAAAGATTTAAATTCCTCGGGGTAATATTTTATACTACATTACTTTGGGAAGATCATATAGAGTTTATTAAAGATAAATGTAGAGGAAGGATTAACCTTCTTAAAAGTCTTGCTGGGATTGATTGGGACGGGGGCGGTAGACAAGAAAACACTGCTGATATTATCCAGAGCCTTATTCAGACTGGTTTCGGATCGACATCAAAATTAGAACTTACAAAATTAGATTTAATACAAGCCCAGGCACTATAAATAGCATGAGGTGCGTTTATTACAACACTTATATGCGTGCTACAGAGAGCGTCTAGTGAAATGCCAGTTACACTATGAATGAAACGACTGAATCTAACCTTCTGAGCCAAATTTACTGGGAACTGCAACAATGAAAGTACCAAATATATGAGGATGGTTGGGAGTTCCATAGGCGGACTATTGCACGTGACGTTTGAACCCCACATGCCACTCGAGTGACAGCGTGGATGCAGAATTTGAAAGACAGGGAAAAGCGAAACGATATCAGAACTTTTAGACATGGGGAAATGTGTTCTGGGTGCAGTCACATGTTCCAACATGAATTCGGATTATAAACTTAAGAGTAAAAAGAGACCGTAGGTATTAAAAATGAAAAAAAAAGATGAAAAGTGGAGTCAGTTTTGTCAAATATATGCTGATGGGTCCATAAAAGAAAAACAGGAAGTACAAGGAGAACATATTTGTATACCACAATTTGGAATTAGTATATCTAAAAGAATATCCAATTTTGTAGCCGTCACGAGAGCCAAACTTGTAGCAATAATGCTAGCATTAAATGACATCTGGGATGTATGCCCAGAGCGATGGTCTTTTCTTTTTTTATTTGATCTCCAGCTTTTTGGCAATAAAAAAGGGTGTCTCAAGAAGTAAGAGTGATTTAACCAATGAAATTCTATTTCTAATAACAGAACGAGTGCAGATGGGGATCACATTTAACATTAGCTTGGATCTCCGTGCATATTGGGGTAACGGAATGAAATGATGGACAAAGTAGCTAAACACGCAGTAAGAAATGGAAAGATTGACATAGAAATACCCTATTCAAAAGCCTAGTACAGAAAAATGTAAAAGAGAAATGGTGAAAAACTTGCACTAACAGAAAAAGAGGAAAAATGTTTTTGAATTGTGCCCTAGAGTTGAGGATAATGACATACTTCTGGGCCTGGATAGGAAAAATGAAGTGCCATTGTGGCTTAAACAAAAATCTTTTTTTAAATAAATAGACACAAAGATGGATCAGTCCACTCTGCAAGGCGGAAGAAACGACTGAGCACCTTTGATGGGTCGGTAACGGCTTTGATAAAGAAAGGGAAAAGCTTGCTGAGGAATTCAAACATCCTAAGGTAACAAAAAAAGTTACATTATGTTATTTAGCAAAATCAGGGAAATGGGATTGTATTAGGATTGTTACATTACCTGAAGGACACAGGGCAGAGCAAGAGACTATAAATGACTGGCAGATATAGACTATTCAGTTAAGTCTGCTTCACCATTAAAAAGAAGAAAAAGGAAAGAAAACAAAGGGGAGAACGCTCAGGGATCAGAGATGGCTAGGAGTGAGCAGGGTCCATTAGACAGTCCTGGGAGTTAGGACTCCAGCCAGGAGTGGTCTCGGGGGTGGTTTGCCAAAGCAGGAAAGGTCCCAAGAAGGAAGAGAAACCTTTGTTGCATGTGGACTTTCGGATGGACTTTGAAAAATTTATTGTGAATGTTTGTTGCTTTAATAAAGCACGATCTGAGAAGGGATGGGAATGGACAGAAGAGTTTATTAAACAGTCCAAGAGGGGAAACTGAGGCAACCTGCCATTAGGTGACTCTAAGTCAGGAGGGGGCACATGGGAGGTGGCCAGCCTGGTTACACTCACCATGTGTGATATTACACAGTCTCCTTTACAGCATGATGCCCCCTAAATCCATAGCACAAAAACAATAATACCACACACGTCTATAGTGTCTTGTGTTTGGGGCTCTGAAAGCACTTTGCAGACACTAATCCACACAAGAGAGAAGCATTCTCTACCTTTGTAAACGTGCTGCTCAGAGCAACCGAAACCAGGGCTCGTTATTAAAGAGGATGCCTCCGAACCAAAAAATGCATTACAGAAGAAAGTAGCACTAATTCAGAAGCACTTGAGTAAACGGCATCACTGGCAAGAGGTTCTAAAAGACATCAACAGGCAACAAGGAAAAAACCTGCAGAAATGCCTCTACCCGCTAGCAGATTGAGAACAGGCTTCTGCTAGTATTCATGCCCATGAAGCAGACATGATTAAGGGAGGTGGTTGAATTTAAATCTTTGAATTGTATTTGTAACTTCAAGCAAAGTGGAATTGATCTTCCCACCTTGCATAATCTGTGATGTAATTTGTAGTATAAATATAAACAGAATGTTTCACTGCATGACAGTGGGACACAGCTAAGCGTAAAATAAATGGGAAAGAATTTGAAGGGTTTTTTATAAAACAAAACAAAAAACCCCAGCTGGATGTGGAAAGAGTCAAGATCCTCTAAGCCAATGTTTTTCAAGGACCAGTCCGTGGACGGGCGCCGGTCCCTGAGCTCTCCCTGACACTGTTTAGGAAGGCCGCAAGCCAGTCCCTGGTACCAAACAGGTTTGAGAAACACTGCTTAAGCCAGGTTTCAGAGTAACAGCCGTGTTAGTCTGTATTCGCAAAAAGAAAAGGAGGACTTGTGGCACCTTAGAGACTAACCAATTTATTTGAGCATAAGCTTTCGTGAGCTACAGCTCACTTCATCGGATGCATACTGTGGAAAGTGTAGAAGATCTTTTATACACACAAAGCATGAAAAAATACCTCCCCCCACCCCACTCTCCTGCTGGCAATAGCTTATCTAAAGTGCCCACTCTCCTTACAATGTGTATGATAATCAAGTTGGGCCATTTCCAATGGTCACTTTAGATAAGCTATTGCCAGCAGGAGAGTGGGGTGGGGGGAGGTATTTTTTCATGCTTTGTCTCCCTTTGTCTCTTCTCTCTCCAGAATGTAAGCTCTTGGGGGCAGAGGCTATCACCAGGTGTTCCTATGGATGGTATTATACTGAAGTAGATTCCTCCGGAAACCTGGCACTTTTCCTCCAGTCCCCATCATTCTACTACAGCATCAGATTTTTAATTCTACTTTGCATTGAGAAACTAAAGGAGGAAATCAAGAAGCAGCCCTTGTTTAGCCTTTTTCATGAGGAGTGAAAGTAAAGTGGTTAACAGCCAATTTAGACTCCCCGAAGAAGTTTTTAAAAACAACCTATAGAGTCCTATATCAATTCAATGTGCAAATTTATAAGCCCGTTTTAAAAATTCTATATAAAGGATCTCATTTGCTATTAAATTCTATCTATAGGTTTTTAGAATAATTTCTACACAACTCTACTTGGTTTCATCCCTATTAAAATCTACTGGACTTAATATCAGTAAGGAGAAGTTAGAAGCGGGTGGGGAAAAAGCCCCGGCTAGCAAAGGAGTTTGTTTTTAAAGGATTTTGTGTCTCTTATGAGCCTGAATGGTGCTGATCTCTTTCCATATTGAAGTTAATATTCCAGCCGTCAAGATGTATTGATATAAATACTTATGAAGAGCGAATGATAAGTTAAGAAAATCATCTAAAATTGCACAACTAGCCCAATGCAGTACGCATATGGCTTTTGAAATCTGTGTTTTGTTGGCTAGTTATTTACTACTTAAGACTAGAAGCTCTTTGGGATTGTCTTTTTTTCTATATTTGTACAGCATGTAACACAACGGATGCTGGGCCATTACTCGGGCTCCTAGTAGTCACTGCAATAAAAATATACGAACAGCAACCACCATCCAATCATGGAAAAGAAGGGGACTTACACAACCTACCAGCAGTGAACAGCAAGTCTTTACAATGCATCCTTCAAGAAGTATGTCCAGCCTAAGAACCAACCTGGGAAGAAAAACCCACAACATTTTTGGACTAGATTGGAATTTTGCAAGCTGTTTGTGGACAAATGAAGAGCCATGAAAATAAAGGACTAAATGAATCATTGCCAACTTGTTTACCCCCCCGTAGTGTGGAGCTCTGAGGTCAGTGGGACTTGAGAATGGACTGGGGCTCCACTCTGCCTTTAAGGCCCAATCCTGTTCCAGCCAATGGGCCTAATCCTATGAAGAGCTGAGCAGTTTCTGCAAGACGCAGAGTGTTCTCCGTTCACATTGAAGTCCTACCCTGGCATGTCTTCAGCCTGTCCCCCTAGGGTAGAGGATTTAAGAGGAGCTGAAGATCTGGCCTGTAGATTAGATATGATGGATCATACTCTAGTGGACAGTCCTGCCTTGAGAGGCAACATGGCCCAGTGGCTTTAGCAATTGACTTAGAAGACATGGATTCTATTTCCACCTCTGCCAATAATTCACAGCGTGACCTTGGACTTGGACCTCCCCTCTACATCCCTCTGTTTCCCCTCCCTTTGTCTCTTGTCTCTTTAAAATGTAAGCTCTTGAGGGCAGAGGCTCTCACCAGGTGTTCGTACAGACGGTTCCAAGCACAATGGGGCCCAGATCTTTGCTGGCACCCTAAGGCACTACAGTTATACTGACTGGGAGAAGGACAGGATAACCTCCGTGATCTTTCCCCATCTGTGAGTTTGTGTCGATGAATCACAACTGTATGAAAGTTATACTTTGCAAGAGCTTCCCCCGAGAGCGGACGTCAAGCAGGGACGAAAGCGCCGAAGCACACAGAGCATGTAATTGAACCAGTCAGTGAGCACGGTTCTACGCAACCTATTTTCAATTGGGTGGAAGGTGATTGAGGAGGGTTGTGACGAAGAAATGGGGATGATTTATAACCCTTCCCCCAGGGCACCTACCATGAGATCCAGAGCAAGGCAGATGTGCGAAAGGAAACAGCTGCCCAGGGGGTGTCTGAAACCCACATCACAGGTATTCCCAACACTCTGCACTGGAGAGTGTTAGCATTAGGAATGCAATTAGAAAAACGTACCACGATGCAAACCTAGGGCTTGATCCAATGAGAGAGAATCCCATTGACTTCCAAGCACAGTGGACTGGGCCCTTAGCATTCACACTGATTGTGCTTGGCTGTGGGAGAGGCGTGCAGGGGGATTGAGTGGGAAAGAGGCACAGGAGCCTTCCTCTCCATCCTTCCTGCAGGAAGTGGCTTGGCACAATGGCAGTCTTTGTGTTCCTGTGCCCCCAGGGACTGCTCTGACCAAGCTGTGCAAGAGAATTTCCTTGTGTCCCTTGAAAACTGCCTTTTCAGGGTGACTCCTTCCACTTGTATTTCAGTGGCTGTAACGTGAGCTCAGCCTTGTGATAGGAGCAGTGCGATCCAAGCCCCAGGGCCAGGTGTAGGGACACCCTCAGATCCCTCTATTATTTGCAGTGTGAGCGAGAGGGCTTGTGAGTACAGTTACTTTGGACTGAAGTGTATGAAACTTCATAGATTCTAAGGACAGAAAGGACTACTGTGATTATCTAGTCTCACCTCCTGCATAACACAGGCCATAAAACATCCTTGACACAGAACTTCCCCGCCAGGTGTTTTGAACACCAAAAGTATAACTGGGTTCAAAAAAGAATTAGCTAAGTTCCTGGAGGACAGGTCCATCCATGGTTATTAGCCAAGATGGTCAGGGATGCAACCCCTTGCTCTGGGTGTCCCAAAACCTCTGACTGCTAGAAGCTGGGGCTGGACGACAGACTATCACTTGATAAGTTGCCCTGTTCTGTGCACTGCCTCTGAAGCATCGGGCACTGGCGACTGTCGGAAGACAGGATACAGGCTAGATGGACCGTTGATGTGACCCAGTATGGCCATTTGTATCTTCTGTTTAAACTTTACCCACCAGTGCTTTTCCAGATGAACCATATAAGAACCAAGCAGTGTCCAAGGAAAGGAGGCCTGTCTGGAAATGCTGGAAGGCTTGGCACTCAGGAGAGGCACAGAAAGTTCCAGGGGGGAGGAAGGGGCTAAAAATGGCCATGGCTAGCAACTTGCTTCCTGAGTTTAGGGTCACTTACTTAACCCCTGGGGGCAAAAAGGTTAGGAGTCCTGCTGCTTATACTAATCCATCTCAGCCTATAAGCTTCCTTCACCTGTGTCCTTCCCTAGGAAAATCTCTTCGGAAGCTCCTTATGTATCCTTATAAGACTAGCACAGATCATAAACGAACACAGGAACCCTTCCTGATGCAGTGAGAGCTCCTGTTATCCGAGGGGCAGGCAGTTCAGTTTACTCCTGGTACCACACAGTGTTCTTCGGTGATCGCTCCGTGCTTAGGGACCCTGTGTTTGCAGGCGCTGAGCTCTGCTGTCTTTTGTCCGGTGCCAGTTGGCTTTGCATAACAAGAGCTTCACAGTGTCCCACCCAGACTCCGTCTGATGGGAAGCTCTGCCCTTAAAAGCACAGTCCCTAACACCACAAGCTCATGATGATGTTTCTGTTCCCTAATGGGATGAGCATAAAAATCAGGTTTCCATTGTGACTCCAAATTCACGTATAGGAGACTATTCTGGCTTCAGATACATTGGATCAGATTCTCTGCTGGGGCCTGGCCCAAAAACCCATTCAGTGGCCTTTAGAATCATAGAATATCAGGGTTGGAAGGGGCCTCAGGAGGTCATCTAGTCCAACCCCCTGCTCAAAGCAGGGCCAATCCCCAATTTTTGCCCCAGATCCCCAAATGGCCCCCAGAAGGATTGAACTCACAATCCTGGTTTTAGCGGGCCAATGCTCAAACCGCTGAGCTATCCCTCCCTTTAGACTACTGGAGTCTCTCAGCTGACATTTGTCTTTGAATCCTGCCCTGGCGCATGACAATTTACAACAGGTGGAGGATCAAGACCCCTATTTCTACCAATCTTCCTGACATTCATTAGAACATCTGAAGGCAGCGTGAACCCTGCCAGAGCCACTGTGTTTAAAGATCCAAAGCCCAGTGGAGTCAAGGGAAAGGCTCCAAAGCCAGCTTGAGAGAGGGAGTTTCTTGCCCTGAGCACACGAGAAACTGTATTCCCGGGTCTGCATGGGCTCTCCGTTGGCTCTCCGGTGGAGTTCAAAGTGTTGTTTTTAAGCTATTAAGCTGTAGATCAAGATAAGACGTCTCTTTCTAGAAAAGAAGATGCTCTAGTTCGTCCACAGGATACGGGCTTAACTCGGGATTTACTGAGCGCCATCCAACGAGTGGTGTTCCACAGGTCACACCAGATGATCCTAATGGTCCCTTCTGGCCTTATGAAGCTATCAGTAGCCTAGGGTCTTCCTGCCTCGGCATCTGCCTGTCAGCCCATGAACTACTGCTGCAGTTGAGATCAGAAGGGGTGGGTGAGTGGGAAACCCCTGTAGGAAAAGGGGGCTGCTGGCAGAGAGTTCATTAGGATGGTCCCTTTCCCCTGGCATGCACTCTCCTATCCCAGTCTGAGACAGCAGGATGTCCAAAGTCCTGGGCTGAGTCTTCCTCCTTTTGAAGGCAGTGGAGGCCTAAGGCAGCTAAGGGTAGGATTTTATTGGGATTTGACAAAACAAAGCATCCACAGTGCTCTGTGGTTAAGAGCTCACTTTGCATTTTGGATGGGATCCTTCTGGTTTTCAATTTTTTTGTATTGGTGATGACCCCTTTCACACAGCAAGCCTCTGAGTGTGACACCCCCCCCCTTATAAATTAAAAATGGGGGGGGTGTTAATTTAATGAGGGCTTGGGGCTGTCAGCCCAACAGAGCTGACAGTCTGTGACCCCCATGTAACCACCTTGCGACCCCCTGAGGGGTCACGGCCCCCAGTTTGAGAACCAGTCCACGATGCATCTTTTAGATCAAAAGGTACATTCATTTTGTCACAGCCTCTCATGCTGCTGGAGGACATTTTAAGAACACTCAGGCGGATAACCCTGACAGAAAAGTTGCATTCAGTTCTCTTTTGCAGTTGGTAAGGGAGGCAGTGTTGCCTAGTGTGGATAGACACTGGATTTGGGAGACCTGAGTTCCATTCCTGGCTTGGCCATTGGCCTGCTGGGTCACCATGAGCAAGTCCCTCAGTTTACCCATCTGCAAGATGGGAATTAAAATGCTGACCTCCTGTGTAAAGCTTTTTAAGATCTACTGGTGAGTGCTAGTGATTAGTTTTGGGGCGGGGGCTGTCCAGCACTTGAGGCTGGAGCTAGAGGCATGATAAGGAGACCTTTCTGCTGTCCTGCATCCTTGGGAATTCACTCTTGGGGCACTGGCTCAGCTGTCTTCCTTTCCTGTAGCATCTGGGTTGCAACAATTTCAGCACATCTTGTCTCACTGACAGATCCTTGGCTGCCCTCCAATGGGGGTTCCAGCAGAAGGCGGGAGTCTAATCTCCAGCATGGTGGGGGCCATTCTGACCTCATCTGTGCCAGAGTGAAAGAGAAGTTACTCTCTAAAGTCAATGGAGTTACAGCAGTAGCCCATGAAAGCAGAATCAGACCCAGTCACCCACACTACGGCCTTGGAGCCAAATTCTACCAACAAAGATGAGCACTATTAAAAGATGCCAAGTGAGACAGATGATTGAAATAGGTGGACCTGATAGCAAACTCACCCATACTACGTAACTGCATTGACTTCAGCACAGTTACTCCTGATTCACAGTGGTGTAAAAGAGATCAGAATTCAGCCCGTCTATTCAGAGCTGAGCACACCCAGCAGCCCTTAGAATTTGGGCCTTTACCTCTGCCTCGTTTTAGGCTTTGATTGAAAAAGGGGGAAGAATGTCCCTTCTTTTCCTCCCCAGGGTGTTGGGAATCTTAATTCATTAAATGTATGGCAAGGGCTTCGAGATGCTCAGATGAAAGGAGCTGCAGAAATACAGAGGATTATTATAATCCCTTTCCCCCTCCTAACCCCCCCTTTTGTGCTGCGCCCACACACGACCCCACCCATTCACATGAGCTCATCCTGGCCGAAGGAAAGCCTTGATCGGCCTAGAAGAGCCTCTCTCCTAGCAGACGTGCAGCAAGGGGAGTGGAGGGGGTGTGTGCGGCATGTGTTCATTCACATGGCTTTTAAATGGATGCCCTCTGAAGTGTTTAATCAGCTCAGCAGCTGCGGGCATCTGGTGCCGCATCATGTGAGAACAGCTTCTGTGCTTATTCAAAGCAGTCTGAAGGGACCCCCCCACCCCACCCCAAGAAGCAAAAGGGGAGGGGCAGGGGGGAAAGCGATGCATGAATATCACTGAAACAAAGAGACACAGAGAAATAAAGGGAGGCGAGGACCTGGCAGCGATGGAAGGAAAGAGCTGCCTGCCTGAGCACCATGGCAACATGCCATCAAAGCCCGTCTCCACGGCTGAATCAGCCTTCCCGGTACGTGATCTCAGGCATGCAGGCTGGGGCGACTTTCCCTCGCCCGTGTCATGGGATGAGAGTTTATGAGCTTTAAGCAGAGGCACAATTAATTCAATCACATTTAGATTATATAGGTTTGAGAGTATGCCATCGCATCAGCGCCCGAAACAAGCTCTTCCCCTGGAATGACCTGGCCTCAGCAATCAGGTCTGACCCAATTCTCTGGTCTCATGGTGCAATGGGCAAGCTAGGCAGTGTCTGACAGCGGGAACCAGAGCCCCTTGCTATAGCTCTGACAATAAGATGGAGGGAGACGTTTGAGACGGGGTCACCTCTCTCTCCTGCCCTCCCCTCTGCCTGGCAGAGACAACTGATCCTCACAAAGCAACTGGTTTTTGCCTTCAAGATTAACTGAATTGTGACAAATTGTAGCCATTAAAATAAAACATCCCAAGGGAGGCTGTCTACAGATCCTTCAAGGTCTTCACCCCCCCAGTTGCAGTTCCCCAAGCAGAATATTATCAAGTTACTGTATATACCTCCCAGGCATCCAGGATAAATGTTTCCAGCAACTTCATGCAAGTTTGCCAAGTATTGTTCTTTCTTTAGATGGGAAAACAAAGGAACAACGTCCCTAGTCTCTCAACAAATGAATCCCTGCTCCAAGGGTTGGTCACAAGGGAGAAACTGGTGTTTAAAATATTGGTAGCGCATCACTGGCCCATATGAGAGACCTACGTTAACTGCCCTGGCAGCATGTGTTAGAAAAGGAAAAAAAAGCTCCTCCAGTTGAATTTGCAGGGGGAAATGGGTTTACTCAAATCCAAATCTTACCATAAGACCAGGATCCAGATCCTGGTCTCAGTGCTGCTGGTATAATTTGGTGTCACCAAGATGCATTAGCCTTTGGTCAAAGTAATCCCTGGGCTAATATGGTGAGGATAGCATGGGATTATTGAGAGCCACCAATTAATTCATTTCTTGGCTTTCTCCCAATGCACCTGTCCCATTCTATGGCCAAACCACGACTCTGCTAAACCCCACATTTCTGAACCCTACAACCGATATAACCAGAGGAAAGAAAAAGCCTCTCAGAGTATCATTCTAGCTAGGGCACTAGACAGTGCAAGTGTTAATAGTTATAGGCGCTACAGAAAGACCCAAGAGACAGATAGCGCATCTCCCATCTGAGGGATCTCAAAGCACTTGAGAGACCTTAACGGCTAGACTGTTCTCTTGCCTTGCACTGCCACAGAGGGATGCTGGGAAGGATGCCCTCTGCACCCAGATATTCAGAAGGGGCAGGACAGGGGGGATAGCCTCCCCGAATGGGGGGTTCACGTACCACCTATGCACACGTGCCTTCCAAGGAGCAACTGAACAGAGCCCTGGCCCCGACATGCCGGTCAGCAGAGCTGGCTGGCCCATGGGGATGGGTCTGATGCCAAGGTTAAAGTAAGAGGGAGCAGGAAAAAGCACAGACAGCTCCCCCACCTCTGCTGAAAGCAGAAGCGGGGAGCTCCCCCTCCTCTGCCTGCCTTGGGGGAGCAGCACTCCCCCAGTGCACCCCCACCCCATCTCCCTCTGATCCTTGGCTGTTCAGTGAGATCTCCCCTCTCGCCCACCCTCAGTTCATTTTACTTTAACCACTGCAGAAAAAGGGGGGGGGGCGCGGATTAAGAGTTATTCCTGCCTCACCGCCCCCTGGTACAGCTAGGGACCCCTGGGGGCCCAGCACAGCTTGTTGCTTCGAGCTGTGCCTAGCTAGCATCATTGTAGCTCTGAGGCCAGATCAGTGTAGGGAAAGTCCTCCCTCCAGAACTGCTTCTAGCCACGTGGAGTCTGATGGAGCTTTGACTTGGATTGTAAGCTCCTTGGGGCAGGGGCCATCTTTGTGTTTGCACCACTCCTGGCACAATGAGGCCCTGAGGCAGCATGGGAATACAAATAAATGACAAGCCTGGTTACCATTTTTAGGGAGATTTCCACAGCGTAGGCCAGGCCCAGAGGAGAAAGTCCCTCCACGAAGCAGCTGAGGAGAAAACTGATGCTCCCAATCACACAGCGAGTCCCAGAGCTGGGATTATAACTCACCGCTGCCAGCCCGCAGCCCATGGCTCTGATCACTGTACTGTGCTCATCGCAGCGACAATACCCCCTTTGTACCTTCACTTTGCTACATTTCTAAGCGCTATGGACCCAGTCCTGCAGGGGGAAGGCCCCACATTTACTGGGCAAAGAAAGCAATCTAACAAATAAATAAATGAATGAAAACAAGCGTGTGTATGTTAGAGGAGGAAAGATACAGAAAGTGGATTTTAGTGTTGTGCTTTAGATAAACCCTCTGGAAGCTTACATACATTTTGAAAATTATACAAAATACCTCTACTCCAGGACCTTTTAACTAAGCCTTTTATGATGATTTAATCAGTGTATGTTTCCTTTAATGGGCAAGCTTTTATTGTAATCACGTCATGATTACTTGAGGCAATAATCTAATCCGCAAATAATACTGATTAGTCCAGTTGGGAATGTTTGCTTTTCAGTTCACATTTAGAAGGTTTACGACAAAAGAGGCATGAAAGAGAGGGTTATTTTTTTGTTGTGGTCAGGTAGAATTTTGTTCTGTGCAAGAAATTCCATGGAAAATGTAATAGCACTGAAAGTTTTGCCAAATTCTTCCTTGCCACAGTCTTGGATATCATTGAGTTTAAAAATCATTCCGCCTACAGCCTTGGAGTCTTAAATTTCCACCTGCCTGCAGACAGGGAGGGTTTCCTTCACAGAAACTCAGTGTAATTCACAAGAGCAATTGTAAGTCTCTGGGAGTGTATCTAAGTTCATTCCTATTGTACTTACCATTAAGTCTGCAACCACTTTCCACTGTAGGCTTAATTCTCAGCTGAGGTAAGTCAGATTCACACAGATCTTCAGCTGGTACACATAGTTATAATAGCACCTAGAGCCCAAGTCACGGATCATGACTCCCGATGTGGGCGCTGTGCGATCAGAACAAAATGGTTCCTGCCCCCTGGTTGGGTTACAGTGATTGGGTTTCCAACCCTTGTGATTTTATCTTGCGTCTTGCAAGATTTGGTGCATTTTTTAGACCCTAGCTGCCAGATTCATGTGATTATGTGAGAATCTCAGCTTTCATTTCCAAGACAGCTTTTAGCCCTCAGTGTTGCAGGAAAAGCTTTAGCAATGTGATCCGAGGTTGACCCTAAAAGCTCAAAAATCAGGAAACAAAAGTTGCTGGTATTTAGTTTAACATTTAAAAACAAAACAAAGTGTGATACAAAATGCTTAGAGTCCCTGCACTAAAATATTACAAGCTAAGACAGAGTGTGAAAAGGAAATGGTATCTCCAGTTTGCAGATGGGAAGTTAAAGCCCAGAGATTAAGTCACTTGCCCAAGATCGAACTGGATTAAACCCCAAATTAAACCTCAAGTCTCTATCCACTGCCATAACCACAAGGCCATCCTTTCTCTCAGCTACTGCACCATTATCCTGTTCTCTCAGATATTGTACCACGATTATCCCCATTTAACGGACAGGCAAAGGGAGGTACAGACATAGGAAGAATTCAAGGTTTCACAGCACATAAGTGGAAGCCCTGGGTCTAGAACTCAGGGTTCTTAGCTCCTAGTCTAGTGCAGCGGTTCTCAACCAGGGTTACGTGTATCTGCGGGGGTACTCAGAGGTCTTGCAGGGGGTACATCAACTCACCTAGATATGTGCCTAGTTTTACAACAGGCTACATAAAAAGCACTAGCGAAGTCACTACCAACTAAAATTTCATAGACAATGATTTATTTATACTGCTCTGTATACTATACACTGCAATGTAAGTACAATATTTATATTCCAGTTGATTTATTTGATAATTATATGGTAAAATGAGGAAGTGAGCAATTTTTCAGTTATAATGTGCTGTGGCACTTTTGTATTTTTATGTTTGATTTTTTAAGTTTTTAAGTGAGGTAAACTTGGGGTTACACAGGACAAATCAGACTCTTGAAAGGGGTACCGTAGTCTGGAAAGGTTGAGAGCCATTGCTCTAGTGGACCATGAAACCTCCCCACTACTTGATGGGGAAGAATGGGAATAAAACAAACCTAACCAGGAGTTCCTGGACCAAAGCGTGGCCTGCAGTTCCTCCAGATTGACACCAATGTAACTTTGATCCCTTGACTTTGAGGGCAGTTGTTGCCTGCTTGCTCCAGGCCAGCAGTTTGGCTCATGCTGTTTTTTTGGAGACACTTTCTGTTATTTGAAAACATTTATCTCTGCAAGCTCCAACACAGCTAAAGCACTTAGGAAAGAAGTGTGCTGCTGATTCGAACAGCTATAGCCTGACATTGCTTCCCCTCACCCAACGGGCTTCCACCACCTGAACATCTCAGGGAAAGCTAGTCTTTAAAATCACTGAAATATGAAACACCGGCCAAGCGGAGAGAACAGAGTGGGCTTTGTTTACTCCCCCCTGCTACTGCTTGAACAGGAGACAAAGTGCTGCATGGTGGGTGATTGAGGGTATATCTTCTGACATGTCTGCATTTACATCATACCAGGAAAAAAAATGTGACAGTTATATAACAATCAGTGCTGCGAAGAGAAAGATCTGTGATGGAGCGGCAGGCTGGGCTCAGACCTAGTCCGAATTAATCAGCGTAGGAAGGGTACATGATTGTAGAATGCAACCATATGTCATAAAACTTCAAGACCACCGGAGCTGGTCCGAAGTGAGAAATGAAACGCTGGTTAGGGTCACCATTAGGTTGTTGCTGGAGGCTTTTTTTACCCGCCTTATATCGCGCCACTCCGCTTAGTGTCTGCTGCTGCTTCTGTACTTTAGCTCGGGGCAGGTTAACTTGGAACAAGAGGCCCAAGCTTGGATTTCCTTCCCTTGAAAATCAGGCTAGTTGTGTGACCCATCTGCAGGACCTAAATTCACTCCCGCAAACAATTCCATCCAAGGGCTCCATTTAGGCACAATAAGCAGTATGCAGACTCATAAATCTTGCCCAGTCATAGACATCTGGAGGGTGTGACTTGTCTTTGGCATACCAGGCTGAGAGTCACCACCTGTCTCCAGTGTGCGGGAATCTAGCCTGCGCCAGCTGGGTGTTCGTGCCCTAACACAACCAGCCTGTCAGATGCTCAGCCCTTCTCCTCTGGTGACAGCAGCCTCACCTTTGCCCTGCGGGTTGATGGTAAGTGCACCTTAGCCCCTAAGTCCCTTCAAAAGTGGTGTCCAGCCCCGGATCACTGGATACCCACAGAAATCCCAGATCCGCTGTTCCCCAAGGAACAGTATACCCCAGTTTATCAGCTTTACTTTAGACACCACTCTTGTATCACCCACGGCCCTTGAATTCAATTTTATTGAGGAAAGAATAGAGATTCAAACAGAAGCAAGTGTGAGTGATGGAAACAAATGGTTACGTACCAAAGAAAATCACAAAACGTGAACCGCAGCCTATACTTATTAATAGGGATTTTTTTCTATCTGATAAAGTAAATTCTCACCCCAAAATTCAGCCCTAGTCATTCATGAAGCACCCCCATCAAGGTATCTCCTCAGTGAAAGGATCCAGACTGTCCTCCTCCACCCTTTGATACACTGAATCAGACTTTTGTCTTTATTCACAGACTGTTATATTTCACTTCCAAGTGGTTTGGATGTTTATAGTTTATCTTTGATGGTTTTCCCTTGACTTTTTGGGTTTGGTGCCAAGGTACACAGTTGAGCAAGACATTATAATTGGCTAGCCAGGGAGGGATGACAACTTCCTCCTGCTTGAATGGGCCATCACCAAGTCATATTATTAGCTGGTGGCTCCATTTTACTCCAAGATAATAAGGTCATAATGTCAATATAGTTACATTATTCCTTAAATAGTCCCTGTATGCATATCTTGCAATGATTATGAGTATCAATAAGTTTCATACTTCCAGTAGAGACCTCACATGCCATCCTTTATGTATAAATACTATGAAAGCAGTTTGTTAGTTGTAGTGAGTTTGTCAGTTCTGAGACAGGAGTTGCTTGTAAAGAACAGTGAACCCTTTGCCAGTTGGCACCAGTGGGCCCGTCTCGGTGTCCTGGAGGGTCTTCAGACAAGCACAGGATTGGGAGGTATGAGACAGATATCAGGGTGATGGACACAGTGCCCAGAATCTGGACAAAATGGAGTACAGAGATAGAATCTAATTCTTCCTCATTTATACCAGTGAAAATCCCTTGTTTAGAGTGGAACACCTCCTGATTTACACCAAGGTATGCGTCAGGAAAGTCAGACTCCTAAATTTGACTTCCTGCTCTGCCACAGACCCACTGTGTGACCACGGGCAAGTCACTTAACTTCTGTTTCTGCCATGTGTCCCCATCTGTGAAATGCAGACATGGGTACTGAGTGGCTTGATTCTTTAATGTTTCATGAATGCAAATATCTATTTGTACTGTCCGTATCTGTATCCCCTTTTATGCCAAGGGATTTCCCACCCACCTATGCTATAAACATGGGGGCCTGAATTTCACAGGTGCTGAGTACCCGCAACTCACACTGAGACAGTGGGAGCTACAAGTGCTCAGAGCCTCTGAAGATTAGGCCAATACAAAACCACTGAAATGACTGTACCGTTGCTGGCAGAGTGTGTGTGTGTGTGTGTGTGTGTGTGTGTGTGTGTGTGTGTGTGTGTGTGTGTGTGTGTGTGTGTGTGTGTGTGTGTGTGTGTGTGTGTGTGTGTGTCTCTCTCTCTCTCTCTCTCTCTCTCTCTCGCTGGAAAGGGGAAGGAGTCAAGATATGTTAAATCTGTGGCTTAAACCACTAAGCTGTCCCCACCCTGATGTTAACAGCTTCCAGAACAAAGAAAATGTGGCTAGCGGGTCCTCATTGTTAGAAAATGTTTGAAAACCAGGCATATCAGCTTAGCAATTGCATTTTTCCTGGGTATGCTGCACTTAATGAGTCCCATTGTGCTTCCTGAACATATATCATTCATAAGGGTAATATAACGTATTGTGGGTTGAAAGCCCCTCTGATCTACCAAGCAGGAACTAGGCATTTTTAGCCCTGCTCCTGTTGAGAGATGTCTCTGGAAATAGTCAGTACTGAGAAATGTACTACGATGCTACAGAGTACTAGACAGAGCTGGTCAGTTGCAAAACCCTCACAAGGAGGGAGAGCTAGGATCTGGTGAATCCCTTTGACACAATGTTCACTATGTGTTTCCCACAGCCATTTTTAAAACCCCCATTTTATTCAAAGAGAACATTCTGTGCCTCAGTTTCCCCACTGTAAAAAGAAAAAATACTTGGAGAAGCTTACAAAAAGATACGGTATATAGTGCAGTGAGCTACCCAAGGTTGCAGTGAGTCAGTTGCACAGCCAGGAATGGAAGCCAGCTGTTCAACATCCTGCCGTCTTCTTTGAAGACTGGCTCGCACTTTCTCATCACAAAGGCTAATATGCCACCTGTAGGTGTGTGGCACACTGTGGAGGATGACAAGGACTGAGATGCTGAAGGAGAGATGGAACAATCATGTGTGTTCTGCTGGGGCACCGGGAATTACTCTGATTTGTATGAGTTTGATGTTAGGAGTCCAATTCCGATCTCTGTTTTAAGTCAGGTGTAACACAGCTGAAGTCAATGGAGTTACATCAGTATGAAAACGCTATCTGGACTTTCCTTAACACATAAGTATTCAGATATCAGCTATGTAACGTCCCTTGTGGTAGACAAGGCACTGACCTCTGTTATAATACAAAGGGGACTTTGAGGCTGCTGGACACAGACACACCCTGTGGTTCTCTCTGGCTCCCAGACTGAGGCCTGGTCTACACTTAAGTTTTATCAGCATAGCTCGCTCGCTTAGAGGTGTCTTATGTTACTGATAGTGCTTTGAGGGTAAAAGCCCCAGGGCAGATGCAGTTATGCTGGTATAGCTTATGCCAGCTGGGGGAACCAGCATAAACTATACCAGTATAGAAGGCACTTTAAAACCACTATAACTGCATCCCCACTGCAGGGTTTTGCTGATATATACTGGTATGATACCACCTAAACCTTCCTAGGGTAGAGAAGGTCTCCCTAACACAGCTAGGGCTACCTGATTTTCCACAGCATCTTCTCTAAACCCTGGATGCACTTTCCTGTTTGAGTGTTACTGAGAACGGCTCCTAATGTCTCAGCTCAGGTCAGAATTACCTCAAAGTACAGGGACATTAGGGTTCAGGATTCAAGACTCCCTCTTTACTGCTGCAGGGTGTCCTATATTCTTGCAGGCCATTGTCAGGTATGAAATCCCTGCGGGCAACAGCCAGTGGAATTTCAACCACACTCAGCTCAGGAATCCCAGCTCGAAACCAGGAGCATCTGACCGCAGCAAATTCCTGGACACAAATGCCAGAATTGAACGGTCGTTTCAGGACAAGGCTGACCCTGAGGGAGGGAGAGGAAGAGAGAGAGAGAGCAAGGGAGAGCATCAGAGCGTCAGCCCCCGGCTGAGCAGCTGCATCAGTAAACCTTCCAGACGCTGCTTTTTGGAGCATGCCTCTTCCGAGCAGAGCCAGCCCCGGTAACAGCTTTAATATTTAGTGTCTTTCATTCAAAGCCATCTCCCGCTAGTGTAAAACCAAAGCACCAAGGTGACACAGGGAAGGAAGCAATGATAGAAAAGCCCCAGCTCCTCCAAACAAAGCAGTAGCAGATTCCATAACTCCAGAAGTCCCTGACACTGATAATCCACCATCACCCTAGGTCAGTGGCTCTCAACCTTTCCAGACAACTGTACCCCTTTCAAGAGTCTGAGTTGTCTTGCGTACCCACAAGTTACACGTCACTTATAAACGACTTGTTTACAAAATCAGACCTAAAAATACACAAGTGTCCCAGCACGCTCTTACTGAAAAATTGCTTCCTTTCTCATTTTTACCATATAATTATAAAATCAATCAATTGGAATATTTATTTTGTACTTACATCTCAGTGTGTATAGTACATAGAGCAGTATAAACAAGTCATTGTATGAAATTTTAGTTTGAACTGACTTCGCTAGTGCTTTGTCTGTAGCCTGTTGTAAAACTAGGCAAATATCTAGAGCTGATGTACCCCCTGCAAGGCCTCTGCATACCCCCAGGGTGCAAGTACGCCTCCTTGAGAACAACTGCCCTGGTGCTTCCCACTGGGATGCTACAGGAATTTGCAGAGTTTCTGGAATGCAGCCACCTCCCGGCTTAAGGCAGCAGATTCCAGTGAATGGAGACACCACTGAGAGAGACAAAGCAACCCAGTTAAGGGCCTCATCCTGCAAGGTGCTGAGCCCTTGTAAAGTCAAGAGGAGCTGAGCGTGTGTGTTCAGCATCTCACAATATCATGTCCCAACTTTCCAGAGCAGCAGTGTAGTTTCCTGGTTTGAGCAGAGGGGCTAAGGGTGCTGGGCTTTATTCCCCACCTGCTCACTGCCACATGAAGACTCAAGCAGGTCCATTAAGACCTGATCCAAAGCCCACTGAAGTCACAGCGGCCTGGATTCTGCCATCTTTACAGTACTGACCGCTTGCAGAGTAAGGTGCCGTGCCTGGTGTATGAGGGTGGTAGAAGTGACTCAGTAGGGGTACCCTGAGTGCAAGGATGGCATGAGCCTGCCCGGAACCTCTCTGGGCAAATGAGGGCCTGACTGTGACCTTGCTCACACCATCATAACTGTGTTGAGCCAGCTGGAGCTGCTCTGGGTTTACACCATTTTAGGAGAGATCATTGTAAGGCTCAGTTTATCCATCTCTCAGAGTAAAAGCGCAATCACGCCCCGCTCTCAGGTGGCACTTTTCCTCTGCAGATCTCAGAGCACTTTACTAAAAACGGCAGTATCGTTGTCCCCATTTTACAGATGGGGAAAGTGAGGCACAGAGAGGGGAAGTGTCTCGCCCAAAGTCACCCAGCAGCAGAACTGGGACTGGAACCCAGGTCACCAAAATTTCAGTCTGCTATAGCATTGATTTGCCTAAAGCCAGATTCCGCCACCCTCACATACACGGAGCCTGGGCAGTACCTTACTTTACAAGTACTCCCATTGGGGTCAGTTTGCCTCTGTCCCAAGCCCCACCTGGGGGCAGTGTGTAGCCCAGGAGCAGATAGATGAAGAGTCACCATCCTCTGCTACTGCCCAGCGGGTTGTACTCTGTGCCAGCCCTACACCTGGTGCAGTGTTTGTCCCCCAGCACAGCTGTGCTGACCAGTGCTTTGGGGGTGGGAGTCAGGAGTACAGAATCCCCCCTCATGTATCCTGGGAGGTAGAGCATAGTTGCATTGGCTAGCACAGAAGTGGGGTGGCACAGCCAGGGTTCCATCCACCCAAGCAGGACGGGGAATAGCAGCCCCATGGCTGTGTAGCCAGGCCCCCCAAAATGGCCCTTACTTCTAATTTTCATTATACTAAACCAAAACCGTTCCAGCCAGTCCAAGTCGTTGGGGGAGCAGTAACATGCTTCCCAACAGCTAGAGTCACAGCCAGAGCAGGGCCGCACGCTGGGGCACCGTGGAGAAATACGAACGCTCCAGGAGATTTTCCGTGTACCTTTGGAACAAAGTTACCAAACTGGTGCCTGCTGATTTTTACACCCTGTTAATGTCTCGGCTCGTAGACTACAGCACTAACGAACTGCTTCAAGAAGTGGCCTGCCCTTCCCCGGGTTTATGTGCCAATGACACATCAGCACCCGATCCTGACTGGTAATCCCAATCTGGCAGCTGCCCAGAAGTCTTTGGGTGGTGGCCGGCACCTGACCAAGAAGCTTCTTGCCAGTACCAGCTCCGCCTAGCCTGACCTGTCGTATCGCATCATGTTAACCTCAGCTATGTCAGCCGAGGTAGAGCCAGGTGACTCATGCATTCTCGGATGATGTAAGTCTCCAGTTGCTTCCTCCTCACCCTGACATTTAAAGTGGTGGAGAAATTTTATGTTATAGTCTATGCAGGAGTGGAAGCTCCCTAAAAGTGGGGGGGCCACTGGCGCCCAAACCATGGCCCCGCCCCCTGGGCTGCCCCTTCTCCTCGAGGTCCCACCCCCACTCTGCCCCTTCTCCTTGAACCCCTACTAGGGTGACCAGATGTCCCGATTTTATAGGGACAGTCCCGATTTTGGGGGCATTTTCTTATATAGGCACCTATTACCCCCCACCCCCTGTCCCGATTTTTCACACTTGCTGTCTGGTCACCCTAACCTCCACCCTCGCACCGCCCCTTCCCCTGAGGCCGCGCTCCCGCACCACCTCTTCCTCCAAAGAATCTGCCCCCTGCTCACTCTTCTCTGCCCCTCCCCTGCATCACTCGGCCTTACCGCCGGTAAAAAGTGATGGAGCCATGGCCTTCTGGCCCCTCCTGTTCCACCGACACTGAATCTGTATTAGCCAGTCAGGTTTCTAGGAGGCCATCCATCGTCATTATTTATTTGTATTGTAGTAACAACTAGGGGCCCCAGTCTTTGGCCCGTTGTGCTAGGTGCGGCACAAAAAAGACAAGACACACAGATGACCCCTGCCCCAAGAGCAATCTAAACATAAGAGGAGGTAAGGGGTGGATTCAGACAGCAAACCAGAAAACAGTGAGACGGTATACAACTACTTTGCATTGCTCTGTTGTGCATTTCATCTGCACGGCCGCCTTCAAGAGTTGGTCATTATCATTATCCCCATTTTACAGGTAGACTCAGTGTACTGACATGACTTTATTCAGTCCCAGAGACAGGCAAGAAAACTCTGGTCTCCTGATGTTCCCATATGAGATGACAGCTCTCTCAGTGGTAAAGACCTGCAGAATGAACCTTCAGCTCACCTCCCTTGGAACTAGCTTCTGACCCAAGTTACAAGCAGAGCTGATCAAAATTACTGACATTTAGGAGTTGTGTTAAATTTCCAGGGGACTCAGCCACCTCCATGGCTGTTTGAAGTTTTCTGGAGACCAGGGAAATTGTTGAAATCAACTCCTTTTTGATTTTTGATTTTGGAGACGGTCAAGAATTTTTAAAAGCAAACAAACCCCTTCTGAGGAGCTCTCTTTACCCTGGTCGTCTGAGAGACTCCAGTGGAATTGCATGAAGTGTGAGTCAAAGTACCATGTCGATTGCTAGGCTTTAAAAAAAGCCTGAGTTTTTTTTGTTTTGAACAAGCCTGTGCCTCTACAGGTGGTTACACAGCAGACAATTATCTTGGCTTTTCTAGGCCCTTTTTTTCTAAAAATCCTCACTTGTTTTAGAAAACCAAAGCCCCATTTCGCCCCTCCGAGTTGGTTTGAATATCATCCCCATTTTAGAGGGGAGGCAACTGAGCCCAGAGAAGTTAAGTGACTTGCCTGGGGTCAATGAGAGAGCCAGGACTAGAACCTGAGTTCCAATTTCTAGCTTTAGAAATCAAATGGATTAAAATATTCCTTGGCTGCAACTACCAGTGTTGGTGGGAGACTCCCCCTAGGGGCAAGGTCAGTATGGTCTCCATGAACCACTGAAATTTTGGCCTTCCTTCAAGGGTCACCACTGATATCAGCTGTTGTGTGGCTGTGGTGTGGCACCTCCACTTGGAAACTGGCTGACTGAGGATCCTCTACACTCTGAAAATATTTCATCCTGCCGTGAGTGCAGGGGACTGGACTAGAACACCTCTCAAGGTCCCTTCCAGTCCTATGATTCTCTGGTTCTATGATTGAAAGCAGGCCACAGAACAGCTATCAGAAGATACCTTTAAGATCTATGGAGCGCAACGTTATTTTGGTCCTGAATCTCGCTGTTAAACATGTTTCAGAGTAGCAGCCGTGTTAGTCTATATTTGCAGAAAGAAAAGGAGGACTTGTGGCACCTTAGAGACTAACCAATTTATTTGAGCATAAGCTTTCATGAGCTTATGCATCCACTGAATGCATCCGATGAAGTGAGCTGTAGCTCACGAAAGCTTATGCTCAGATAAATTGGTTAGTCTCTAAGGTGCCACTAGTACTCCTTTTCTTTTTGCTGTTAAACATCTGGCTTGTTGCCCCCTTGGCTGAGTATCTCATCAAAGCGATCACTCTTAGTAGCACATAAGGAAGGAGAGATGAGCAGCCAGGTTCCATTGGCACAAAGGCCTTCTAAAGGGGATGTACTTTATAGGGCACCACTGGAGATGCAATTAGCAGCTCCCCAGGGGTTAAATCTCTGCCATGAGTGGCTGGGAGCAGATATGGGGGGGATCAGGATTTGGAACGTAGTGAAGCTTTTGCATAAGAATTCAGAGACAGCCAAACAAAGGCATTCCTGACCCACCTGCATGGGGAGTAGCAGTCAGTTTGCTACTAGTCTCCTCTCAGAGTAGTGTAAATAGGGGTAGGTTATGTTGGCTTTACACCAGTGTAAGTGATAGCGGAACAAGGCTCAAAAGGTGCAATGGCAGATCAAAAGGTACAGTTAATGGGCAACTAGCCAAGGGCAGAAGAAAAATTTTCCCTTTTCACTAATGCAAACTTCAAAAGCCAATCCACCCCAATTCCCTACCCTGCCTGAGATTTTAGCAGGGAGCTGTTTGTTTCCTTCCCTCCATGGGCTCCATCCTCATATTTACAGACTACCTGAAAGGGGGTTCCAGAGAGGATGGCTCTAGACTGTTTTCAGTGGTAGCAGATGACAGAACAAGGAGTAATGGTCTCAAGTTGCAGTGGGGGAGGTTTAGGTTGGATATTAGGAAAAACTTTTTCACTAGGAGGGTGGTGAAACACTGGAATGCGTTACCTAGGGAGGTGGTAGAATCTCCTTCCTTAGAAGTTTTTAAGGTCAGGCTTGACAAAGCCCTGGCTGGGATGATTTAATTGGGGATCGGTCCTGCTTTGAGCAAGGGGTTGGACTGGATGGCCTCCTGGGGTCCCTTCCAGCCCTGATATTCTATGATTCTATGGAATCTTTCCAGGCTCCTCATACATTTGCTACGTGTCTAATGAAATGTCCTCAGATTGCTCATTGGCTTGAGGTTTCTAGTCTAACGACTTGGTTGCTTTCATCTGAAATTCTCATTCCTGATGTCTGTTCGAACCTGCCTTCACTCTTTATATATTTGCATGGGTACCAGGAATAGACAAGGCAGATATTCGTCTAGGAATCAGTATTGCCAATCGCAAATGTTCAAAAATATTGAGTCGAACTCACCAACAATCATGAGATTATGTAAAGTAATAGAGTTGGTGTTCTTTTTATTTGCCTTCTGCTTCTGAGTCTTTAGGGTGCATTGGGAATCCCATTTTGAAGCTTTCTGCACAGCCGCGAGGGCTAGAAACTTACTTTTTCTTTAAGAAAGAAGGCTGAAATCATCGCATTTCTCCATGACTCCAGGAGCTGGGGCTTTAAGGAAAACAATAATTATCATGACACTCATGACAAAATCATGAGAGTTGGCAACACTGCGTTCTCACCTTAGTTCAATGGATTTACACTGGTATGAGTTACTCTGCAAATTACACATCTTAACTGAGATCGGAACCTGGCTTTGTGTCTTTTGGTTTAATTTAAGAGAAACTCGCTTAGCCATGCTAAATCAGACTATGCAACTGATCCTACTAAAGTGTTAATTACAAGAGGATTTTTGTCGTCTTTATTCTGATAACAAGGCTAATCCAGCCAACAAGGGACCTACAGCACTTGATTAAGACGTATTTAATCAAGAAAACACACGATTATGCAGGGATTAGGTACCATAAGCAGAGCAGGGATACTAAAGATCAGAGTCTGGAAGTCAAATGGGAAACTGAAATCCTGAAATCCATGGGCCACTGATTTCAATGGAAACAGGATCAGGCCCTGAATGTGGAGAGCAGCTTTGTTGAAATTTTAACATGCAGCTCAGTATTTAAATACTATGTTTTCCCCAATTAATCTTTTCAAAATATTGTTTGCAGTGTTCTTGTAGCTGTATTGATCCCAGGACGTTAGAGAGACAAGGTAGGTGAGGTCATATTTTTTATTAGACTAAATTTCTGTTGGGGAAAGAGAGAAGCTTTTGTGCTTAGACAGGTCCCTGACGAAGAGCTCTGTGTAGCGCGAAAGCTTGTCTCTTTCGCCAACAGAAGTAGGTCCAATAAAAGATATTACCTCCCCCACCTTGTCTCTTCAAAAGATTTTAAGAGTCTATAAGACGATAAGGGAAAACTTTGCTATTTGAATAACTAATCCATTCAAAGAGAGATCAGGCCTGGTTCATTAAAAGCCACTAACCTTAAGAAGGGGCTACTTTCTTAAACAGTAGTACGTTATTCCCTGATAACCAGAAACGTCGATGCTTAAACTCTGTACCATTTTCTTTTAATTTTAACATCATCTTAATAAAAATTTTAAAACAAGTAGTTCAACCAGATTCCTGTTCCACAGACATGGCTTTATCCAATAAGTGCCTTTTCAGAAAGGATCTCTCCTGAGATTCAAGCCAACAGACCCTGGCTCCAAAGAGCATATTGGCCTACCCAGAGATTAGATGTAAAATGCTTGCATTATATACGTAGCCAGGAAGTCAAGTCATTTGGATAGCTTTGCACTGAGACATGCTAAATTTCAGAGTGTTTAAGAACATAAGAACAGCCAGACTGGGTCAGACCAAAGGTCCATCTAGCCCAGTATCCTGTCTTCCGACAGTGGCCAGTGCCAGGTGCCCCAGAGGGAATGAACAGAACAGGTCATCATCAAGTGATTCATCCCCTATTGTCCATTCCCAGCTTCTAATGTTTGTCAATGGCTCACCCTCAGCCAAGGGCCCAGCACTAAAAACTGCAGCTGACTGACTGTTCTGAGATGGTCTGGAGCTAGGGTGACCAGATGTCCAGATTTTAGAGGGACGGTCCCAATATTCGGGGCTTTGTCTTATAGAGGTGTTTATTCCCACCCCCACCACAACTCCCTGTCCTGATTTTTCACACTTGCCGTCTGGTCACCCTGTCTGGAGCTGGGTGTACTTGCTTCTTTATGTTCATTGTCAAAGGCAGGGAAGGAACTGTTATATTTTACATGGTAAACAGTACGACAGAGTTTGGGTAAGTGACGACTGTCAGCACTAAGCAAGTAGTAATTAATGGTGTGTGGCCAGCATGCTTGTTAACTAAGAGACACCAAATGAAAATAATCCCTTCTGTGAAGAGCTGGTAGCTGAAACATCATGGGCCTGATTCGCTACTGCCTTGCGCCCTGTACAATCCTTTACCCCAGTGTAGAGTGGGTGTAAAAAGGTCCCCTGCTGATTCGTTGCAGTTGTACATCCACTTTGCACAGGTGGAAAGGGACTGCGTAAAACACAAGGCAGTAGGAAACCCAGGCCCCCTCTGCACTGCTGTAGATGATGGCACATTTGTAAGGCTGTTGCAAGGGGCTTGACTTTTTTACATCACTTATCTGTGCGTCTGAAATCTCATTGCTCCAGAGGGTCCAAGAATATTTTGGATCCACACAGAGTCTGTGTCACAACTGTTCTTACTTAATATGTCCTCAGCAAAGCGTTCCCATATGCCTGGATCCAGCCAAGGATTTCAGAGTGCTGTACCAGCAGTTCATCTCTCAACTTGCCTTTGCTGCTCCTGCAAAAGCATATGGACTCTTAGTATATCAGCCTACCACTCCTTTCAACACAGGTCTGATAGCACATTTAGCTCTGAGCTTGCTTGGGACAGGCAGACCCCGGATTTCAGACTTCTCATGAGGCAACACACTCAGTACCCCCTGGGTGCATGCATGTCCAGGCGTGGATCAGGAAACTTGGCCGGCAGTGTTTGTGTAATTGCACAGGTAATTTGTAATTGGCTGGACTTGAAAGATGGTGATCCTGAAAGAAGCAAATCTTCCTGGGTCATGCTGGAGCAAGGGAGCCGGAAGTCAGGAATTGTTCAGAGCAACCCTTGCACAATTGTGACACACAATGAAAATGTGTCCTCACCTCTACTCTGCTCTCAGCCTCAGGTGATGGTCTCCCAAGGTACCTTCCAAGACAGTCCTCCATGTGTCTTTCTGGATGAGCCAGGAGGGCTGCTTTCAGTCCCTTTCTGTAATTTATCAACCACATGGTACCACAAACAAGCCCATTCTGTTTTATCCCTCAGCGAGCCAGGCTGTGATCACCATTACATCATTGTAAGTCAGGAGAAACTGGAATGCCGTTTGAGGTTAGACTCTTGAAGACTCCAGCGAGGAAGAATCTCTAGAGGGGATGCATGTTTAGGGGTGTGTGTGAAAGGAATGGGATGCAGAAGATCTGGGTTCAGTTCCTAGCTCTGCCGCAGGCTTCTTGTGACCTTGGGCAAGTCATTTATGGCTAGGTTTTAAAGAGTGCTCAGAAAGTGGAGTGCTCAGTGCTTAAAATCTGGCCCTTTTCTCTGCCTCATGGAAAATGAGGGTAACACATGCTTTCTCCCACCCTGTATGTCTCTTGTCTATTTAGATTGTAAGTTCTCTAGGGGAAAAACCAAGAGATCTGTGTGTAGAAAAACACACTGAAAATTTCATCCAATATGAACATTTTCTGCAAAAGCGTTGGAAATATTTGATCAACTCTGCTCTTTAGGAATGGGCCTAGCAGTCGAAGAAGAGGGGACTTGTTACACAGTGGCCTCCTCTTGGTTGCACTGCTGGACTTCAAGGAATGCTGGACTTCAAGGAAGGTCGGACTGCCATATAGCCACAGAGGACCATAGTGGTAGCATTGCTGAAAAGGGTCTGGGGGGTGAGAGTGGATCACAAATTGAATTTGAGTCAACAATGGGATGCCGTTGTGAAAAAGGCTAATATTCCAGGGTGTATTAGCAGGAGTGGTGTCTGTCAGACACATAAGTAACTGTCCCACTCTACTTGGTACTGGTGAGGCCTCAGCAGGAGTATTTTGTCCAGTTCTGGGCATCACACTTTAGAAAAGATGTAGACAAACTGGAGGGAGTCCAGAGAAGAGCACCAAAAATGATCAAACCTGACCTTGGAGGAAAGGTTAAAAAAACTGGACATGCTTAGTCTTGAGAAAAGAAGACTGAAGATGGGAACCTGAGACAGTCTTCAAATATGTTAAGGGCTGTTATAAAGAGGACAGTGATCAATTGTTCTCCACGGGGTAGGACAAGAAGCAATGGGCTTGATCTGCCGCAAGAGCGATTTAGGTTAGATATCAGGAAAAACTTTCTCACTCTGAGGGGAGTTAGGCTCTGGAATAGGCTTCCAGGGAGGTTGTAGAATCCCCTGGTCATTGGAGGTTTTTAAGAACTGGTTGGACAAACCCCTGTCAGGCATGGTCTAGGTTGACCGGGTCCTGCCTCAATGCCGGAGTTGGACTTGATGATCTCGAAGTCGCTTGTAGCCCAACATTTCTATGATTCTATATTTATCCCTGTTATAACCCCACTGTACTCCACTGAATTTGACCTCATGTATTAGCTCACTAGACAACTAGTGAGCCTCCCTAGCTGCCGTCTATGCTTGAAGGTCTGTATGTAACTCGGAAAACAGGCATATGCTTTGGTGAGCAATTCTCTGTGGTCTTAGATCATCCTGGAAGGGGATGTTATAGAAACGTGAATAACAGTGGTTGTCAAGTGGGCCACTTGGGTGAGAAGGCAGCTCAGAAGGAGCACCACGCTCCCTTTCCACCTCCCTGTTATCCTGCAGTCAGCCGGGGACAGTCTGGCTCCCAGCACAAGCTGTCCCGGTCACGAGGGACATTCTCTTGGCAGGCACCCCTTTGGACTGTTCCGCTGGCTGGCTCTTGCCAGTGTCTCCTCACAACCCCTGGCCTCCTGCCTCAGTCCCCACCCCTCACTCCACCTGTATGCTACCAACAATTCTCTACGCCTGAGGAATTTCATTTTGCCTTTCAAGGACAGCATGAAATCTTTGTGCTACTGGAAAGGTGCAAAAAAAAAAAAAAAAAAAAAAGGAAGACCTGGCCCTCAGAATCGGAACCCAGCCTGAAATGTGCAAATTCCCCATACATCTATGTTGAACCAAACCCAAACCTCAGCTCTAACCATCCCTGGGGCTTTGGGTGTATTCAGTCTGATCCTTCTTCTGCAGCTCTGCCCTCGGTTGGCTCCAAGAAACCACCTAATGCCTATTGCATAGGACCGATCAAAGGACTAGCCTGCCCTCCTAAGCTGTAAAAAGCAGAACTCGGCTTTTTACAGAGCTCCCTGAGAGGATGTAACAGCTGCCCTTCCAGAGTTGAGCTCCCTTCCCTTCCCCCCTCAGTGCTGCCTGCAGCCACACTTCCCATGGGAGAGACCAGTGTCCTCGCATCCCACTCATAGCATAAGTCTAGCCCCGTTGAGTTCAGTGGGACCGCTCGCATGATTAAGGGCTGCAATGGGGGAAAGCTAGAGTGATTTTGTCTGGGTCTGAGCAAGGGGCTGGGCTTGGCAACCTGTCTATCATCAGGACTATCCCTGCTGGGCATGCACAACATGCCAAGCTCCCCGTGGGAGACACAGAACACCCCAAATACCCTGGAAGGCAGAGGGAGACTATGGCCCTCAGCCTCATGCAGGATCAGGCCCCACGTGCACGTCTACTCAAGGCGTTGCCCAAAGCTTCTCCTCTCTAGTCCACGGATACCGTGTCTGGCTTCAGTCCAAGGAAAATCGATTGCGATAGTAATCACGGAGCTACAGGGTATGAATGATCCTGCAGCCCTGGCGCTAGGCACCTCAGCAGACCTTCCCAGAAAAGTCACTGCAATAAAAAATGATGATCCATCCTATCATTTTCCAATCGCAGGCCAAGTGCAAGTGTCACTCAAGCCACAAAACCTTCCAGGGCATCAGCTGGTGCCATTCACAGGCCTACAAGACTAGACACAAGGGAGGACTGAATGTTGGACTGTGCTGAGAGATAGCCCAGCCAGTCCATTGGCACAAGCCAGGTGAACGCTTTGGGATTGCATTAATTGCTTGCTACAAAGCCCAGCCTTCAGCTGCAAGCGCTACTGAGGCAAACAGCTCAGGGTGGTTCGGACAAAGGGATTAAGCATAGGTATGAATGACAGTAAGGAGGTTAAAATTATAAAGCCTCCATGGACATCCATGCTTCAGGGAATAAGCTGATCCTTTCTGGGGTCAGGAAGAAAACTCTCCAGCATTGTTGTGGAGTGGATTCTATCTTCCCCTGGTTTCAGAGTAACAGCCGTGTTAGTCTGTATTCGCAAAAAGAAAAGGAGTACTTGTGGCACCTTAGAGACTAACCAATTTATTTGAGCATAAGCTTTCGTGAGCTACAGCTCACTTCATCGGATGCATACATCTTCCTCTGGAGGAACTGAGCCAGTGAAGAGAAGCGTCGTGCCCCTGTCTACTTCGTAATTCTAAGCAGAAGCTGACAGATAGATAAGGACCAAAGTCTGTATTTTCACTGGTGTAAATCCAGGACACCGATGATTTCAGGTGGATTTGCTTCAGATTTGCACGAGGGCAACAGGACAATCGGTCCCATTTCTCTAGCATGACTGCATTAGTAATCACCACAACGTCCTTCTCATCAGATCTCCCAAGCTCCGGTTTGTCTACGATATGCCTCGCTGGTCACTTGGGCTTCCCACATGACTCACTCCCATGATGATCATCACAAGACACTGTCTGTTCTTGCCAGTTGCGCCTCAGTTGACGATAATAATTAGTGACCTTATTGACAAGGAGCTTCGCGCTCACCAGCCTTGATTCTGGGCAGACGCCATGTAACACACAGGGCCCTATCTCTGCACCTGATCCTGACCTGGCACTAGGTTTACACTGATTTGCATCCGATGAAGTGAGCTGTAGCTCACGAAAGCTTATGCGCAAATAAATTGGTTAGTCTCTAAGGTGCCACAAGTCCTCCTGTTCTTTTTGCGAATACAGACTAACAGGGCTGTTACTCTGAAACTGATTTGAGTGTAATTCCTTCTGTTTTATAGCAGGATGAGCAAGAGCAAGGAAACTGAATTGAGATAAAGTAAATTAAGGCCATTTTAATTCTGAATGAGAGTATCCATCCGTGTGTGTGTGTGTGTGAAGTGGGAGGGGGATTTATGTGGTTTAACTAATCTTCTTTAAATTCAGATTAATTTTTCTGACTGTCTCCATGTAGACAAGCCCTGGGCCTTTATTTAAGTGTTCCATATGATACAAAATAGCACACCACTAAGGGGGCAGAGTTCCATTTCCACTTGAAAGACAGATCAGATAATATCTGCCGTAAATTTGCTGTCCAAACACAGAGCTAGATTCTTAGCCAGTTTACATCAGCTGAGGATGTGGTTCAGAGTGCGAAGAGACAGAATAGTATCTCCCCGCTCCACATATACTTCGAAGCAAAGCCGTCTCTATTTGAAACGTTTCTCTCTGGAAGATGGAGTTGTTTTGTTTCTTAAAACTAGCTGCAATGATGTGATGTGACCACATCAATTCAGTGGCCTTGTACTTTGGCTAGTGGGGAGAGAGTGCATTAACATTTAAGTTGCAGTAGTACCTAAACACCACAACAAGGTTGTGCCCCATTGTGCTAGGTGCTGTACAAAACATGAGTAAATAATATCCATAATATCTCTTTGTGTGTGAATAGACATAAATACTCTTACACAGCATTTTTCATCAGTAGGTCTTGAAGTGCTTTGCAATCAGTATCGTTATTCCCATTTGATAATGGGGAAACTGAGGCAGATCAGTACAGTGACTTGACCAGAGAATGACTGTGCTGCTGTTCCTATTTCTTAACACCAGGTCAGCAGGGACATCTCAGTCTGACTTTTGGATAGGGAGCAGGCACCCAGGTGTTGGAGGAAAGGGGTGCTTTGTTGTGTGTCACTGGATAGATACGGTGTTAGGAAAACAGTATACTGCCGTGACTTGCCAAAGGTCATCCAGCAGGCCAGTGGCAGAGCTAGGAATAGACCCCAGCTTTCAGTCCCAGGCCAGTTCCTTAGTTACTAGGCCAGTCCCTCCCCCAGCCAAGAGGCAAGATGCAGCAGCTGGATGAGGCAAATAAGCAGGCTGGGGTGTAATGCAGGGAGATCAGGGAACTGAGATCATTAGGGCCCAGCTGGGAAGAGTGGTTTTACAGTCTTACTCCAACACAGCCAAACCGAAGCTAGCAGAGTGTCCAGTACAGGCATAAATTTAACTTTGCTGAAGTTACTCCGGATTAACATCGACACAACAGAGCAGGATCTGATCCTCCGCCTAAAACTGCTAGACAATGGGGGCCAGACCCTCGGCTGGTGTGAGCAAAGATCCATTGCCAGCTGAGGGCCTGGCCCCAGTTCTATTAACAACAGTGTAATTCTATTCACTTCAGTGGCATGAACCTGTCTTTAAACCAGTGTGAGATCATCAGCAGATCCAATGGCATCAGTCCCTCATACCTAAACATTCCCAGTTATCAAAATAAGGGATCTGTTCTTCTCAGACTAGTTTGACACTGGTGAAACTCTGTTGGCTTTAGGGGTGTTACTCCTCTTTAGCCTGGTATAAGCAAGACCAGAATCAGGCCCAAGAGTTCCAAGGCTGCATCAGGGCCTGGCCTCCCCCGTCAGTCCATTGCACGCTTATCAAATAACCAGTGCCAGGCTGTGATATATTTAGTAAGGAGTGCAACACATTTGTAGTTAGCAAATTTTGCCCTAAATTTTCCATCTGGACAAAGAGTTCATGCCGCTAGCTCTGTTCTGTCACAGACGAATCCATTCTACACTTGCATGCCTTAGGTCCTTCAACCTTTCTAGTGATGTTCCATGAAATGGCGTTCTCCAGGCGGGGCAGCCTTGCATGCAGGGTGCGTGCAAGGTTGCGCCGTGCAGAGGATGCCATTTTGTTCTATAATCTGCGTTTGGGGTCCGGATGCAGTCCATGGGCCACCGGCTGGACTATGGCTTTTGTGAATTCTGGGGCTTGGGATGCACGCATTGCATATGTAGGTGGCACCTCCCTGCAAATAACCTGCAGGTTTCTGTTCTGAAAGCTGGCTCAAGCGAGCACACAGCTAAGGGGGATAAAAAGGAATCCAATCAACAAGCAAATGACCTACACAAAATGCAGCACGGCAAACTCTCTTACATAAAGGCAATCCTCAGAGTCAATCTGCTTATGTGCAGCCCTGGAAACCTGACAAACCCCATCTGATCATGAACCAGCACTTCAGCAGCTACCGCCGTTAACCCCTCCCTTGCACTGCATTTTGACCAGAATTCCCTAAGTAATGCCAAGGCAAATTAGGAACAGTAAATTCCAAGGCATCCCATTTCCTGCCTCTGGCACTGGCCAAGACCTGTTGCTTCAAGGGAGGGCGATAAGTTGCCGTAAGGCACCTGTCTTCACCAGTGCTGCAGACAGGCCCATTACAGTCAGTGGGATTCCTTCCAGGGCTTTCGGGTCAGGCCCATAAAGTGGAAAATAATTTTGTCCTGGCCCTGCGCGATTCTACACCCTGAAGCTTTAGATTTGGTTACTGCTCAGTGTACCCAGCTGTAGGTCTGGCCTATTTAAAGTTATCCATCTAAGATAGCACAGAGCCAGTGCACCCTTAAACCCACAAATTAGGGCTCAAGTGGTGCAGTGGTCTTGTGCTCGGCCCCTGCACGGGAAAGTGTCACCTTGAGCCATGGGTTGTACCTCTGTGGGGTAGGGGCTGTCTTCCTATGGGGTTTGTGTATGCAGCGCTTGCCCTTTGTGGGTCCACCAGGAATACAGTGACGCCATAATAAAAGGCAGGCAGGCCAGGGCTTTAGGGTTTTTTTGTGCAGTGGCAGGAGTGGGATTTTGTGACCCCATTTGGAAGCAAACTTAGAAGGGCTCATGCAACCCTGTTTAGAGAATGATCCGCTGTGGATGAGCTGCCCAAAGGTCTCACTTCCTCTCTGCACAACACCCCCTCCTAGTAGAAGTGATAGTTGCTGAACTCACCCTGCACTGGGAGGGACCCAAGACTGAAATCCATCCAGTAACCTGGTGTCCCTTGCACTCTTTACAAAGTGCTACTGCTATTTCTTTCCTACACAACGCTGCCAGTGCAAGACAGCCCGATGAGCAAGAGTCTCAGATGTATCCTCCTGTGTCATATAATCAAGCACTTTTATCCACCAGGTTGGCCCCATGCCCGTATCTGATGTTGATAAGCAGCTGTGTACTTACTCAAAGACCCACAGGTGGCATGTGATAAGATATTGTATGCAATGCCACGTGGGGAACCTATCTAAAATGTGAGTGGAATTCAGATTTATTAAGATGCCTTTGAGTGCCAGCAGTAAATTGTACAGAAGGAACGACTGAATTCTATTACATTATACCTGTGGGCAAGAACTAGGACCTTACGTGGTGATCCCTTTTCAGATCTCTCAGCTCAGTCACAGATGCCCTGTGTGATCTTAGGCCTGTCACCTACACCCAGATCTAGGTATTTAGGTTCCTAACTCCCATTATTTCAATAGGAATTAAGCACTTAAATACCTTTGCTGATCTGGGCCCTTGTGCCTAATTTTCAGAAGTGCTCCAGTTTCCATTGTAAATTGTGGGTGCTCAGCATCACTAAAGAGTCAGACTCTGAAGCCTCCAGTTTTCCCATCTCTAAAGTGGATTATTTCAACAGGCAATTCTTTAGCTTATAAAGCAACCCAAGATCCTTGGATTGAGGGCACTAGAGAAACACCAACATCCCTCTCTGTAGTACAAAGAGTGCTTTAACATGAAGCTTGCACAAGTGTTGTTTCCCATATACCAATAAGTTCCTCACCCTAAAGACAGAGGTGTCAAATGGGGCCCTCCCCTTTTGGTTATGGCATGACTTGCTGGTCAACCTCATGCCTCTTTGCCTCAGTTTCCCACTTTGTGAATGAGGGAATAATGAGACCGACCCACGCTCCAAGTGCTAAACAGGGTCACTGTCAAACCTGTATCTCCTGCATGCAGTCCAATGGGACTGAAATGAGTGCTCTTTGAACCTATGCTTTAAAGAGGGAGCCCTTAACCATGCACAGATTTAGCACTGCTCTTTGCCAACGGAGCACAGAATCTCCCCTTGTGACTGAAGACTGGGGAAGAGAACTGTGCAGCCAGTCACATCAGCTGCCTCGCGAAATAGGCCATGTCAGATCCCAAGTCACGTGTTTTGGCAGACGACCTTGGGGAAGCTCTGAGCTGGCATGAGAAGCTACAGTAGTAAAACAAAATATTCAGATGCACCCGTGCCTGTTCTCAGATCTTGAAGGTGGCCCCTTTCCTTTAGCCATCTCAAGTGCCTTTCAGGCCAGCAAACTCCAAGGGAAGGAAATCAGACCTGCGAAAGTTGCAGCAGTATTTAAGGGTGATGGAAATTATGGATTTTTAAAAGAGAGATGAAGAGAGGCCATCCACAGAGACAATAGGTCCTTTAAACAGAACCACTCATTTGCCATTTTTCAGTAATTCTGTGCGGGAAGCTTCCTAAATTCCTGTCCTCGAGAGAAATTGTACTGAATACTATGTGCCAAGTTCATGCCTGGTTTAACGAATGACATCCACACTTGGGATCAGCTGGGGCCCATAGGTCAGCTATGCCAACCCTCCTGGCTTCGGGGAAAGCAAAAAGCTACCACACCATACGCACACGCACAGCATCAGAATGCAGAGGGAACATTCATAGTCCTTGTCTACCCTGGGGGCCCCATTCCCCACCCACTTTCTCCTTTACACCCATGCAGAATGGGTGTTAAATGCTGTCAGATCACACTGCGAGTGTCATTGTGCCACCTTCGCACAGGCGAAGGCTGCAGAGAGTCAGACCCTTACACTGTGTTTTGCAGACACGGACCATCTACTGCCCGGCCTTACATGGGTGCCGGCAGTTGTAATCGGGGCTTTGGAGTGGAGCCCGGAGCTGGAGCGTGGAGCAGCTCCGGAGCAGTGGAGCTGCAGGTTTTTGCCTGGAGCTGGAGCGGAGCTGGAGCACAGCTCCAAAGCCCTGGTTGTCATGTAGCTGGAAGTCGGTCTCAGGTCCTATCGACTCAGAAATCAAAATGCCAGGTTTGCCTTGGGGACGGCTACAACCCTGGCAGTGTGTTAACGGATTGAAATCCAGAAGCCCCAGGATTCCTGTATTCCTGGGGCTGCTCTTTGCATGGATTTAGCTACACCTATTCAAAACCAATTTTGTTACTTTGGTAGAAGGAGTGGGGAGAGACAGACTGTTTAGACAAACCCTCAGAGTCACCTTAGGGTCAGGGTAGCGTAGATGTTTCTGAATTAACTCTTAGGGGCAAGGCTTGGTCTTCACCACCACAGCAAGGGAAGTTTCCTTGGGGAGAAACTGGTGCGATTCTGCTGCTCAAGGGAGTTCAAGACTCGGGGTGCCCTCAGATGGGGGATGAAGCATGAAAGGAGTAAGGGTGGGACAAGGGCAAGCCAGAAAAAGCAGGAAGCTGTTCCACCAAATGGGAATGTCAGGGTGTGCCTGCCTGGGCCAGCTGCTCTGGCTGGGTGCTGCAACTAGGATGCATCCCAGAGGGCCAATTTACAGCTGCTGCCAAGAACAGGGGATGGGTACACTTTACACCTCTGCCATGCTTTGGCTGGTTGTGGCTGGGAAGTACAAAGGGGTCCGTGGCAGCGCTGTGGACCTGTGACACGACAGTGGGCTGCGGTGGGGAGCCGAGTTACAGAAATAGCAGTGTGCCACCACTGAGCATCCCCTGCCCCCCAAGCCACAGGGGGGCTGATCCCGGCTTCTAGCCTCTGCAGGCATAATGCTGCTGCCAATGGAGTACCACCTTCTGTCTCACTGCCCCCTTCCCATTCCTAATGCAGCGGTATCTTAGTGATAAATGATCCCTTATTGCATATCCCTACAAGGTGCCCTATCCAGCCCACACCTGCTGTAGAACCAGGGTATTTTCACACGGGTCAAGAGAAGCAAAACCCCCCTCAGCTTAGAACTGGAGCTGCTTGCTGCCTCTTGCATCTTTAAACACCTTTCACTTCCCCTCTCATCCCTCCACCTTGGGCTGTAACAGGCGATTGCTATTTATAGTGATTTATTTTGTTGCAAACCAAGATGACTGCATCTTGTATCAGGCTGGAATAACCAAAGAGCTTTCCCAGGCTTTAGACCATTCAGCTTTTAGCTAGCTCCCAGGGACCGTTCCTTTGTAACCTCCAATAGGCTTCGGCACTTATATTAGCCTTCGTGCTGCACCAAACGGGGAAAAAACTAGAGGTAGTGGACTCCCGCTGGGTCCAAAGGCAGAGAGTTTATCCTTGCATAGAACGTGACAAACTGCACGTGGATAACAGACAGCGGTGACCAGAGATATTATCACGGTCTAGTACCCAAAGAGAGCTCACCCCAGCCAGCTTAAACAAACCTACTGGGGAAGCAGGCACAAAGGACCCCCTCGGATATCAAAGTTGTTTAAACATGTAGGACTGTCATTGTCATGACTTGGGACCATGCGATGGCACGTTACATGCGTGTTCTGTCCATCCCAATGCTAGGTGCTTGTGTTTTTAGTTACGTTCCCTAAATGATTTCTCCAGGCTAGCTAGTGACTGATTCATGCATGTGTGGTTTTGCTGATTGCCTGTCAGCTGATCTCATTCACTTGTCACTGCAAGCACGTTGTGATCTCCTCAGATCAAAGATATGAGGGAGGGAAGCATGACCTACTAACCAGTGGAAATTGGGAGTCAGGTCTAATTCTTGGCTCTGCTTTTAGCTTGCTCTGCGATTCAGGATAAATCCCTTAGGGCTGAGCGGGGTATTTGGATTCCTAACTCCCACCCTAAAGACAGGGGTATCAAATGGGGCCCTCCCCTTTTGTTTATGGCATGACTTGATGTGACCTTTCTGGGATGCCCTGGCCCTGGCTGGGATGATTTAATTGGGGATTGGTCCTGCTTTGAGCAGGGGGTTGGACTAGATGACCTCCTGAGGTCCCTTCCAACCCTGATATTCTATGATTCTATGATTCTCCTCTTTGCCTCAGTTTCCCACCTAAAACTTAGGCTGACGTAGCTACAATGCTCAGGGCTGTGAAAAATGTCATGCCTATAGCTCCAGTTAAGTCAGCATAACCCTAGGGCTAGGTGGATGGAAGGATTCTTCCCTTGACCTAGCTACCATCTCTCGGAGAGGTGGATTAAGTACATCAGTGGAAAAAACCCTTCCATTGATGTAGGAAGCGTCTACGGTACAGAGCACAGACATACGCTTAGGGTCTCGCCCCAGTTTGCAGCAAGCCAGTGGCAGATGTGGGAACAGAACTCATCCCACCAACGCCTGCTCTAACTACAGACCATTCTTCTGGTGATTCTTTAGGGATTGTTTCCATCTCAAAGGAACACAGGTGCAAATCATAAGATGAGAGTGGCTCAGTGCTGGGGATAGGTAAGTAACTGAACTTTCCTCTCCCTCGGCCAAGTCAGAGATTAGGAGCATCCAGGAGGCACTACCGGATAGCACGCAGAACCGTTCTGCGCTTTGCCTGTTCTCTGCTGCTCTCGATGACATCCGTCTCCAGAGACTCCTCTGAAATTTGCCCCGAGTCTCAGCTTTGTTTGCTGTGCTGCCAGCCACGTGGAAGGCATAGGGGGTGCTGCGCCTGGCGTAGGCACTCTCCATCTTGGAGAAATAAGATCTGGTGCTTGTAATAGAGATGTGATGTGCCACTCAGCCCGTCTGCAACCCCTTCCTTAATTAAGGTAATTGAGCAACCGGTTGCTAGAGCTGGTCCCTCAGCTAGAGAGGAAAGCTGCTAGCTAATTAAGTCTGCAAGATGAGATGTGGCCCCAGTACATCCGTGACTGCAGGTCTAGTAATTTCTCGTAAGTTACAGCATTTTGCATTAGCATCACTATGCAGTAAAGGGTCTGTCATTGATTCCACTGCTTTGAGGGGTTGAAGAGTTAAGTATGAATGAGCTATGGGTAGGGATGCCAGCTTTGGTTGGATGAATTCCTGGAGGTTTCATCACATGACATAATCTTTAATTAACCTTCCTGGAGACTCCAGGACAGTCCTGGAGGGTGGGCAACCCTAGCTATCGGCCAAGCCGCAGATCTTCAAAGGTATTTAGGCTCCTAACTTCATAAATCCCTTCGTGGATCAGGGCCCAAGACCCTGTATTCAGAGTTTCAGCCCAAGAGCAATGTTTTGGAAAAGTCTATTTCACAGTATGTGATAGAAGCACAAAACCCAGGGCAGTAGTATGCAGTGGTTAGTTCAGAGAGACCCAGTTCTGTGTTAGAGATACTGGCAGGAGAGCAATGGGGATGAGCACCCTTCAGTGGAAATCCTGTGGGGGGCTAACCTATGTTTCTGCCCCGGCTGGGAACCAACGTTCCCTGTAAACTCATGCATGATTCCGGAACTGGCCCGGAGAGCCAGATAGCAACCACTGGGACTCCTCCTTCTCAGCCTGGAGCTGGCTGCTTCCCCTGCTGAGTCTCATCTCCCATCGCTCCCCATTCCCCCCCATCCCTCTGCCTACCAGTCCCCATTCGCTGCAAGCTTCCGCCACCTCTGGATGCTGGGAGGGACTCACACCCCCGTCCGTCACAGGCGTCTGACAAAGCCAAGAAAGAAGCCAGCTGTGATGACTTTGTGTTATGTGGATATTTATCCACTGGGAAGACCCATATTTTCCATGATCGCCGATCCTGCTGGCCTTTGCGTGGTGCACGATGGTACCAATGTAAGCAGAGTCAAATACAGCCAAATGACAAGCGTAGGCCTCTTCGCTGAGCAATAATGAATCACAGGCCACTCACTTGCAAGTGCCCAGGCTGGAGAAGGGGCAGGGCGTGGGCATGTCTGAAGAGACGTGAGTTTAAGCAAAACCCTCATGCTGCTACAAGAATTTTGCTGTGCACGCTTGTGCATCTCTTACATCTTGGAAGGAATGATTTGGTAGCCTCACAGCAGTGATCAGCCTCCCTCGTGCGTATGATTGTGAGCTGGGCAACTCCCTATCTGCACTGAAGAAGAATCAGACTTTAAACTGTAACAACTTTTGGTGGCTCCTGTCTAGAGCTGGGTGAAAAATGCCAAACCTGAAACAGAAAAATGGCAAATTTCCTGTTTTATGCAGTGGTGTTGTAGCCATGTCGGTCCCAGGATATCACAAAAACGAGGTGCAGGAGGTAATATCTTTAATGGACCAACTTCTGTCAGTGAGAGGAAAATTAGCAAATGTTTTCAGTGAACTAGAGCAATCTGCCAACCCATATTCCAACCAGTGACCAAGGAGCAAAGGGGTTCATAGGGCATTAATTCCCCAAGGGATCCAGTCCCCCCGGAAAATCTGAGCACTTCACTTTCCAGTAAGGATGCCTTCCATCGGAGATGGAATTAAAGCCACTTGTCCTCAGTTTAATTTGTAAGATCAATTCTCCAGAATGCCGCCCTGATTAGGTTAGCAATAATGCGATTACACAGATCTGCCTGCTGGATACAGTAGCTCATTACAGTGGATTAAAAAAGGAAATTTAGATTTTCAGGGTCCTGTGGCAAGGTGGTCATAAAAGCCTTGGTGGATAATTTCCCCTCCTCTTCTGCTCTCTTTGCAGCTCATTTGCCATAGTGCTCCTGATACAGACCCTCAGCTGGGCTCTGCCTGTGAGACACATTTCCCCCCAGGGTAGGGGGCCAGAACAAGGCCTGGGCAGACTTTAGCCCCATGTTCAGCACTCACACAGGCCTTGCAATAGCCCTCTGCACAGGGGTGAGTTGCCCTCAGAATGAGTGAAAGCAGTAAAAGCAGTGCAGCTCTTTCTCCAAGGACAAGAATGGACCAGAGCTGGGAAGCGCGTGGACCTGTGCTGAAGAACGAAAGTGTGGTGAGTGACTGCAGCTCCCAGGGACTTCAGATGAAGTGAGGATTCCTTAGCAAAAAACCAAAGGCTTGAAGGGCTCAATCCACAGGAGAATCTAAGCTGGGATAAATCAATGCCTTTTAGCTCTGTAAGTGTGCGGTTATAGCCTGAGTCTCATACCTACTTTGAGTTACATGCACCATCATCTGTGAGTCTAACTCAGTGTGAGGGCGTTTGAGTCTAAGCTGGTGTTACACATACCCCAAGGGGCTGGAAGGAAAAAGCGACTAGCAGGTGAGTTTAAAAATGTGTAAATTAAGGTGGTCTGCCCTTTCTTCTGAATCCACAGACATGACCCAGCTCTTAGTGAATGCTTTTTATCCATAGAGCTCAAGCCACTTTACAAAGAAAGGTATCATGCCCATTTTACAGATGCGGAAACTGAGGCATAGAGAAGCGACGTGACCCAGCAACTCAGAGCTGGGAGTAAAACCCAGGCCTCCTGAGTCCCAGCACTGTCCAGCAGGTTGCACTTTCTCACTCAAGTAGAAGAACCTGAACAGAACCCTCAATGGGCCAGGGTTTGAGACCTGCAGGTTTCTGGCCACAAAGATAATGCTTACACTTTGCCATCATTGTGGTAGCCTTGTGGATCGAAAGTAAGATAATGCCTTGCCTGGGGGTTTACACTTTGCATCTCAAGATCTCAAATCACTTTATGAAGGTGGGTAATTATCCTTACCCTCCTTTACACATAGGGAAACCGAGGCACACAGCAGTGATGTGACTTGTCTAAGGGCACCCAGCAGGCCAGTGGCAGAGTTAGGAACAGAGCCAAGATCCAGTCCCTGCTGCAAACACAAGACCATTCTGTCTCCTCTGCATAGTTTTAATCCTCTGACTGACTGTGGTGGTGGTTATAAAAAGTAGACTCAGGGATTCATTTTCCCTCCAAGTAACACTGAGGGGGAACTACTGAGGCGTATACAGATATGCACACATGCGAGCTCAGAATAGAGTTTGAACCAAGAAGGATACTGACCATGCTGTACCTACTAACAAATGCCATCAGCTACTGCTCCGTAGAACCACACCTAGTTCTCATCAAGACAGCCACGCTGAATTTTATTAACATTACTCTGCACCCTGATGTCAGAATTATCCAGACCAGTTTAAATGTTAGATCGTGCGATGAACAGTCAAGCTCTGTTTTGCAGCTGCATGGCTTTGTAATGTCAAACGTTAACATTTCTCTGAGCAGAGAGAGAGAGAGAGAACCACTCCATATAAAAGGCAGTCTTTCTATAGTGCACCTTTCTCCAAGCAGCCAGCTCGGTTCTTATTCAATGACCAAGTGTTTCCCAGAAAGTCCACCCAGTGAGCAGAAGGCAGGAACATGTGCACGACTCAGTGACTCTGAGAAAAGCATGTGGAAAGCAGAAGAGAAACTATTCATAAGAAAAGTAACACACACACACCCACTCCAGAGAAAGAAGTAGTATGCTCTATAGGACGTGCAAAGCTGCATGCCTCACAAATTCAGTGAATTGAGAGAATTAAGGAGACAAATCTGGCCCTATTTAGAAACCCCTAATGCCAGCTGAAACAAAAGCAGTTACATAAGATCTTATAAAATTTGAAAGATGCGCTTAAATATTCAAGCAGATCACAGCAGCTTAGCCCGACCATCTGAGCTGCAGCAAGCTAAACCTACAGGATCCGGGTTCAGTTAGGATTCACGCCTCATGGGCTCTTTGTCCAGACTCCTTGCACAGGCACAGAAGTTGCCTGATCAATACAGGTCTCACATGGGCTAAGGATAGAACTGGTAGAAAGCAGTCAAAAACGTAGGGCTGCAGAGATCACGTTTCATGAAGGGGCACAGGATTTATGCCCCCAGGACAGGCAGTGGTTTGGAAGAAATCCATGGGCCTCACTCGTCTTATGTACACAACATAAATCAAGAGTAACTGTAGGAAGTCAGGTTTCAGAGTAGCAGCCGTGTTAGTCTGTATCCGCAAAAAGAACAGGAGGACTTGTGGCACCTTAGAGACTAACCAATTTATTTGAGCATAAGCTTTCGTGAGCTACAGCTCACTTCATCGGATGCATTCAGTGGAAAATACAGTGGGGAGATTTATATACATAGAGAACATGAAACAATGGGTGTTACCATACACACTGTAACCAGAGTGATCACTTAAGATGAGCTATTACCAGCAGGAGAGCGGGGGGGTAGGGGTGCGGGGGGGAACCTTTTGTAGTGATAATCAAGGTGGGCCATTTCCAGCAGTTGACAAGAACATCTGAGGAACAGTGGGGCGGGGGGCGGGGGGGAAGATAAACATGGGGAAATAGTTTTACTTTGTGTAATGACCCATCCACTCCCAGTCTCTATTCAAGCCTAAGTTAATTGTATCCAGTTTGCAAATTAATTCCAATTCAGCAGTCTTTCCTTGGAGTCTGTTTTTGAAATTTTTTTGTTGAAGTATTGCCACTTTTAGGTCTGTAATCGAGTGACCAGAGAGATTGAAGTGTTCTCCAACTGGTTTTTTAATGTTATAATTCTTGACATCTGATTTGTATCCATTTATTCTTTTACGTAGAGACTGTCCAGTTTGGCCAATGTACATGGCAGAGGGGCATTGCTGGCACATGATGGCATATATCACATTGGTAGATGTGCACGTGAACGAGCCTCTGATAGTGTGGCTGATGTGATTAGCCCTATGATGGTGTCCCCTGAATAGCTATGTGGACACAGTTGGCAACGGGCTTTGTTGCAAGGATAGGTTCCTGGGTTAGCGGTTCTGTTGTGTGGTGTGTGGTTGCTGGTGAGTATTTGCTTCAGGCTAGGGGGCTGTCTGTAGGCAAGGACTGGCCTGTCTCCCAAGATCTGTGAGAGTGATGGGTCGTCCTTCAGGATAGGTTGTAGATCCTTGATGACGCGCTGGAGAGGTTTTAGTTGGGGGCTGAAGGTGATGGCTAGTGGTGTTCTGTTATTTTCTTTGTTGGGCCTGTCCTGTAGTAGGTGACTTCTGGGTACTCTTCTGGCTCTGTCAATCTGTTTCTTCACTTCAGCAGGTGGGTACTGTAGTAGTAAGAATGCTTGATAGAGATCTTGTAGGTGTTTGTCTCTGTCTGAGGGGTTGGAGCAAATGCGGTTGTATCATAGAGCTTGGCTGTAGACAATGGATCGTGTGGTGTGGTCTGGATGAAAGCTGGAGGCATGGAGGTAGGAATAGCGGTCAGTAGGTTTCCGGTATAGGGTGGTGTTTATGTGACCATCGCTTATTAGGACCGTAGTGTCCAGGAAGTGGATCTCTTGTGTGGATTGGTCCAGGCTGAGTTTGATGGTGGGATGGAAATTGTTGAAATCATGGTGGAATTCCTCAAGGGCTTCTTTTCCATGGGTCCAGACGATGAAGATGTCATCAATATAGCGCAAGTAGAGTAGGGGCATTAGGGGACGAGAGCTGAGGAAGCGTTGTTCTAAGTCAGCCATAAAAATATTGGCATACTGTGGGGCCTTGCAGGTACCCATAGCAGTGCCGCTGATTTGAAGGCATACATTGTCCCCAAATGTGAAATAGTTATGGGTGAGGACAAAGTCACAAAGTTCAGCCACCAGGTTTGCCGTGACATTATCGGGGATAGTGTTCCTGACGGCTTGTTGTCCTTCTTTGTGGGGAATGTTGGTGTAGAGGGCTTCTACATCCATAGTGGCCAGGATGGTGTTTTCAGGAAGATCACCGATGGATTGTAGTTTCCTCAGGAAGTCAGTGGTGTCTCGAAGATAGCTGGGAGTGCTGGTAGCGTAGGGCCTGAGGAGGGAGTCTACATAGCCAGACAATCCTGCTGTCAGGATGCCAATGCCTGAGATGATGGGGCACCCAGGATTTCCAGGTTTATGGATCTTGGGTAGTAGATAGAATACCCCAGGTCGGGGTTTCAGGGGTGTGTCTGTGCGGATTTGTTCTTGTGCTTTTTCAGGGAGTTTCTTGAGCAAATGCTGTAGTTTCTTTTGGTAACCCACAGTGGGATCAGAGGGTAGTGGCTTGTAGAAAGTGGTGTTGGAGAGCTGCCTAGCAGCCTCTTGTTCATATTCCGACCTATTCATGATGACGACAGCACCTCCTTTGTCAGCCTTTTTGATTATGATGTCAGAGTTGTTTCTGAGGCTGTGGATGGCATTGTGTTCTGCACGGCTGAGGTTATGGGGCAAGTGATGCTGCTTTTCCACAATTTCAGCCCTTGCACGTTGGCGGAAGCACTCTATGTAGAAGTCCAGTCTGTTGTTTCAACCTTCAGGAGGAGTCCACCCAGAATCCTTCTTTTTGTAGGAAGGTCTCTGTGGGTTAGTATGTTGTTCAGAGGTGTGTTGGAAATATTCCTTGAGTCGGAGGCGTCAAAAATAGGATTCTAGGTCACCACAGAACTGTATCATGTTCATGGGGGTGGAGGGGCAGAAGGAGAGGCTCCGATATAGGACAGATTCTTCTGCTGGGCTGAGAGTATAGTTGGATAGATTAACACTATTGCTGGGTGGGTTGAGGGAACCACTGTTGTGACCCCTTGCGGCATGTAGTAGTTTAGAAAGTTTAGTGTCCTTTTTCTTTTGTAGAGAAGCAAAGTGTGTGTTGTAAATGGCTTGTCTAGTTTTTGTAAAGTCCAGCCACGAGGAAGTTTGTGTGGAAGGTTGGCTTTTTATGAGAGTATCCAGTTTTGAGAGCTCATTCTTAATCTTTCCCTGTTTGCTGTAGAGGATGTTGATCAGGTGGTTCCGCAGTTTCTTTGAGAGCGTGTGGCACAAGCTGTCATAGAATCCTAGAAGATCAGGGTTGGAAGGGACCTCAGGAGGTATCTAGTCCAACCCCCTGCTCAAAGCAGGATCGATCCCCAATTAAATCATCCCAGCCAGGGCTTTGTCAAGCCTGACCTTAAAAACTTCTAAGGAAGGAGATTCCACCACCTCCCTAGGTAACGCATTCCAGTGTTTCACCACCCTCCTAGTGAAAACGTTTTTCCTAATATCCAACCTAAATCTCCCCCACTGCAACTTGAGACCATTCCTCCTTGTTCTGTCATCTGCTACCACTGAGAACAGTCTAGAGCCATCCTCTTTGGAACCCCCTTTCAGGTAGTTGAAAGCAGCTATCAAATCCCCCCTCACTCTTCTCTTCCGCAGACTAAACAATCCCAGTTCCCTCAGCCTCTCCTCATAACTCATATGTTCCAGACCCCTAATCATTTTTGTTGCCCTCCGCTGGACTCTTTCCAATTTTTCCACATCCTTCTTGTAGTGTGGGGCCCAAAACTGGACACAGTACTCCAGATGAGGCCTCAGCAGTGTCGAATAGAGGGGAACGATCACGTCCCTCGATCTGCTGGCAATGCCCCTACTTATACATCCCAAAATGCCATTGGCGTTCTTGGCAACAAGGGCACACTGTTGACTCATATCCAGCTTCTCGTCCATTGTAATCCCTAGGTCCTTTTCTGCAGAACTGCTGCCGAGCCATTCGGTCCCTAGTCTGTAGCGGTGCATTGGATTCTTCCGTCCTAAGTGCAGGACTTTGCACTTGTCCTTGTTGAACCTCATCAGATTTCTTTTGGCCCAATCCTCCAATTTGTCTAGGTCCCTCTGTATCCTATCCCTACCCTCCAGCGTACCTACCTCTCCTCCCAGTTTAGTGTCCTCTGCAAACTTGCTGAGGGTGCAATCCACGCCATCCTCCAGATCATTTATGAAGATATTGAACAAAACCGGCCCCAGGACCGACCCTTGGAGCACTCCACAGCATAGTCTGTGTGGTATGTAGATTGTAATGGATTTTTTACCTTCAGTCCTTTTGGTATGATGTCCATCTGTTTGTATTTGGAAAATCATCATGTGCCAGCAATGCCTCTCTGCCATGTACATTGGCCAAACTGGACAGTCTCTACGTAAAAGAATAAATGGACACAAATCAGATGTCAAGAATTATAACATTCAAAAACCAGTCGGAGAACACTTCAATCTTTTTGGTCACTCGATTACAGACCTAAAAGTGGCAATTCTTCAACAAAAAAACATCAAAAACAGACTCCAAGGAGAGACTGCTGAATTGGAATTAATTTGCAAACTGGATACAATTAACTTAGGCTTGAATAGAGACTGGGAGTGGATGGGTCATTACACAAAGTAAAACTATTTCCCCATGTTTATCCTCCTCGCCCCCACTGTTCCTCAGATGTTCTTGTCAACTGCTGGAAATGGCCCACCTTGATTATCACTACAAAAGGTTTCTCCCTCTCCCCCTCCCCCCCGCTCTCCTGCTGGTAACAGCTCACCTTAAGTGATCACTCTGGTTACAGTGTGTATGGTAACACCCATTGTTTCATGTTCTCTATGTATATAAATCTCCCCACTGTATTTTCCACTGAATGCATCCGATGAAGTGAGCTGTAGCTCACGAAAGCTTATGCTCAAATAAATTGGTTCGTCTCTAAGATGCCACAAGTCCTCCTTTTCTTGTTGGAAGTCAGGGGAGTTAATCTGGTATGAAACTACCAAGGGCAATCAGAATCTGGCCCTGTGTGTGAGGCAGCTGCTGTTCGGAAAGAGTGTTTCAGGGGGCTACGTTCTGTATTGAGTGGTACATTCAGTCATGCTTAACTTGGTCCCTGGTGTCCAGATGTGAGTCTCAGAGCTACTCAAATAATAGTTTTTGCTCTTTAATGATCTCAGTACATGGAACCTGGGTAAAGGGCATACAGGAGCCTTGACTAGCTCTGTGCTAGATTCACTGGCAGTTCGAACAATGGAAAAGGTTTTGGTTCATGAACATCCACCACCTGGTGAATCACTAGCATAGGGCAGACCCAACCATTTAAGGCAGGAAGTAAGACCATTGCAGAATCCATCTGAAACAAACTGGTGGGACATAGGCAGTGTTCAGATTTGGTGATTACACTGGGTTCATACCCCTCTTCACACGAATAGAGGTTTGGGGTTGCTAGTTAACAGATAGCCTGGACCCTAGTTTTGTATCTCAGCCAAAATAATCCACCAGCATTTGCACTATCTTGTGCGAGGGTGGGACACTGGCTCTAACTTGACTCATGGAAGACTGCCACCTGCTGAGTCACGAGCATCATTTCCAGCAACGCAGAGATGTTCCTTGGGGAATGTCTGCACTGCAAAAACATCCCCACAGCAGTGACTCTCAGAGCCTGGGTGAGCTGACGCAGGCTTATGCTAAGGGGCTAAAAATAGCAGTGGAGACATTCGGGCTCAGACTAGAGCCTGGGCTCTGAAATCTTGCAGGGGGGGCAGGATCTCAGAGCCCAGGTTCCTGACGGAGCAGGAACATCTGTGCCGCTATATTTAGCCCCACAGCCTGAACCCTGTGAGCTGGCGGCAGTTCACCTGGGTTCTGAGACTCGGTTCCGCAGGTCTTTTTTTTGCAGTGCGGACGTATCCTTAGAGGCTCTCGTAAAAGTGCTCATCCCTTTTGATTTGGTAGGATCTGATAGGCTCACAGCATAAATCTATTATAAGTTATTTGATTGTGATTGTATCTCCACAGAGCTAAATGCAAACACTTCTTCCTAGGGAGAACAGTTCACCCTTCTTTAGTTGGAGGTGACACTGCTAACATTGAGGTATTTCAATATTAATACTCTTCCTGAATAGAGCTGGGATAAAGTTTTGCATCAGAACAGTTTTCTGTCCAAAAACTGTTGATCTGACCTAGTCAAAGTGTTCACAGAAACATGTTGCCATTGATTAAAATTTGTTTTCAAAAATATCTAAATGAAGTGTTTCCAGTATGCTCAAAGTGTTCTAATTTGACCCTGTTGAATTGTTAGATTTTATTTCCAAACAGTGCTTTCACTTCAAAATCTATAAGAAGTTGCAATCAAAACAAACTATTTTTTATCTTCTTGTCCACCCAAAATGAAGTTTGGGTGAAATTTTGAAGTGACCTTTTGGAACAAAAACCTGTTTCACAATCACGGAATTTCCCATCAGATGAAAATTCCAGTTCCAGCACCGCTCTAGCCCTAAATAGCACTCAAGGGGATTCTCCTTCATGCTTTCATTAGGAGCAGATATCAAGTCGATTGAAGCCAATGGAGGCACACCCATTGACTTCAGTGGGTGTGGAAGCCAGATCTTAGCAGTCTGAGACTTGTTTTCACTTATAGTGCTGCAGCTGTGCCTCTGTGGTTCTTTGTGAAGACACTACCTATGCCAATGGAGAACTTCACCTCTCAGTGTAGTTAATTCACCTCCCCCAGTAGCTATGTCAACGGGAAATGTCTATACCAGGAGTTCAGTCGTGTCACTCAGGGGTTTGTAGTGCAGACCAGGGCTTTGCATGTGGGAAGCTTCGCCAACCATGAGGGGAAGTTACAGAGGGATGCGTGGGGTGGAACGCTGATAATTGAGCAACTCCTTTGAAATAAAACTATTTCCCCATGCTAATTTTCCCCCTGCTGTTACTCATACCTTCTTGTCAACTGTTTGAAATGGGCCACCCTGATTATCACTACAAAAGTTTTTTTTCTCCTGCTGATAATAGCCCATCTTAATTGATTAGTCTTGTTAGAGTTGGTATGGCAACCCCCATTGTTTCATGTTCTCTGTGTATATATATCTTCCTACTGTATTTTCCACTGCATGCATCTGATGAAGTGGGCTTTAGCCCACGAAAGCTTATGCTCAAATAAATGTGTTAGTCTCTAAGGTGCCACAAGGACTCCTCGTTCTTTTTGCTGATACAGTCTAACACTCTGAATCCTTTGAAATACACTCCCACCTGTCATCAGTGGGGTGAGGAAAGATGGCTTTCATTAGCCTTTTGGAAGCCTTCCCATTATAATCCTCGCTAAATAGAGTAGAAAGGGCCTTGCGTTCTTTGATCTAACTTTGAGAGAAAATGCAAATCCAGTTTGTATTCTATATGCAATCATATCTGAGCACATGAGTTGGCTAAATACACCTATGACCCATTCCTTCCAGTAATCCCTTAATTTGAAACAAAATCTGGCTCCATTAAGTTTCTTTAGTGTTTTTTATCTTCAGTGATTCCTGTGCTAGTGAAGCCCTTGGTTTAACTTCCCTGGAGTGTGAAGCCTCTTATTAAATCACAGAACATGCCCAGCAGGGCAAGAGTTCCACAATGCCCTGGGAATGCTCCTTAACCGTCACCTGCAGGGACCTTCTGTAGGAGCGAGAGGAGAGTTCAGTCTTTGGCTTCTCTGTGGTAGCTGCTAGTGTGGGATAAGCCGTGGTTATGATTTTTGTTGTTATGATATGGACACGTATCCACTGAGAGTTGGTCTCTGAGTCACTCTCCATTCAGAGGACACTTGACAACAATCAGATGGGTCATATGACCTTATGCTGCTCCTCTGCACAGGGATGAATTTCACCCTCAACAAATTCTCTATGAAGCCTTCATTGCTCTAACAAGAAGAAGCCTGTTTTCTATGACATCTACGGTATTATTTGTATTTCCATCACATCAGTGAGATCATGTACTATGGGAACCAATATCCATCTTCTATCCCACCCTGAGCACAGGTTTCAGTGAACATAAGAACATAAGAATGGCCATACTGGATCAGTCTAATGGCCCATGTAGCCCAGTATCCTGTCTTCCAATAATGGCCAGAGGGAATGACCAGTATAGGGCAATTTTCAAGAGATCCATCTCCTGTAGTCCAGTTTCAGCTTCTGGCAGTCAGGAGTTTAGGGACACCCGGAGCATGGGGTTGTGTCCCTGACCATCTTGGCTATTAGCCATCGATGGACCTGTCCTCTGAGAACTTAGCTAATTCTTTTATGAACCCAGTTACACTTTTGGCCTTCACAACATTCCCTCAGCAATGAGTTCCACAGGTTGACTGTGCGCGATGTGAAGAAATATTTCCTTCTGTTTGTTTTAAACCAGCTGCCTATTAATGTCATTGTGTGACCCCTGGTTCTCCTATTACGTGGAGGTGTAAATAATACTTCCCTATTCACTTTCCCCACACCAGTCATGATGTTATAGACCTCTATCATATCCCCTGCTGATGTCTCTTTCCTAAAATGAACAGTCCCAATCCTTTTAATCTCTCCTCATACAGAAGCTCTTCTGCGCCCCTAATAATTTTTGTTGCCCTTCTCAGTACCTTTTCCAATTCTAATAGATCCTTTTTGAGATGAGGCGACCAGAACTGCAGGCAGTATTCAAGGTGTGGGTGTACCATGGATTTATATAGAGGCACTATGATACTTTCTGTTTTCAAATTGCTCTCTTTCCCAATGGTTCCTGCCCTAATAACTGTGCCAGCACCATGAAAGGCTTTTGCATCTCCAAGGGCAAACAGAACAGCTAAAGCTTCCACATGATGCCCACTGCCAGCTAACACTCCCCCAGGGGACTCTATCTTAATCTTTTATTAGCAGGCTATAAGGCGGATGGTGTGGATCTCTGCCAAGCCAGGATCATTGAGGGCAGGCCGCCAAGTCCTCTCAGTAACCCATATTGGACTGAACTGCTAACAACATACGGCCTGCCCGTGCATGCAGGGTTACCAAACAAGTTTCCAAAAGTGCTTAGCAATCTACAGCACTTACTGAAGTGTGTGTCCTCGGTAGGGGCTGCGGGATGCTGAGCCCGTTGGAAAATCGAGCCACTGCATGTAGGTGCCTAAATGGGAGCTGTTGGGTGCTGTGCTGCCATCATTTGAAAATCGGTCCCCACGCTGGGTAGCTAAAGATGATTTCCACTGAAGAGTGAAAATGAGTCAACGTTAGTCTCTGCCACTCATCGGGTCACTCCTTTCACTACAGCATAATATTAATATAACATAGAAGATGATTCATATTAAGAGCTACATTCAGGTCAGAATTAACAGCCCATTTACACAGGAGCCTTCTGTGTTTGTCAGAAGTACAGCTCATGTGATTCAGTGATTAAAAGACACACAACTGGGGCAGATCCTAATTTTTCAGTCCTCATGCAGGCAAAATTCACTTTCAAGAGTAAAGAGTAGAGGGCCTGGCTCTTGACTTTCAAATAAATGAACCCCCTCGCTGTCATATAGAAGTCACCCAACGTCCAGATATGAACAGACTATATTACTAGGATATTCTAGTATCTTGTAAAATACTTTACATCCTTTTACTATCAGCTATAGAAGGGGCGATATTATTAATCTCTAGACCATAGGACCTGGAGTAGACTCCTGGATTCTATTCTCAAATCTGCCACTGACCCATGTGACCTTATGTGAGGGCTAGTAAGTGCCTCAGTTCTGGTACATGAGGATTTCAGCTTAGTGTTACAACAGAGCAGCTTCCAAAAATTAGTTCAGCCAGTAGAGCACGTTTGTTACCTTTTATTTTATCCTTAATGTCAAACACCGGCATCGGTGAATGACCAGGGTAGTAGCAAAGGAGTAAGCGTGGCACGACTCAAACAGAGAGCAACTGAAGAAGCTTCATGCAAATATTTGCAGACCCTGAGTTTTCATTGCTTCCCTTCTCCACAAGTTGGCTGTTATTTGCAAATAATTTAAGGACCAGTATACGATCATGTATTTTCTCCAAGCTACAGCACTTTTGAATTGTAACAGCATGATTGCAACACAGTGATGGGAAATATCTTTTAAATCCTGACTGATGGTGGTGATATTTTTGTCATTTTGTGGGAAGAAGAGAGGGAATTATATGGTAAGAGTAGAAAATAGGTAAAATAGTGACATCTAGTGTTACATTGCAGCTGTTGGCAAAAAATCCCTCTCATCACTAATAATCAGATTCTCAAAATAGCAAAATCTGTCCCTAAATTCGGTATTTAGGAGATGAATACCTTTTCATGCAGGTTATGATCCACACCAATCTTACACTCAAGTCAACCGGCCCATCACAGCGAACTCTGAGTAACAAAATTCGGGATGAACCTGCTGAAAAGCCTATAACAAATTGCCATGTTGCCAAAGTGTGTGTGTGTGTGTGAGAGAGAGAGAGAGAGAGATGAATGAATGTCAACTAGAGACTAGATCAAAAGTGTGTGTGTGTGTGAGTGGAATGAATGAATGAATGAATGAATGTCAACTAGAGACTAGATCAAAACAGCCAAAACCCTGTTAACTGAAACTTTAGATACATCTGAACCCAGGTTTCCTGCAATGAATATTTTCTTACTCAATGAAGGAATTGAAATCAATTTCTGATCTGTTAGACTGTTATAAATGTGTAGTAACTCTGTTGAACTGCAGATTTACACCAGTGTTAATGAGATCAGGATCTGGCCTTAATCAATAGTGGACAGCGTAAAACCTTGGCCAGGTAATACCTTGTTAGAGCAATCCTAAAGAGTGTGGGGAAGAAAGGAAGTATTGTATTAACATGGGCCAGGACCCCACTGTGCTAGGGACACAACAAAGAGACAGTCTCTACCCCAGATATGAAAGATATTTGGAAAGGTTTCCAGAGGAACAGAGGCAGCGTGCTGTTCTGTCTACAAAGACAAGTATGCAAGTACACAAAGGTTGGGAGCAAACCCATGTAAGAATTAGCAAGAAAGTGTGCATGGTGCTGATTGTAAGGGGGCTGAGAAAATCAGCCCCGCACTAGCGTCAATGCATTGAGCAGGAGGTTGTTGGATATGATGGGGGTCTTGTTTAGATACTTGTTATGCCATTAAGGAGAAGGAGAAAGTTTGCTACCTAAGTGGAGATGGGCTCATGCCACAAAGTTTGGACTTAGATCTCAACCTCCGTAAAACCTGAGGAGTGTGGTTTGGATCCCGAGTTTAGGTCCAGGTGCAAGGTTTGAACAGATGTTTGTTCGGGTGTAAAAACAGGGGATCTCTGGTGTACTGGCCTAGGAAGCATGGAGTGGAATAATGCCTTATTAGGACATATCATCTGTGAACAATAAAAAAGAACAGCACGAGAGAATCTGCCACACACATGCTGTAGCTATTCTGGGGTGAACCAGAGGACTTTGGTCTTCTGGGCTATCAATATGGGAGCTCACAAGAGCATTACATTTAGTGAAGATGTAAATATTAATATTTTGTTCTTTCTTGGCACTTTTCATCTGAAAATCCACAAGTCTTACCATAATCCTGTGGTGGTATTTTACATATGGGGAAACTGAGGCACAGAGAAGTTAAATGACTTGCCAAAAGTCAGAGGTGGAACCAGGAACACCACCCAGATCTGTATCGCTTGGTGCTGTGCTTTAATTACTAGATAATTCTGCCTCCCATAATTAAATAGAACACAGCAGATTTGATAAATGAGTGACAAAGAGAGACTCTGCCTTTAATTTCTTGGCTCCAGTTCTAGCCACTGTAGTGAAAGTGAATGTTCCCAGCTCACGTGTGCCTTGGTATATGCTCTAGTTCAACCACAAAAGATATGGGTTTAATGCAAGAATTATGGGGTGAGATTCTATGGCCTGTCACACTAGGTGATCATAACAGTCTCAGAGGCTCATAGACTTTAAAGCCAGAAGGGACCATTCTGATCATCTAGTCTGACTTCCTGCATATTCCAGGCCACAGAACCTCACCCACCTGCTTCTGCAAAGGCCCATAACCTCTGGCTGAGTTACTGGAGTCCTCAAATTTTGGTCAAAAGACTTCAAGTGACAGAGAATCCACCATGTACTCTAGTTCAAACCAACAAGTTACCCATGCCCCATGCTGTAGAGGAAGGCGAAAACCCTCCGGGTTGTCTGCCAATCTGATCTGGGGGGAAATTCTTCTGCAGCACCAAATGTGGTGATCAGTTAGATGCTGAGCATGTGGGGGAGACCCACCAGCCAGACCCAGTCCCTTCTAGCCAATGAATATATGGTACAATAGGTGGTTAATGAATATATTAAGTTTAGAATCACACTTGCAAAGTGTGCACATTTATTATAAAAAGAACAGGAGGACTTGTGGCACCTTAGAGACTAACCAATTTATTTAAGCATAAGCTTTCGTGAGCTACAGCTCACTTCATCGGAAGCCTATGCTCAAATAAATTGGTTAGTCTCTAAGGTGCCACAAATACTCCTGTTCTTTTTGCAAATACAGACTAACACAGCTGCTACTCTGAAACCTGACATTTATTATAGAATCATAGAATATCAGGATTGGAAGGGCCCTCAGGAGGTCATCTAGTCCAACCCCCTGCTCAAAGCAGGACCAACCCCAGCTAAATCATCCCAGCCAGGGCTTTGTCAAGCCTGACCTTAAAAACCTCAAAGGAAGGAGATTCCACCACCTCCCTAGGTAACCCATTCCAGTGCTTCACCACCCTCCTGGTGAAAAACTTTTTCCTAATATCCAACCTAAACCTCCTCCACTGCCATTTGAGACCATTACTCCTTGTTCTGTCATCTGCTACCACTGAGAACAGTCTAGATCCATCCTCTTTGGAACCCCCTTTCAGGTAGTTGAAGGCTGCTATCAAATCCCCCCTCACTCTTCTCTTCCGCAGACTAAATAATCCCAGTCCCCTCAGCCTCTCCTCATAAATCATGTGCTCCAGTCCCCTAATCATTTGCATTGCTCTCCGCTGGACGCTTTCCAATTTTTCCACATCCTTCTTGTAGTGTGGGGCCCAAAACTGGACACAGTACTCCAGATGAGGCCTCACCAATGCCGAATAGAGGGGAACGATCGCATCCCTCGATCTGCTGGCAATGCCCCTACTTATACAGCCCAAAAAGCTGTTAGCCTTCTTGACAACAAGGGCACACTGTTGACTCATATCCAGCTTCTCATCCACTGGAACCCCTAGGTCCTTTTCTGCAGAACTGCTGCCTAGCCACTCGGTCCCTAGTCTGTATTTCTACAGACCCTTTAAGGCCACAGAGCTGCAGCAGATGGATGGTTATTTCCTGAGCTGTTTCAGCCACATTATAGTGCACTGACAGTTTCATACATCCTTTATTTCCTGTTGCTCTAATCCCAGAAATCCAAAACAGACTGTGCTTTCCTGTTTGACCTGATGCAACTCCTTGGAGCGCTCGGCATCTCATAATTTGAGAGCATTTGCCTTTCTCTGTAACTGAATTACTCCAATTTACCCAGGGCTTTGGAGCTGTGCTCCGGCTTCACTCCAGCTCCAGGCAAAAACCTGCAACCCCACTCCTCCGGAGCTGCTCCACGCTCCAGCTCCGGGCTCCGCTCCAAAGCCCTGAATTTACCTCTAGCTTAATGAGCTCTCTGGGAAAGCCAACCTGCGATGCTATTTTTGCTGATATATTAGGTCCAGCTCCTCAAAAGTATTTAGGCACCTAATTTCCATTGATTTCAATAGGCATGAGGTGATGGGCCTGAGTGAATATGGACCCAATCTTGCAAACCTCTGCACACGAGTGACATTACACATGTGATTACTCCCACTGATTTCTATCTAAGGTCAGTATCAGGCCCTCTCCACCATAGTATCTGAGTGCTTCACAATCTTTAATGTAAAGGAAGACTTGTGGCACCTTAGAGATTAACAAATTTATTTGAGCATAAGCTTTCGTGAGCTACAGCTCACTTCATCGGATGTGTCCTCCAGACACCCCTGGGAAGAGTATTATAGTCCTCTATATCAGCTAGGGAACTGAGGCACTTAGGCAAGTTACTGGGTGTTAGGTACCCAAATACCTAAGGATCTGGGCCGAAGTGACTTGCCCAGAGCTGACAGGAAGCCTGTCGCAGAGCATGGGTTCCCTCAACATGGGTTACCTGGCTCTCTCTATGGAGCATGGAAAGAAAACCGAGGAGGGGAAGGTGCCCCAGTGCCTGGCCTCAGCCCCCCATTATGCACTGGGAAGGGGAAGGCACCCTCAATGCAGGGCTGCAGCCCCCCATCATGCACAGGGGGGAGGGGAAGGTGCCCCCAATGCAGGGCTGCAGCCCCCCATTATGTACTGGGGGAGGGGAAGGCACCCCCAATGCAGGGCTGCAGCCCCCCCATTATGCACTGGGGGAGGGGAAGGCGCCCCCAATGCAGGGCTGCAGCCCCCCATCATGCACGGGGGGGAGGGGAAGGGGCCCCCAATGCAGGGCTGCAGCCCCCCCATTATGCACTGGGGGAGGGGAAGGCGCCCCAAGTGCAGGGCTGCAGCCCCCCGATTATGTACTGGGGGAGCAGAAGGTGCCCCCAGTGCAGGGCTGCAGCCCCCCCATTATGCACTGGGGGAGGGGAAGGCGCCCCCAATGCCGGGCTGCAGCCCCCCCATTATGCACTGGGGGAGGAGAAGGCGCCCCCAATGCAGGGCTGCAGCCTCCCATTATGCCCAGAGCCGGGCAGATCCCCCCCGACCCACGGCTAACCCCCTTTCCAGCAAGCGGTGAGAGGACCCTGTCTCCTGTGCTGTCCGGGGGCTACCCCAGCCCGGCCGCGGCCAGCGCCCCCCGGCGGAGAGCGGGGCCGGGGGCGCCCTGCGGCAGCCCCAGGTGCGGCTCCTTAGGGACGCAGCGTGCGAGCTGCTTAGCGCGGGCTGCGGGCCAGCGACTTACCCCCGGGGGCTCCAGCGCAGCGTCTCCAGGGGGGAGCGAGACACCTGTCCTAGGGCTCCCTGCTGCCCCGCCCCCAGCTGAGCCAGGTAAACCCCCCTTGCTCCCCCCCTCCACACACAGAGGGGGTGAGCAGGCCCCCACTTCTTCTATCCCCCCTCTCCCGGGGGGGCGCCTATTGTATTCTCTATGACTCCTGCACCCCCTCATCACAGGGGAGTCATGCACATTTGGGGGGGGGATGCTAGGGCACCCCCATTGCACCTCTGTGGAGTCCTACACTGCCAGAGTCATTAGTGGGCAAGGGACACCCTGGAAGGACTGCTACTGCCCCTTCTTGTGTTTTCTGGGGGCTCCCAGAGCGGCTGACTCTCACCCCCCACCCTGGTGAGCAGTGCATTCCTCCACTGTGTTTTCTGGGAGCTCCCAGAGTGGCTCACACCCCCCGCCCCCGTGAGAAGTGCACCCCTCCATTGTATCCTCTGGGAGGGATTTCACTGTGGCCACCCCCAAAAATAGAGCCGGTGAGCTCTGTGTTACCCGGGAGGAGGTATTTAGTGCCCTCTGCTCCCTGGGGCTGTCAGAGCAGCTAGCCACTGTCCCCAAAATACCCCACAGGTGAGTAGTGCCCCCTGTTATCCCTGCTAGGTCCCCCTCCCCAGACTCCCATGTTCCTCCCCAAAGGAATAGCTAGCCCCATTACCTGGGGCCGTGAGCAGAACAAGGAACTTGCGCTCTCTTTCTCCCCCTACCTGAGGTGCTCCCGTGCCTTCTTGGACCTGAGGGGCAACTGATTTGCTTTGAGACCTCACAGATGGCGGAGCAAGCGTCCGAGGAAGAGGAGCCGCAGCAGCAACGGGTGCCTCTGTTGGTGACCCCCGTGCCTGAGGTGCTGGGAGATGTCCTGAGCGAGCAGTTTGGCCCCCTCCCTTTCATGGCAGCCATCACCAGGATGAAGAGGCAGCCCTCCGGGCACTACCTCTCCACCGAGAACCTGGAGGAGGTCTTGGAGAGGAGACAGGCGGCTAATGCCAAGGAGAGAGAGAGGGTAAGGGGCCTCTTGTTCCCCCTCAAAAATAAACTGCTGCTTTTTGTTTTTAAAGCTTCAGTGGGGCCAATAAGCTGTTGGTGAACCGGCTGGAGAATTGGGCAGTGGGAGGAAATGAGTCTGAACTTCTACATTTTGTTTCTGTGATGTTCCAGCAGGATCCAGTGAGCAGGGTAGGAACCTGGTGGGAACAAGGTTCATGGTGGGAAGAAGGAGATCCTGATCCATGACTACAGTAATACAGAGAATAAGGGGAGCATTTTTCTGCCTGCAGTGGATGGGGGTGTGAAATTCTCACCTCAGTCTGGGCTTCAAACACTTCAAATCGTGGAGGGATGTCGATACAAAATTTCAGTTCCTGCTCAACTCTTCGCTAAAGGGTGCAATTAATTATTAGCGTCTAGCTTATCTTTGGCTCCTACGGAGATCTCTAAATTATTATTCAACGCTTCTGTTGGGTTGATGCCGTAAAGGTGCAGTCAGCTCTGGCCCCCCTTGTGCAAGGTCAGGAGTGGGCAAACTTTTTGGCCTGAGGGCCACATCTGGGTATGGAAATTGCATGGGGGTGGCCATGAATACTCACGAAACTGGGGGTTGGGGTGCAGGAGGGGGTGAGGGCTCCGGCTGGGGTTATGGGCGCTGGGGTGGGGGCAGAAATGTGGAGTTCAGGGTGCGGGAAGGGGCTCTGGGCTGGGGCAGGGTGTATGTGTGGGCTCCAGCTGGGGGTGTGGGCTCTGGGGTGGGGATGAGGGGCTGGGGGTGCAGGAGGTTGCTCCGGGCTGGGACAGAAGGGTTCAGAGGGTGCGGGGGGGGGGGAATCAGGTTTGGGGCAGGGGGTTGGGGTGCGGGAGGGGTCGGGGAGAAGGCTCCAGGTGGCACTTACCTCAAGCAGCTCCCGGAAGCAGTGCCATGTCCCCCCTCTGGCTCCTATGTGGAGGCGCAGCCAGGCGGCTCTGCACACTGCCCCATCTGCAGGTTGCACCCCTGCAGCTCCCATTGGCCATGGTTTCCTGCTTCCTGGCAGGAGCTTGAGGGCTGGATTAAAACATCTAAAGGGCCGGATGCAGCCCCGGACTGAAGTCTGCTGACCCCTGTGCTAGGTGCTGCCGGACATAATGACAGTCTCCAGGTCTCTAAAGAACTTAGAATGTAAGAGTGAGGATTTTTTACCCTTCCTTTTGGAATGACTTCACCCCCCCTCCCAACCGATGCAGCTCCCCAACTTTCCCTGTGTGGCCTTCTTCAAATTAATCAGATTTGATACTGTTAGCCTTGCTACAGTAGCAGCTCCATGCGCAGAGCTACTCCTCAAATCAGTGGGAGCTTTACACCTGGGGCAGCTACAGAAGAGGGCCCATGACATGTGCCCGGTCGCTTGGTTCAGCAATAGGCGTGCTTTGAATGCTTGTGAAAGTGATTCTTATCTGCAAATGAGGAGTGTGCACTATGTATTCTAGATAACCTATCCAAATAGAGAGATGCCTGGGTGATCAGCACTTGCCAAACATGTGTGCAAGCTTGCTTGTTGCTGCAAAAAACTGTTTTTGGAAGACCTAGGTGTACAAGCAACACTAGAGATATCTATTTGGCTTGTCACCTACTCCATCAACATTCGCTCAGTGTAAATAATGTTATGGTCTCCGTGCAAAAGACTCTGATGCAACAAAATAACCAACTTGTTATGAACAAAACGTTAAGAAATTCAAAATTCACAGCAACTCTGGGCTGGCACCGTAGACCGAGGAGAGAGAGAACTAAAAGGATGCACGGTGTCAATGCAAAACCCATTTGGCAGGTGAGTTTCAAAGAATGGCATGCTGGTGGAAGTGCAGCCTACCAGAAGGCTGTGAAGCATCTGGACGGTTAGAGTGGTCAGTAAATATGCCTGCATCATGTGCAGTGCGTAGTTATTTTCAAACAGTGTCAGGTAACTAATTGCGAACACAACTTGGTCCGATATGCCGAAGATCCTTGCCCGCAGCTGGAGTCAGATCCCGCGCGCACACCTGCACCGGTAGTCCTGTTGGATTCGGTGGAACTACTCTCGAGTTACTTGCTTGTGTGTAAAGTTGTCTATAGCGTTGTGGCCTAAGGCCCAGATTTTTAGAGGTGTTTCTGGGCAGTCAGTGTTGCCACGCTAAACCGATTTAGGAGCCTCAGTCTCATTCTCAAAAAGGAGCTAGGCACTAAAAGGAGATGTCCATTAATGGGATTTGGGCTCTAAGTATCTAAATCCTTTTGAAAATGAGACGAGGGCTTCTAAATCGGTTTAGCATTGCAAGGCTGAACGCAGCAACACCTAAGTACCTGGTGAGCTTAAAGCTTTCACATCAGAATTGCTGTAATTGGAGCAGTGATCGTCTTCGGCATTCTGTTCCTAATAGACCTTCTTGTTTAATGCTGCAGCACCCCTAGTTCCAGCACCTATGGCCTCAGCTTTGCTATTTGATCATAACTGTGTGGTTACCTTCATTTTCCCCAGGACACGCAGGTGATGGATTATCCCACATATCGTTACTAATTCAGTTGCATTTTATATTAAGGTTCCATTTATAAAGAGTTAATCAATGACTGATGCATGCGGTAGATGGCACATCAGTGGAAGGTTTTACAGATGGTTACAAGCCACCTATCCGTGTGTTAGACTCTACAACCATCGATTAAGCATTTATTGAAACTGCATTTAATCTTTTCATAAAAGGCCACCAATTATTCTTAATGCAGAATGTAACGGATCTATCCAGTTTAAAATGAGCTGCCTTTAAAAGTTTCCCCTTTTCCCCTTTTCACCACTGGGTGGAGTTCAGCAGCTACCGGGCTGAATTTTGTTTAATTTCCTCCTTCCATATCTTTGATAGATAAAAAACTTGAACAGTGGCTTTTCGAAGCTGAAGACCATCGTGCCTTTGATACCTAAAGACCGGAAGCCTAGTAAGGTCGACACACTTAAAGCAGCCACTGAATATATACGCCTGCTCCACTTGATTTTGGAAGAAACTGGAGGCTTTGAGGTACACAAGAACCTTTCCCTCTCTGTGAAATACATCTGTAAGTCTCTCAAGGGGTCGTGGTACCAGCATGTATGTGAATGCAACTTAATGACTCTTAATGTCATCACTAACATCCAACCAGAATTTGAGCTTAATTCATGCGTATCTTGCATTCAGTATTTAATATAATACGTGTTAAAACATCATACCCCCTTTCTACCTGTCCCTTCTACTTCTCAGACTTTTAATTGCAAAATAAAGCAGCACTTTAGCAATTGAAAAGCTGCCATTTTTAATGTTAAATGTACTGTATTTGGTCAGCTCTCCCTGCCATAAATGCTTCCTGTCAGCTACTGATTTGTAGGAATACAAAAGTCGCTGGGTTATGAAACAAACCTTTTGTCATAAATATAAAGGGAAGGGTAACCACCTTTCTGTATACAGTGCTATAAAATCCCTCCTGGCCAGAGGCAACATCCTGTTACCTGTGAAGGGTTAAGAAGCTCAGCTAACCTGGCTGGCACCTGACCCAAAGGACCAATAAGGGGACCAGATACTTTCAAATCTGGAGAGGGGGAGAGGCTTTTGTTTGTGCTCTTTGTTTACTGTGGTTGTTCTCTCTTGGGACTGAAATCCATCTTCTCCAACCCATCCTAATCCAAGTCTCCAATATTGCAACCAGCATAGGTAAACTAATCCGCCTTGCCTGGCTTATCTTTTTATGTGAATTTTCCTGTGTTAAGAGGGAGGTTTATTCCTGTTTTCTGTAACTTTAAGGTCTTGCCCAGAGGGGGATCCTCTGTGTTTTGAATCTGAATACCCTGTAAAGTATTTTCCATCCTGATTTTTAGAGAGAGGATTTTTACCTTTTTTATTTAAAAAAACAAACAAACAAACAAACAAAACCCCCTTCTTTTAAGAACCTGACTGATTTTTCCATTGTTCCAAGATCCAGGGGTTTGGGTCTTTGATGATTTTGTAACCAATTGGTCAGGATATTATTCTCAAGCCTCCCTAGGAAAGGGGGTATGTAGGGCTTGGGGGGATATTTGTGGGGGAAGACGTCTCCAAGTGGTCTCTTTCCCTGTTCTTTGTTTAAAACCCTTGGTGGTGGCAGCATACTGTTCAAGGACTTGGGGAAGTTTTTAACCTAAGCTGGTAAGAGTAAGCTTAGGAGGTCTTCATGTGGGTCCCCACATCTGTATCCCAGAGTTCAGAGTGGGGAAGGAACCCTAACACCTTTCTTATGAGCTAAATAATGATTCGACGGCTATAACCCTTGGGAGCTGCTTGAAACTCTCAGATGAACTTTTTTTGTTGGAAAATGCAAGTTTTTATTAAATAACTTTTTTGGGGGGGCAAGCAGAGAATTTTTGTTTTTTGGCTTCTGGAAACTGAAGAATGTGTTTGGTTTTTAACCCTTTCTCTCCGTCCCACTCCCCCCCCCCCTGCCAAAATGGGGGGGGGATTGGGTGACCAGATAGCAAGTGTAAAATATTGGGATGGGGTTGGGGGTAATAGGAGCCTCTACAAGACTGAACTCCAAATATCCGGACTCTCCCTATAAAATCAGAGTGTCTGGTCACCCTAGGTGGGAGGGGGAGGTAGAAAACTGAATGTGAAGAAAAAAACCCTGGAACTATTTATGTGGGGGGGAGGGAAGTCAGCTAAAGTCACTTTTTTTATTCCAACTTCATTTTCTCTTACTTTGCCTCCGCTTTTCAAAAGGGAGGATGGGTTTTCCCCCCACTTTCAGTTTACCTTTATCCAGTGGCAAAAAAGAGGAGGCGGCAAAATTCCAGTGCCCAAACTTTTTTATTCCCCTCCCTCCCCCCCCCCCCAAAAAAAAAAAACCCTTGAAAGGGTAAAATTTTTTATTTGAAATAAAAACTGGAGTTTTGAAACTTTCTATTTTTTTTTATTCCCCCCCCCTGCCCCCAGGGAGGGGAAGGGAAATGGAGGGGATCCCAATTCCCCCCTCCCCCCCCCCCCCCCGACTTTAGTCCTTCAGCCTTTTAGATTTGGAGGTAGCTTCCACATTGGCTAGATCTAAAAATACTTCACTGAAGCTTTTGGGAAGGTAAGTGAACCCGGTGAGGGTTTGTATGAAGAAGCCTGCAAAATGGAGCAGAAACCTGGAGACACACTGTTCCTTCATGCTAGAGTTGGCCCTCCAGTGTTTTTTATGCACTGCAGCATTTTGTCATGAGCTGCAAGTATCTTTGAGGGAAGTCATAAAACTCTGCATGTGTAAAGAAGTTTAAGCTGGCATAATTTACATACTAAGCATCTGGAAGAAGGTCTACGTTGAAGCAGGGGGGTAGTCTACTTTCAGTTCCATATTCTTGCTCTCTCCTGGCCTCTTGGTAATTGAGTTGCACAAACTTAGACGCCTGTATGCCCAATTTGACACTGAGCCCAACCCAGAGGTGATATGCACTGAGGAGTGGGAGTTTGATGTGCATATCTGCATAACCTGTATGCTGTGGGGGCTAGAATATGGTACAACTTACGCCCTGGGATCCTTCTAGAATTTCTAAGACTCCTGTTCTACGAAGACACCTTCAGCCCTCATCTCTCATATTTAAGGTTATAGAGATTATTCTTTGTTACCACTTACTCTCTGTTTTAGTCCTTCCTTGGCTCCTGTGTAGCAGCTGCCATCCTCTTTTTTTTTTTTTTTAAGGAGGCCAGTTGGGTTGGCTTCTTAGTACTGGTTTCTATATGTAATGGCTTACTGCAGTAGTGACATCTGCAATACCTTGTTTGGGGGATGGTTACCTAAGCTGTCCTGTCTTTACGCTGCCTTCTATTGCTTCTAGAAATTGGAAGACCCTGTTGATCAGGAGTTAGCCAGCAGCGTTTCCATGCCAGTCTCCTTAGAGGAAGGTTTTGGGGGAAATGCCTTGCCACAGAGCGCCAGCTGTTATATCAGGACTGAAAACGACATGAGCGTACCTTGGACAAGCAATGCAGTGGAGAGCCCTGTGTACGTGTGGGGCCGGAGCATCCTTCCTTCTTACTTGGGGATCGTACAAATCCAGAAAAATGGAAGGCTGGTAAGAGCGAATGTCTGAGTTTTATAGAAGTGGGGTGTGGGGGTGTATGTTCCACTTGCTCTGTAGGTGAATAGATCATAGAATTGTAGAAATGTAGGGCTGGAAGGGACTTCAAGAGGTCATCTAATCCATACCCCTGTACTGAGGCAGGATAACCCATACCTACACCATCCCTAGATGTACTATTATAACCTTATTTTTTGACCTCTAGAGTCCTAAATGACCTGCAGTCTTCCGACATGGGAGATTGCTCTCCTTGTGTGACACTGCCATAGCTGTGATCAGCAAAGGTGCTTGAGTGGAAAGGAAGTAGGTGTGGCTCTACTGAAATGTCCTTAAGTTGCATATTTCTCCCTTGCCTGTTGGTCCACAATTGCTTGAGTCTGTTGAGCTCTAGGGCATGTTGCAAAGTCCACCTCTTCTCACAGGCATCCAGAGAAGGCTTGGGTTTGGGCAGTTAGAGGGTGGGGGATTTTTGTTGAATTTAATTCCCTTGGCTGGCTGGCTTTATGTGGACCACGTTTTTTAGCTTTGGTTTTTTGGTACACTTTTATGAATTCTTGTAGTTCAAATTTTGCGAGTATGTTTAGATTTCATGTTAGGTATCTAAAAAGTGAAACCAACATTATGAACTTGTCTGCCTAAATTAGGCACCTAAATAAGTGGGTTCCCCCAGAGGTGCAGTGCACATGTGCTTCCCCATGACTTTAACAAACTGGATGCTCAGTAATTCTGAAAATCCAGCTATTCAATGAAGGACCCTTCCTTCAGAGCATAAGGGGTTTTAAAAATTGTACATCCTTGTTTAACATCAAGCTTCTGAGTTGCTCCATCCCAAGACCCTTATTGTAAAATTCACCTTGTGGGAAAAAGATCCTTTTTTTAAAGTGCTGTAATCATTAAAATAACAGGAGGAGGAAGGCATTGTGCATTGGCCAGGCCTCTGAGAAAGCTGCAAAGCTGGTTTCCAATCTTGTAATTTAGAGTTCTACAAAGTAGACAGTAGTTCACACAAACAAGTACTTGGCTGCAGGCAACTCTGTTTTATCTGTAATTGTAACAGACGAGAGCATGAGAGGACGTTTCAGATATTGATTCAGAATACGACTTGCTTCTGTTAGCTGAGGCTTTATTATCATTATTACAGGTTTCAGAGTAACAGCCGTGTTAGTCTGTATTTGCAAAAAGAAAAGGAGGACTTGTGGCACCTTAGAGACTAACCAATTTATTTGAGCATTTATTTGAGCTACAGCTTACGATAATTTATTTGAGCATAAGCGTTCATTATTGTTTACGAAGGCACGTGCCTAACTGCAAACCCTGTAGCTTTTCCAGTATTCATCGAGCTCAGGTCTATTCAGCTTGTGCACGTCTCTTTAAGAACTGTCCTGCCGCATTTGCTTTCAAATTTGATTTAATGCAATCCTCAGAAGCAACTTCATGAATATCTTTGAATAAAGTGTCCGAATTTCTTTTTTTAAAGGTGTATCAAACAAATCACTAAAATGGCCAGCTCTCCTGACTAGGCTGAAGTAAGTTGTCTGTACTATCTAATAACCTGGTGCAGGGCACTTTTAGTTTTTGCTGTCCGATTACAGTGCACAGAGCTTGATACTACAAATCCTCATGCAGTACTCGGTGGGAAAGCACAGGTGTCTGATCTCCATAGTGAGTGGAGGCTCTGGGCCAGATGCTGGAGCTATTGCTGATTTATGCAGGCTGAGGATTGGGCCTGAGGTATGGCTACAGGAAAGATGGTGTTTCCTCTGCCATGTGTTGGCATGCTTCCTGCATCTGCTCCTTTGCAATTTGTGAGGGTAAAAATCAAGGGGTGGCATGAAAGTGGAGGGGTGACCAGGAATGAGCCCCATCATAAATAAATCTAGGTAAGCCTCTGAGGGTGTCCACGTTCTAGGTATATCTCACTTAATAATTTCAGGGGCACCAGGCATTGATGTGCCTCGGTCCCTCCTATTCTCTGCCTGTGTCATTGAACAGTCTAATCTCCTGTGAGCTGTAATCTTTTGGTCGTTGGCTTTCGTGTGTGGGTGCTGGGTGATGCTAGTGGCCTGTAATACACAGGAGGTCAGACTGGATCATCGGGTAGTTCCTTCTGGCCTTAAACTCTGACTCTTGACAAGCCCTGCCACTAGATATTTTTTTCATTGCCAGGTAACTTCACTTCCTAAAACTGCTCCAAGTTATGGTCTCTTAACCACACTGTCTTTCAGGTGTCAAACACTATGGATTCGTGGATGATCTTCTTTTCAAGTGAGATTTAATGAAAACTTGAGTTTCCCAGGATGGGTTTTTTTTGCTTTATGAAAACTTTATTTAAAAAAATCAATAAACTACCAGAAGCTGAGTGTTCTCTCTAGCTTGTGGTTTTTTTCACTCTTGAAGCCTGATCTTAGTTTTATTTCGCAAAAGAAACGCTTTTCTTAATGGCTAGCAGGTGCACAGATGTGCACAGAAATAAGTAGAGCTGGTTGGAAATTATTATAATTTTTTTTACAAAGATTTTTGTTGGAAAATGCAGATTTATTGAAATGGGGAACAAAAACAAATTATGAAATGGATTTTTTTCCAGCCAACCCTAGAAATAACAAAAGGGGTGAATGAAAACAGCTCTAGTTATTTTGGTGCAAATCTGTGTGTAGATAAACATTAATATAGTAAACAAATGGACTTGTGTTATTAAAAACTTCCTCCTTTATATAAAGTTAGCTTCTGTCCTCCGAATTCCGCAATGAACTTTTCATCTTTAAACTGAGATGCCATTACAAACCAGCATCCAAGCCCAGATTTTCAAAACTGGCCCCTGATTGTTGTGTGCTGTAGTTTTGGGGATCCTGTCTCTTTAAAACACCCTGGACCGTCTTTTCAGAAGAGATGAGGTGCTGAGCACCTTCAGGGCTTATTGATTTCAGCTAGAATCGGTTGCTCGGCACTCTTAAAAATCCCCCCCCCAAGCATCCCAAGCTGGGGAAATGATTCTTCGTAGAGCCGGGGCATGGGGTAAGGATATGTGTGTGATCCTCCTTTGAGCAGGGGATTGGACTAGATGGGAGGGATAGCTCAGTGGTTTGAGCATTGGCCTGCTAAACCCAGGGTTGTGAGTTCAATCCTTGAGGGGGGCCATTTAGGGATCTGGGGCAAAAATTGGGGATTGGTCCTGCTCTGAGCAGGGGGTTGGACTAGATGACCTCCTGAGGTCCCTTCCAACCCTGATATTCTATGATTCTATGACCTTGTGAGGTCTCTTCCAACCCTAATCTTCTATGATTCTGGGGTACATCCCGCCTGTCTGAAGAGGTAACAAAAGGAAGAACTCTCTTGTAAGGGAGACTGCAAGAAAAGCTATCTATTTGACTGCTGGCGTGTTCTGGTACGTAAAGCAGAGGACGAGAGTGACCATGTGCAACTTTGTTCCAACCCTGTCTGATGTTACCTTTCTGCAGCTTTGGACAAATGAGTTAATTCATTGTATTTCCATTGCCATATCTATAAAATGCGGATAATTCCTCCTGTAGGGGGTGTTAAGGCTTAATTAGCGCCTTACATCTTCAAAGTTTCTTTTTATAAATATTAAGGATTAGTAGTACGTAAAGTGAGTAGGCAGTCTGAATATTACTTGTACTGCAGGGCCGTCCTGAGGCCTAATAGGACAGAGGCGCCGCGGTGCTAGGGGCTGTACCTAATCTCACAGTCCCTGCCCCCAAAGAGAAACACGCTCAGCATTGGCCTAGCTCTGCTTGCACAGAAGTCAATGGGAACTCTACCTTTGACGTCCACGTGAGCAGAGTGAGGCCAAAGCAGAGTGCTTTGGAACCCCCCCTCCCACCCCTCACCACAATCGAGTGGTTTGAGCAGGGGCTCAGCCGCCTCGGGCTCCTAAAATCCGAGGCTGTGTCTATACTGAACTAGGGGCGTGATTCCCCTGCTCGCATTCAGCTAGTGCAAAGATAAAGAGTGTAGCGTGGCTCTTTAGCATGCCTCTGCTGCCAGTACCCATGGCTACGCTGCTATTTATACTGGCGCTAGTCATGCCCACAAGCAGGAGACTCACACCGCTAGCTTGTAGTGTAGACGTAGTCCACAGTGATCCAGTGACAGAATTAGGCTAGGGCAAGTAAACATAACTTCTGCAAAGCTGAGAATACCCTCCCTCCTCCCCCTGCGCCATCATGGGGAGCATTCGAAAAGGGCCAAGTATCTCTCATTACCTTTCATCGCCAAGCATTTTATCCACAGGAGCTGTTTTGTAATGATCTACCAAAGAGAACTTGCATTGCTTTGAGATCGTGAGCTTTGCGTAGATTGACTTAAGCCTTCTTGAGCAGCTCCCAGCAAGCTGATGGAGTGTTTAGTCACACCAGCAGCTTCTGGGCTAGAGCTTGACCGCTGTTTAATCGCGCACAGGAACGCTATGCAACCGTTTAGGAAGAGTGTGAAGAAACAGTCAGGGTTGACTAGAGTGGAGAGAGGAAGGATGATCCTGGCAAGATGGAGCAGCTGCTACAGGACTCAATTAATAAAGAATTAAAAGAGGGGAATATAATTAATGCCAATTAAAATGGGTTTATGGAAAATCCTTTTCGGATGAGATTACAAGTTCAGTTGACAAAGGTAATACCGTTGATGTAGTACTTCGGTTTCTGTAAGGCATTTGACTCGGTGCTGCAAAATGTTGTAGGAGGAGCATTGCCAGCAGATCGAGGGAAGTGATTGTTCCCCTCTATTCGGCGCTGGTGAGGCCACACCTGGAGTACTGCGTCCAGTTTTGGTCCCCCCACTACAGAAGGGATGTGGACAAATGGGAGACAGTCCAGCGGAGAGCAACGAAAATGATCAGGGGACTGGGGCACATGACTTACGAGGAGAGGCTGAGGGAACTGGGCTTGTTTAGTCTGCAGAAGAGAAGAGTGAGGGGGGGATTTGATAGCAGCCTTCAAGTACCTGAAGGGGGGTTCTAAAGAGGATGGATCTAGACTGTTCCCAGGGGTGGCAGATGACAGAACAAGGAGCAATGGTCTCAAGTTGCAGTGGGGGAGGTCTAGGTTGAATATTAGGAAACACTATTTCACTAGGAGGGTGGTGAAGCACTGGAATGGGTTCCTAGAATCATAGAATATCGGGGTTGGAAGGAACCTCAGGAGATCATCTAGTCCAACCCCCTGCTCAAAGCAGGACCAATCCCCAACTAAATCATCCCAGCCAGGGCTTTGTCAAGCCTGACCTTAAAAACCTCAAAGGAAGGAGATTCTACCACCTCCCTAGGTAATCCATTCCAGTGCTTCACAATCCTCCTAGTGAAAATTTTTTTCCTAATATCCAACCTAAACCACCCACACTTCAACTTGAGACCATTGCTCCTCGTTCTGTCATATGTCACCACTGAGAACAGTCTAGATCCTTCCTGTTTGGAACCCCCTTTCAGGTAGTTGAAAGCAGCTATCAAATCCCCCCTCTTTCTTCTCTTCCGCAGACTAAACAATCCCAGTTCCCTCAGCCTTTCCTCCTAAGTTGTGTGTTCCAGTCCCTAATCATTTTTGTTTCCCTCCGCTGGACGCTTTCCAATTTTTCCACATCCTTCGTGTAGTGTGGGGCACAAAACTGGACACAGTACTCCAGATGAGGCCTTACCAATGTTGAATAGAGGGCAACGATCACGTTCCTCGATCTGCTGGCAATGCCCCTACTTTATACATCCCAAAATGCCATTGGCCTTCTTGGCAACAAGGGCACACTGTTCACTCATATATCCAGCTTCTGGTCCACCATAACCCCTAGGTCCTTTTCTGCAGAACTGCTACCTAGCCATTATGTCCCTAGGCTGTAGCGGTGCATGGGATTCTTCCATCCTAAGTGCAGGACTCTGCACTTGTCCTTGTTGAGCCTCATCAGATTTCTTTTGGCCCAATCCTCTAATTTGTCTAGGTCACTCTGTATTCTAGGGAGGTGGTGGAATCTCCATCCTTAGAGGTTTTTAAGGCCTGGCTTGACAAAACCCTGGCTGGGATAATTTAGTTGGTGTTGGTCCCACTTTGTGTAGGGGGTTGGACTAGATGACCTCCTGAGGTGTCTTCCAACCCTAATCTTCTATGATTCTATTTTTTGATTTAAAAAAATCTAGAATGATATAAAATCAACATAGTGTGCATTAAACAGTGGTGGAGAGGTCTCACTGTAATTGTTAATGGTGAACCATATCTGAACAGGTGTGTTTCTAGTGGGATCCCACAGGGATTGGTTTTTGACCCCATGCTGTTTAACACCTTTATTAATGACCTGGAAGAAAATATAATCACTGATCAAGTTTGCAGATAACACACAGATTGGGGGAGTGGTAAATAATGAAGAGGACAGGTCACAGCTACCAAGCAGTTTGGATTGCCTGGTAAGCTGGCTGCAAACAATGTGTTTTTAATATGGCTAAATGTATACGTCTCGGAACAAAGACGATAGGCCATACTCCATGGAGGACTCTGTCCTGGGAAGCAGTCTCTCTGACAAAGATTTAGGGATCATGGTAGATAATCAGCAGAACATGAGCTCCCAGTGTAATTCTGTGGGACAAGGGCTAATGCAATTTTTGGATGCATAAACAGGAATCTCAAGTTGGGTTCCAGAGGTTATTTGACTCTGGTGTAACCGTGGCTGGAATGCTGCGTCCAGCTCCCATGCCCACGGTTCAAGAAGGATGTTGGTAAATGGAAGAGGGTCCATAGCAGAGCCACAAGAATGATTAAAGGACTAGCAAACATGCTTCATAGTGAGAGACGCACAGAGCTTCATTTATTGAGCTTAACAAAGAGAAAGTTAAGAGGCGACTTGATCACAGTTTAGAAGTAGCCGTCGAGGGAGCAAATGTTTGAAAATGGGCTCTTCAATCTAGCAGACAGATATAAAATGATCCAGTGGCTGGAAGCTGAAGCTGGACAAATTCAAAGTGGAAACAGGGTGTACATTTCTAACAGGAATTATTTTGGGCTGGCTCTGTGGGCTGGCCTGAGTCATGCAGGAGGTCAGACTAGAAGATCACAATGGTCCCTTCTGGCCTTGGAATCTATGGTTGGGGCACTGGCCTATGACTTGAGAGACATGGGGGTCAATTACCTTCGCCACAGACTTTGTGTGTGACCTTGGGCAAGTCACTAACCTCTCTGTGCCTTTGTCCCCTATCTGTAAAATGGGGATAACAGCACTGCCCTACCTCACAGCAGTGTTGAAGGAAAATACATTGAAGATTGGGCAGAGCTCAGATACTACGGTGTGACTGGTGACATATGAGTACCTTTAAATAGAATGGAGAAGCACCATCTACTACAGTACACAAATGTGCTCTGCTGGCCTGATTTCCCCCCCCCCCTTAATACAGACAAAATGTCCATTAACGCTAGAGAGAGCGTGGCTGGCCCGTCCCATGGTAGCCCAGTTCCTCTTTGGAAATAGAACTGACCAGTCTAAAACTCTGATCACCTCTTCCCTGGGAGGTACATAGAACACCAGAGGTAAAATGCAGTGCCAGTTGGCTTAGTCTCCAACCAAAATTAACAGCCATTTTCACTGTACTAGACACAAAGCCCAAATCCTAGCTTTAGCTGCTGGATCTGAACTTGCTCATCACACAGGGTTGCTTGCATGGGCATTATGGCTTAACTCCCTGTCTATCTTAAGCTTTTATACTGCTACATGTCCCCATAGTATCTTACCCTGAGTTGCTGGAGCCTAATGGTGATATACGTATGTCCTTGCAAGCCATAACTCCTGCTCTCAGGTGCACATGGCTATGCATCTTCTGCAACAGACCATCCAGCATGGAGCTGGTTTGCTCATCATCAGCCATACATGGCCTTGTAGCAGAGGTTACAACGTTCTCTGATACCTTAATGGCCAATACGTTGCCACTCCCAGCCAGCGTGCAACTTGCGTTAGCCACTTCTTGTGTGCTTTCCAGAGTAACATCATCTCAGTGACACTGCAGTCAACTTGCGAGTGTCGCTTCACGGGAAAGATCTTATTGCCATATTTGTTTCCCAATGGCTCTTCTCCAAAGAAGCTACAGGCTCCGAGGTCTTCCGAGTACACGTTCTCTTCTTGATCTTGGGCAGGATTTGAGGCTTTGATGTTGAAAAACAATAGCTGAGTTTAAAAAAAAAAAATTAGGGTGTGTGTGTGTGTGTGTGTGTGTGTAAATAAGAGAGGGCCATGCTAATTTGAAACCTTGTGGTATGTTATTAATGGAATAATTCTCACCCACTCAGCACCTTCCCTCTGCTAGTGCAGAATTGTTCCATAAACTGATATTCCTACTGCCCTTACATCATGTCCCTTGGGAGACTATTCCACAATCTAACTCAGTGACAGGATTGTTTTTATTCAATGCAAAAATAAAAAACCCGGTCGACAAAACTCCTGGCTCTCAATAGCTTTCGTTAATCTATGGTGGAGGAATTAGTTGGATGGCTGCATCTATATAAAAAACATGGTCATAAAAATGCCTCATTGCATCATGGTTTCCACACTGCAGCAAGAGAGAGTCAGTAAAGGATGGCAGTCCCTAGCCCGTGCCCTGCTGTTGGGGACATGTGCCACTAGAGGGTGCCCGGAATGCGTAGGGAGTTGGCCTTTTGTCATCAAAGGTATTGTCAAATAGACGCCTTCCCCTCCAACATCATGTGAGCCCTGGATTTAATTTTGATGCCAACGTAAGGAGGGTGGGAGGAAGTGAAGCCTCCCTTCTGCATTCTCCCCCGCCCCCGGGTCTGTGCGGGAGCCCTAATTCTCTTCCAACTCTATGTCTGGGTGATATTGGCTGGAAAGTAGACTAGCGGGCAGGCGTGGTAAGGAAGCTGTTGCAGCTGACCTGTCAAATCAGAGAGCCTGCAGGATGGATGGAACAAGCTCATCTGCTTAGCTGTTTCGATTGGGAAGGCACAGGAGAAGAAATTAATCACTGCAGATATCAGGGCTGGGAAACAGATGCTAGAAGATGCTTAAAGAGGTAAGCAATTTTGGACTAATGCAACCCCTCACTCCTTTGGCTGTTCTGTTTGCGTACCTACTATATATTTGTAAATTCAAGCCAAGGTTCCCTGCTCCTTGCTAAACCCACGCACGTCTCTGAATGCCAGTGTGGCTGGGAGACTTTGGGCATAGTGATGTTGATGTGTTTGAATTTAATTCCTGCAAGTCTAACATGGTGCATTGTCTGCTGCCTCAGGTGGAGTCTCTCAAGGGCTAATAAGTGCATTCTTCAGGGCAAGTAAGATGGGAGTCAATGCCTTTCTTGAAATGGAATGCTCCAAAAGCATAATTTGCAAGAGATAATCCCCCCTCCTACCCCCCATCTGACTGTATTCCAAATGTCTGCAATAGAAGATCTTGTTGCACATTTTAATGGGGATACAGGAGAGATCATACACCTCAGACAGCTGAGTCCCCCCCCCCATCCCCATTGCTTTTATTTAGGGACAAAAAATGTTTTTTGTCTGGTGAGACTGCTGTATGGCTTCCGCATCGTTTGATCTCAGGGAATCCCTCTTGTTTCCTAGGCAGCAATTCCTGCAGGGACACTTGGCTGCGGAGGGGCTGGTCTGGGTCTTGTGGAGTGGCTGAAATGTTAAACCTTTTGATGCTGAGACTAATACGAATGACTCACTGTACTATTTATTTTGCATGTGCTGGTTATCTAACCTTTTCCAGGGCAGTTAAGAGAGCAACTTTAAAATCACTGATTTTAGTGTCCCTCCTGCATAATTTTTTTGGAATATCTGGGTTTGGCCTTCCCCACTGAATGCAAATCACTTTCTTTTGTCCTCCCCATCTGAAGCTTGATACATTTATTTCTGTGACACAGGGTCGCTGCACATCTGCTCGCTTCTCTTCCCCACCCCCGCTTCTTCACAGTTCTCTAAAGTACCGTCAGATCAGCTGTTCCCCACTGAGCTGAACCCAAGATGTATAATGTGCCTGAATCTGGCACTTCATAGCATCCAAGTCTGTGGACAACAACCCTTTCTGAGAGTGGCCAGCACTCTGAGACATTATGACTATGGTCGGAATTTAAATGAAGCTATGTCTGCCCATTTATATCAATCCTTAATTATAGGTTTTTGTAAATACTCAGCGATATGAAGTCACTTGGAGGGATATTTGGAGGTTCTCTGAATATCTATAAACTGGGGCTATCTCCTCTTCTCCTGCTGCCTCTCCCATGCAGCTTGATTTTTTGGTTAATTCGTGGAAAACCATACCACAAAGTAGAATTGGAATCTCTGGTGCTCCCAGGTGCTGAATGTGGGGACCTTGAGGATGGAAACTAAAGTTTCTAGGCACTGAAATACTGTATGTCTGACAGATCTGGGTTACAAAGCCTGTGTCTGCGCAGTTAGCCCTGCAACTCACCCCGATACAGCTTTGCTGGGTGTGTCAAAGGTGCAGGCTGGTGTGTCGATTCAGGGGCTTTTACTACCATATCTTCTATTCTGAGGAAGATTAGGGGACACAGGTAAGATTCTGGCATTTCATCAATGTGCAGGCCTGCGGAGAGAAATTTTCATCCCTGGTACATCATGTTTGCTACATTTCACTTGCTATAGATATTTGGTGGGGGGCCCTGAGCCAAGTACAATGGTCCCCCCCCCTTTTCCCCACTCTCATCAGCCTTATCTACATGTCCTGTTCCACTGAGCGGCACAAATTACAGGTCCTAATTTTCCTAGCATAGTCAGTGCCACGGAGACTGGGTGTGTCGACAAGACCGCATGGGAAAGGAATGTCTTCTGTCAATGCAGGGGACATGACCATGATAATAGTCTAAAGATGCATGTGCAGGCTTTGGGGAACATTTATTTTCAGCAGAACCTGAAGGACTTAGACAATGGAAGTTCAATCCCCTTGAAAGTAATGGGATTGAGGTGCCAAGATCTCAAATACTTCTGGACATTTTGCCCTTCATCTTTCTGTATCAAAACCCTTTATCCCAGATAAAAAAGTGAGTGGCAACTAAATTTAACCCTCTTCTATTCCAGTGCCCCGTAATTCGTAACTTATGACAAAACTCACTTTCTCCGTGTCAGTTCTTTGATCAGGCTTGTTGATGTTACCTATTCACTTCTCAGTTTAGAAATAACTTGTTCACGCCTGTCAAAAGGCCTGTTCCGCAGCAACGTAAACTCTCTCCAATGCCTTCTGATTTAACAACGGGCAGGGTGGGGCAAGGGGATGAAAAATTTTGTAAACTAGTGTCAAATGAGCTTGTGGCGTCAAAATGCTCCAGAGGCTAAATTCAGCCAGACACAGGTGTTTCTCCCTAATGCATGAGATGTGGGAAGAGGTCGTTTGTGATAACCTGTCAGATGTGAACTGGTGGGCTGGAGTTTGGTCTGGATCTCCATCATCAGACCCGCATTAGTACGTGAACCATCTCTTAGGAAGTAACTTGGACAGTAGGGTTTTTACTGCAGAACAAGAGAGCATGACTAATCAAAATGTCGGGGCATTTGGGGCTTTCTCCTGAATTCTAATCGCATACAGTTGAAGTCAGGGGAGTAGTTGCATCTCCAGAGCTACAAAAACATAACTCATCAGGTTATTCGGAGGGCCAGAGGTGAACATAGGTGTGTGACCTTTAGGACAGCAAATCACTGGGAGGAAAGTGTGTGTGTGTGTGGAGAGAACCACTGATCTGCTGCTACATCCTGGATGTTCACTGTAGCCGACAATCGAGAGATGTGGTTTACATCTAGGTGATCAATATGCAAAACAAGAGGTCACTGATTGTGGGTTTGTTACTAGGCTCCCTTGTTTCTCTGTCTCTGACTCCAAATGGATTGTTGCTGAATGCGTTTACAAAGGTCTGTTCCACACACCACCTCCCCTGCTGATAAATATGGGGTGAGAAGCTAAGACACAGTAAGCTCAGAAACCATAAACATGGTCACTATTCTTTATTTCTATTACACTAGTTCCTAGAGATCCCGCCCCCAACTGAGACTCCAGTGTGCCTGGACAGCACATACCGCAGGAGCTCTAAAATGCAATTAAGCATAAAGTAACACGTTTCAGGTGCTTGTGTATCCTCTGAATAAACGGAAGGTGCAATTTATCTTGGCCTGGCTAGTTCCATTAACCCCTTTTTATGTGACTTCTTGGTCACTGCATTTGCACACAGATGTGGACGGTGGGTGATAGACAGTGACACCAAATAGCCAGTGACTAAGTTGGCTTCTCATCAGTACTCTCAGAATGTCTGAGCTCTTGAAACTTAAACATGAATGAGTCTCTCAGGGTACTCTTGTTCTTCTAGGTTTTACTGCAGATGTATGGCTTTAAGGTCAGGGCCAGACTTAAGGGGAATTCAGTTCTTTGAGGCTACTGCTTAGCCACAGTGCTTCATAGCTGGAGTCCCTCATCTACCAACAGAAGTAGAGGAGGTGAACCTGGCTTTACCCTAGAGTTCTTGCTTGAAGTGCCACCAGTCATAGGCCCAGACCAGTATGCATTTGTAACTTGCCCCAGTCTCTGAGGTGTCTAAGATTGGGATTAATTTTCCAACCTCTAATGTATTGTGGTGTTGCAGCTAGGGTATGTTTCCCAGGCAAAAAAGATGTGAACAGGCTTTGCGGAGACCTGCTCTATTGAAGAGCTGCCATCTTGGATTTTTGTGTCAAGATGGAGCCCGCATCTCCCCACCTGCCAAGGCCCAAATGTAGCACGCCATATGTGAGAGACTCAGAATGAGCGTTGCCCTGACTATCGATGCAGGACAATCAAAAGGTTGCATGGCATTCCTTCCTTTGGTATAAAAGACTTAGCCTTCCTTTCCTGATTCTTTATTTCTGAGGTAAATTTTCAGCAGTAACAGTGAGGAGATACCAGGTCTATGTGGAACTTTGGGACTAAAGTGATGTCCCTCAAAACGAGGGACACTTGAGCAGCAGGATTGAAGGAATGTCAAGTTGGTGAGTAGCCCTGAGTGAGCAGAGGGGGCATCATTCCTTCTCTTAAACCTTGTGCATCACGATGCTTCGTCTCCGACTGCTGTTCAGAATTCCTTCTACCGATGTGACCTCACAGCCGCTCATTTTGTTTCAGTCACATTTATCTTAAATCAGGGTTTCCTTTACCTTGTTCTTGGAATTTAACAATGAGCACTAAAATATGTATGAGATTTATACTTTTGAGATATATACTCTGATGCAGTTCACTGGGATATTTCAAAAGGACCAAACAGTCCTGCTTGGATAGCGTTTATATTTAGTAGAGAATGGAGCAGGGGCTCCCAAACCAAAAGGGCCCTGATCTTGACAGGGGCTTCGGATTACTACACTTATTGTTCTTCATGTGCAGGAGAGTGGATTCTCCATTTTTCTCAGTGGGTGCTGGGCTCTTATGGAAAATTTGGCCACTTTCATTTAGGTGCTTAAATGAATGCTGGGTTCTTTTTAAAATTTGACCCTAATTGTTGGTACTGTGCACTTCTGGAAAATCTGGCTGGCCAAGAATAAGTGTCTGAATCTTGCACTGCAGCTTACACATCAGTTCTTCCCCAGTATATCAGTGGAATTTGTAGCCATTATGATTGGTCTTCAAAAAGAACAGGAGGATTTGTTTGGGTGCAGTAATCTGAATGTAGAGTGTTTTTGTATATTTTAGGACACTGGTCACCCAATCAGTTTTTTTCTTTAGATGGTCAGATTTGGCTGTAGTGAGATCCTTAATATATACATGGTGACTTTGGAAAGACCTGATTAATTCTGACTACTAACTGAGTCATAAATAAAATGGACTGGAGTAACTGGCACCATACACAAGACATGTATTAGCTCCTCTGCCTATATTGTGTTCCCCACTCTTGACATGCTCTGGTGATGAGTGGTAAGACTGGTCATTAAAAGCAATCTAGGAAATAGAGTCTAGTTGCTTTTGTGGATCTTCATCAGGCTATGGGTCTCATCCTCAAAGACCTCCACAGGCTCCCTGTCTACTGCAGAATTACTCTCCTGATTTCCAAAACCCTGCATAGCTCTGCTTCATTTTACTGGGTTTGCAAATGCAGCTCAAAGCCTGTCGTGTACCTGCTGCCTGAGCTCTGGAATCAGGACACCAGCCTCCCATGGTGACTTGTTCCCTTTCGCGTCCCCTGCTCCAGTTATAGAATCCTAGAATATCAGGGTTGGAAGGGACCTCAGGAGGTCATCTAGTCCAACCCCCTGCTCACAGCAGGACCAATCCCCAACTAAATCATCCCAGCCAGGGCTTTGTCAAGCCTGACTTTAAAAACCTCAAAGAAAGGAGATTCCACCACCTCCCTAGGTAACGCATTCCAGTGCTTCCCCACCCTCCTGGTGAAAAAGTTTTTCCTAATATCCAACCTAAACCTCCCCCACTTCAACTTGAGACCATCGCTCCTTGTTCTGTCATCTGCTACCACTGAGAACAGTCTAGATCCATCCTCTTTGGAACCCCCTTTCAGGTAGTTGAAAGCAGATGCAAAGTAATTACAATCTCTCATCTTCGGAGATGCTCCTGTCTTTAAGAGGGTTAACTTTTCCCTCCTACTGCCTGCTCTAGCATTTAAAGGCACATGTATTTTGGGTTTCAGAGTAGCAGCCGTGTTAGTCTGTATTCGCAAAAAGAAAAAGAATGCATCCAATGAAGTGAGCTGTAGCTAATGAAAGCTTATGCTCAAATAAATTTGTTAGTCTCTAAGGTGCCACAAGTACTCCTTTTCTTTTCATGTATTTTTAGGTAGTGGAACACGCACTTTCCCCTTTTGTGTTCTTGCATGGTTTATTCAGTGTTTCATCTGTCCAGACCTCCACTTACAGCTTGTAGAGCCTTTCGTTTTTAGCCTCAGTGCTGTCACATAACTCATTTGCCTCCCCCCTTGTTCCAATTTGTCTCTATGTAATTAATCTCAGCTGTCACTTCCTCTGCCTCCCCACCTTGTTCCCTCATCCCACGCAGATCCCTGAGCCTCATTCTCCCACTCTGTTCTGCGCGCCATCCTCTGTGCCCCTCCGTGAAACACCTCCCACTCCTTCAAATGCCTCCTTTAAAATTCCCGTGGCCCTCTGTCAATCATGTTCACTCGCTGCTGTATTCTCAAGAGGACGGTTGCATGTGCGTTTATTGACTTGTGCGTGCAAGTGGCTAGATGCGTTTTCCCACTCACCAGATTTGTGTGCAGTCACAGCATTGTGCACGCAATCTACATGCATAACAGCATACCTAAATTGCCTACAGATGGTGCCTTCTGTGTATTTTCATGGGCTTTTAGCTAATGTAGGCATACAATTGTGTAGCTAGACAGTGCGTATGTAATTTAGGGTTCTTGAACACTCAGACATAAACAAAAAAGACGATCAGGCTTCAGAATTTTTAGTCATCAATAGCTTGTTGAAATCCATAAAAATGTTTTCTAATCTTCATGTCGCATTCCCTTACGGGCACAATCATTTACCTCTTAATTCTGCAATGTGCATACTAGACTGCGTAAACACTCTTTACTAACCACTCCCATCTAACCCCTCCATTCTTGTACCCTGAATAAACTATTGCTTTACTTGGAAATTCTGTCTTTCTGATTGCAACGCATCCTCCTACAACTATAGGCTCCATGTTCTGATACCCTAGTTGGCTAAATGAGGAAGATAGTCTTCATTTCCATGGTTATTTTATATTCAGCTGAAATCCTTTAGCTGCTCTCTGAACAGAGCATATGTTGAGTAAAGCAGGAATTGTCCATTCTCATGTGGATCCTACATTTAAATCTAATGGATACATTTTAAGAGGATGTGATTCTGGATAGGCAAGGTACGAAAGTACTGCTTCCTGGAATTTACCAAGATGGTCTGTGACTGCCCTTTTTTGGGGCAAACCTTAATCCCCGACCCCAATTACATCATTGTCGAATATCAAACGTGAGGCCCCATCCTAGAAACCGTTACTCGTGTGATTAGTTCTTGATAGCAGTTCTGTTCTAAACAGGTGGGGGTTGCTCTTATGAGTCCAGGTTTGAAATGAGTGAAATTTAGTTGGGGATTGGTCCTGCTTTGAGCAGGGGGTTGGACTAGATGACCTCCTGAGGTCCCTTCCAACCCTGATATTCTATGATTCTATGAGTGGACCTGTGCTGGAAGCTCTTTAGCGCAATGGCATTGGGTAAGTCCTCTCTTCAAGCGAGGCTAAAGCACTTAGCCTGAATCCCATTGACTTTCATTAAAACTAAGGCTCTTGAGTGCTAAGTCACTTTGGAAATGGGACTTAAGTGCTTTTGAAAAATGTATTACTTGTCCTTTGTTTGCAAATTGCCATGTACACTTAGACACCATATAAATAATAATGTGTTTACTGTTTGTATCCAACTATGACAACTCCTATTTCTGTAATGGTCTGACCCCCCTGCTCTCCATGTCCTTCAGCTTCTCCAAACAACTCGACTCCAGCTTAGCAGCTCAAGCCCATGTGTATTTGAAACAGCATCTTACTTCCTTCTTGAATACTTTCCTCATCACTCTTTTCTTTTTGGGGGGAGGTAGGCAGCCAACAAACCCCTGTGGGCAATGGAGGAAGAGAGATTCATGAAGGAAATGATCTAGGTTTTAAGCATCCCAGGTGGCCATGTTGAACATTGGGTTGAATTTTTTTTTTGTTTTAAATGGTGGGAAAATGCCTTGAAGGCTGTAAAGCCTTTGCTGGTCAGTCTCATTCTTCTCTGCAAATGAGCAGGAGACAGATCAATCTTGGAAAGCTTCCTAGAAAGACATTTCACCCGGCAAGATGAAAAAGTGGGTTGACTGGGAAGAACATGCTATGGTGCAGATATTAGGACACTTTCTGCCTTTTGGTTTACATCCATCTAACCCTATTGAAACCAGCAACTTAATAGTATGGTTTCCAGTTATTCCACTTTATCGCTAGGTTATAATGACCCGTGGCTCCAGAAAAACAGATGGGTTCTGATCTACCATTCCTTATGCACTTAAAGAAGTCAAAATTTTTGGTACGCAAAGAATTTCATTGCATTATCCCCTATTCCAGTGCGGGATCCGAAAGGACCTAGCCACTGCTTGGACAAATCTATATTTGACTTTTTCAGCAGTGTTAACACATGGTAACTAACATGACTGTATATTCTAGCGTCACCACCTCACAAATATATGTTCCTGAGTATGTAGCTATGGTTAACACAAATAAGGACTAATATTTGTGTAGTGCGGACACTGGAATCAGTTCATTTCCGTAGGTTAGTTACATATGTTAACGTGACTGAAAAGTCAAGTGTAGACGTACCCTTTCAGGGCAAATGGGGTGTCCTTGAAACCAGCTATGCAGGTGCTGTTTCAGATTCTTGGGCCCCTTATTGGAGCTATGTGCTACACCATCGCCGATTCATGACACAGAGCCCTTTGGATCCTGGATATGTCAACACGCACGAAACATACAACCTGGGCCCCACCATGACTTAAAGTGAACCCCCTGAGACTTCAATGCCGCGGAGCAGACGCTTGAGCTGGATGAATAATTGATGCTTCTGCCTGCAGCCAGAAAGCACTCTGGGAAATGGCATTAGAAGTGCGTCTTTAATCAATGATGCGTTTGAATGAACCTGGGAGGTGGGGAAAGGAGACAGAATGCCTGCTGGTCTGGGAAATCCCTGTGTGAATTCAGTGCTCCTGATGAGTGCCAGATAGACGGCTCTGGAGATGGATGTGTTTCAGATACTGTGTAAGTTTCCTTCACACTTCCATGGTCACTGTGCCTCACCTCTACCAAGAGGCATCATCTCGAGGGCCAGGGGGGACACATTCAGGTGTTGGGGCTTCTGCTGAGGCTATGAAACAATGCTGCCAATGCAGTGTTGAGCTTTATGATGTGGGCACATAAGCACCGGGATCTGAATGGATGTTGCTACTTAAATAATAACGTTCCACTGCTTTTATTAGCGTGTTCTTCGCTTTCGGTATTTTGCAAAACAATCCTCCCAGCCATTGTTGGAGTGAATACAATGGCCCTTTATCAGTGTTCTTTCAGGCCACCTGTCTTTCTGATTATCTGCCTTGCTTTGCAACTTATGACCCCTTGTTTACGAGTTGTAAGAATAAGTTTTGGAGGACGCATTGAAAAAAAACAAAAAAACTTCCACTGCAGCAGTAGTTCGATCGAACATGGAGAGGAGACTTACACGCTTTCTGTTGCTCTGTTTCTAAAGACCACTGCGGATGCGCCTATCTCCAGTAAAGCCCTATATTACATTGTTCCCTTTAACAGCATGATAGAACCTCAGCCAGCTTCTGAAAAACTCTGAATAACATTCAGCACAATGTTCACAGGGTGGGCATGGGGCCCATCTTCTGGATGAGCCCTAACGGGGCACTACCACTAGGAAAGATTGCATTTCCATCCATCGCCAGTCACACCTGAAGGAATTTTAAGGCCTGGCTTGACAAAGCCCTGGCTGGGATGATTTAGTGGGTGTTGGTCCTGCTTTGAGCAGGGGGTTGGACTAGATGACCTCCTGAGGTCTCTTCCAACCCTCATCTTCTATGATTCTAAAGAGGTTAGAGAGACAAAACACATTCCATTTCACTTACTGTGAGGTTTTCTTCCCTCCCTTTGTTGCTCCGTGGCTGACGTACAAACACGCTGCCCTTCTGTTAGGGCAGACCGTGTAGCCACAAACTAGCCCGTGACAACGGATTTCCAAAGACCACATCCTCCCCTTTCCTCACAGGTGGCTCTGAAAATGGATTTTCTAAAACTGGTGCCAGTGAGAAGGGGCTTATTTCCATAGAGACTGTCTGCCCCAGATTATTTTCTCCCTGGTGCAGGAGTAATTCCGCTGAAGTGAGTGGATTTCCACCAGTGTGAAGAGAATCAGGCCCTATCCCTCTGGTGTCTAAATCACAGCACTTGGTGCATCTGCCTGGTACAGAGCCATATTGCAAATTCCACTGCTGTACATTATTAATACACTTATAAAACGTAGCTGTGTGAGTGAGCATCTCTGAAAGATTAATCAGGCACTGAACAGCATGCAGGTGCTTCCACTCTGGGCTGCGATACTGTCCGCTCTCACATGCTGGGTGTGGTGTGTAAGAGGAGCAGAGTCCGCAACGTAAGCCCAGCGGGCTGCAGAAAGTGACGGCTTATTTGGCAACACTCTTGCCTCGAGCTAAGTTCTGCATTAAAGCCTCAGCACAGGGGTCAGATAGCGAACGACGTTCGGAGGGGCCCCTCTGTCATAAATTAGCTGAAAGACTGTACATGGCTTTAAGAGCCCACTGCAATCTTAGCAGAAGTTGAGCTGCTTGCCTGGCATCCTAGACGAATTCCAGTAGGGGTTATTCTGCTCTCTGGGGACCTTATTTGCAGCCTTCTGTTTGCTCCATCTCCTGTCTTTCCATGGTGTTGTCCTGTATTGCTGAAAAGCCTCTGTGTTCCACCTCACATGTGGCTGTATGTCAGTGATGGGTAAAATCATCCCACTGTGTTTTATATAGGTCTATATGAATACTGCTGCACTCTGCAGGTCAATAAGTGGGCATAATTTACACGCTGAACTCGCAGAAGTGTGAGGCTGGAGCAGAAAAAAAGATAGTGGGAGAGTAAAACGCCATCTTGGTTTTATCTGACACCTCTTTAAACCCTCTACTTGGTGGATTTTCCTGCCATGTTCCCTTTCTCCCTCTCGACATGGACATTGTATTCACTGCTCACAATAGCAGATGCCTATTTACTGCGGTGCTGTTTACATGGGTGTTTATGCCACCTCTGAATCGGGCCTTTAAACACAGTTGCTAGCAACCTGGTAACACTGTTTCCCTAATTAGTGCAGATGGAGATGAGCCCTTTTACCAATGCACGCCGTTCTGCTGCATCCATACCTACAGCCACAGATGTAAAATATTTAAATATCTCTTGCTAACATAGCTCTAGAGTGAGCAGAGGCTGGGCCATGCTGAATGGCTTTGGGGCGGGGACTCGCTAGGGACAGATCTGCAGGACTGACTTCCTGGTTGAGCAGAAGGAGATCAGGACCTTGGACAAGGCACTGTCCCTGCTACGGTATTTACTGTATATGTTCAGAGTAACCCAAACAGTGATGCCCCAAGACAACAAAACAATCAGACACAATCCCTGGGAGTGTTGTTCTGCCCACTCACCCCTCTCCCTTTCCTGGTCTTTCTGTTCAGCAAATATACTCTGAACTAAACAGCTCCTCTGACAGCAATAAATAAATAAATCCTGGAACAAACATCATGTTTGTTGTTGTCACATAGATCTTTCTGTCTCTGTGTGTTCTATTCCTTTCCCCGCACCCTTTGTCTGTGTGAAATGTAACTTCTTCAGAGCAGGGAACTATCTGCTCTTGGGTTTGTACAGCCCCTAGCACAATGGAGCTCTGCTCTTAAATGGTCCATAGGCACCACCAAAATAAACATTAGTAAGAAACTCAGGATCCGTGTCAAAATCTAAATCAAGCCTGAAAGGAGATAACTATAAGCCCTTGATGGGTCCTGATTTGCTAGGTTCCAAAAAGACAGGTAACATCTGTGAATGAGCTGTTAGCTCTGGGGAAGTTCAGCTACATTTCTCCTGTGGAAGAGCTATTGTTCCTGCTCAGCTCGTCCTGATTCTGTCTTTTGTCTTCGGCCAAGGCAAAGTGGCCTTATTTGTTGTTTCTTTACGTGAATGTCACATTCAGTTCTGCACATAAGCGGCTGTTGTTTTAGCAAGGGGTTTTCCCAGAAGTATTCCTCCTTAGCCTTGATAAACCCAGTGTCTCTGGAGTGTGAGGAAGTGTCAAATCTATTGGCTTATTTTGCCGATTAAAGAAACACTTCTCATCATAACCACAGCAGTACCGTTTGGCAAGCAAATGTAGTGTGTTCTACTTTGCTAGAAGAGCTTATGCTTTGCATCATAGAAACTATGCTGAGAATCTTGGGTGAAATTCTGTGGTCAGACTCAGTATGATCCTTTCTGGGATAAAAATCTATATCTTTAATAATATAGCACAGTGTTTTGCAAACCACCATGCTGAATCTCTTCAGACACATTGGCTAGTTTTTATTTATTAATAATATTATGTCTCAGAGCTTTGGTGCTTGTAAGCATCGCTTCATAAGGAGGACCATGTTCAGTAGCCCATTATCAAATTGCTATATATTATTTAGATACTTTTACTATGCTTGGCTACCCCATGGATTCCCATGCAATCTTGTTTTCACACATTCTTGTTGAGCCCCATTTCTGCCTTTGGTCACATCAACACCAACAAAGAGACACAAAGTCAATTTTGCTTTTGTTAACAATTGATTCCTTAGGGGTTTTTTATTAGTGGCTGTCGATAAATAGACAATCTGGGCTGCATTTCAGTTTCCAGCAGGGTTGACTTTTATAGAAAGGCCCTGCTCCAAAGAGCTTCCAGTCTACATCAAATGTACAAGGAATGAGGAGATAAGAAAGGAGGGGATAGAGAAAGGGGGGACCATGGTTAGACAGTTAAATTGGACTATATGCTTGGGCGTGGGAATAAGGACCCACCCCTTTCTGCCTCTGCCTGGGGTACCTGGATTTTGGGTCAGGCGTGCAGGATTAGAGGAGGAGGAGAATGAACTGAACCTCTCCCTCTCCAATGCACTGACCAATGCAACTAAGCTGATGCCAGGAGATTGTAACTTTCTCCTGGCATAGGCTAGCAGAAAACTATTCCTCACCAGAGCCATGGGGAAACAAGGAGGGGATTGTGTCTGAGTCACAATGCCTTCCAGAGTTGTTAAAGGACTGGTGCAGCATACACCCCGCTCCTTGCTCAGAGCTGGGCTGACCGGTGAAATCTGCCCTTTAGATGTTCGTCTTGGGCTCCTATCCACAAGGGAGAGAGGCAGCAATAGAAAGCATGTGAATCCTATCAACAGCTGGCTGAATTTTATCAATTTTGGAATGAAAAATGGCTCTTTGACCCAAATGAAGAGTTTTTGTGGAAAATCTTCACTGGAGTTGAAATTTTCTAAGTTTTTATGAAAAACTGAAAGCTTTGCCTATTTTTGGCTTCCCTTTTGTTTTTCCTTCTGCAAAACGTGCCTTTTTGGAAAATTTAAACAGTACATAACGCCCTATGAGAAATAATTGGCATCTTTCAATCAGCTCTTGTCACATCCTATTGTGAACAAACTTTTCAGGAATGTCTTAAGGATGGGAAATTTACTCAGCCAGGGGAGATGAGCAGGGGGTTGGACTAGATGACCTCCTGAGATCCCTTCCAACCCTGATATTCTATGATTCTGTGATATGTAACCAGTTACTGAGGGACCAAGTATCTCAAGCTGCTGATTGTCTCAAATAATGATTGCGAGGTCCTCAGCTCCCATTGACTTCATGGAGTATTGCAGATGCTCCATGCCTCAGAAGTCTCTTGGCCCTAAATAACAGGCCTGATTCTGCAATGTCTTTCTAACACAGCAAGGCAGGGTATAAATCTATAGTATGTCCGTTTGCCATGTAGCAACCTCCTATGTGGATGCAACAACAACGCCCTGAAAGTGCTGGAGTGTGGCTTAGCATACTAGACTTGGCTACTTAGCTTTCAAGCAGTATTACGGCAGACTGCACTCCAGGACTTTCACTGCCTCATAGCGGTGTCTACACAGGAGAAGGGGCGCTGTAGATTCAGGGGCACTGTAGATTCACACCCTGACTTGCCACATAGTAATGCACCGTAAAGACAAGCCCTAAGAGCTGCTAAATACCTTCAACACCTTTTGAATTCTGTAGGAGTTCTGGGTGCTGAGCGCCCCTCAGAATGCTCAGGACCCTGTAAGACTGGGCCCTGTGTTCTTGAGACCCCGTGCTACTTGCTAAGAGGACGAGAGGCTTGATTTGTGGGAGGAGGATACTCTCTCAACGTGATGAAAAATTGAGTACGTCACCAGACTGCTGGGAACAGATTCTGCGCTCGGTTACATCAATGTAAATGTGACCTCGTAAATTACTCCATTGCACCTACTCTGCATTTACAGCAGTGTGGATACAAATGGCTACATTCTGCTCGCATTTTCCCTTTTAAAATAGGTGTTGAATTTACCCTTCATTTTCAGGCTCTTTTCTGCGCAACGTGCTTCCTAAATTTGTCAATTTATTAAAAAATACAAACAATAGACAGAATTATATTATGTTCTTTTTATATGGTACCTTTGCTCTCAAAATACTTCATTTATGAAGTCCTCCTTCAAATTTCTACCTTGTGATTGTTCTCAGATAAATCAGGGGTAACATTAATGAAACAATCTTGCACTTAATTAACATCTTCATTTTATCTATCTGGGGAAAATACCTGTGTTTATATAAACAGGCTGCTAGATATTCCCATTTTATGGTTGAGATTTTAAAAGCTGACTAAGGGCAATTACAAATGGGAATTGTGTTCCTAAATTCCATAGCTAGATTTGAAAATACCAACCTCTGTTACTACCTAAATTGCAGTACAGTACCTCCATTTTCCTTTTTTATCATTTCCATTTTTTTCCATTAAGCTTTGGCAAAAACAGGACTACACTTCGTTCTGTCATGAGTAGCTAAAGCAAATTTTGCACGGCAATCATGCTAGCTAAAGGGAAGTGCAATAGTGTATATTTTGGTTACTGTGTACAAAATGTTTGTAAGTATACAATAGTGAACAGCCAGAGCCAATCCCAAAGCAGATCTGACAGGTTCATTATTCATGGGATATAACCTCTTGAGAATATGCTCAGAGGCTGTTGTCTAGCTGCCATCTTTAAAGAGGGGGATCATCACCTGAACAGATTTCATTTTGCTTTGCTTTGGTAATGCTTCCTGTGTAGCACATTCTCAAACCTAGTTTCTAAAGTAATGTGTTTTGCAATAATATCAAAATCCAGGTTAGCATATTTTAAAACTCGACATCAACACTTCTTTCAATCTGAGCATTTTTGTACTTCACCTAGGCTGGACTTTCAGGAAAATACAGCAGAGAGCATCTTGCAAAATGCATCTAAGAAAAGATCATGTTCACCCTATCATCTGCACTGCACAGGGAAGCAAGATTTGACCAGGTGGAAAGACAAATTGTTTGTCATTTTTAAAAGACCCCCCCACAGAAGAGCATCAATCACTGTGGCCCCAATTCAGCAGAGCACCTCTGTTTAGCAAAGCACTCAAACACGTGCTTACAGCCCAGTGAAGTCAACAGAACTTCAGGATGTGCTTTGCTGGATATGGATGGATGCATGGGGGTAAGTGCTTCAAAGCAGGGCTGCAATGGAGCCTGAGTGGGGGATCTCATGGAAAACACTGTGAATCCTTAATGTGGGGCGGGGGAGGGAGAAAGACCAAATTTTAAAAAAAACCAACCAGTTCCTCAAGTCAGTAGAGCTACTACGATTTACCCCAGCTCAGGATCTGCCACTTTGCCTGTTACCCTCTTTATTGCACCAAGGATTTATTTTTAAGGTAGACTTGAAGCAGAAGGTACTTTTGTGCCTGGAAGATGGAACTGTGAGTGACGAGACACTCATTCGCCCAAGTCTTGTAAGGTCCAATTATTCCAAATACCTTTGGAAGCTGCTTGGATACCATAGTAACGGGCTTGGGAGGAGAACTGGATGCTCCATTCGAATCTAGCAGAATCAGGCCGAGTGGCAGGCCCACTATTAGATAGCATAGAACGGTTCTTGTGCCATACAGAGCCTGCACCTAGTATAATTCACTGGAGTTTTGCCCTGGACTTCATTGCAAGCAGGAGAAAATTCTAGCTGTACCTGAGGGCACTTGCACATCTCAGGATCATGCCTGATTTCTAAGCTGGTTGTGACCTACCTTGTTTACAGGCCACCCCACCATATGCATTCCCTGCTGTCACCCCCATCATCCCATCTCTGCAGTCTCGGTCCTGGGTTGGCATCGACAGCCTGGCTTGCAAATCAGTGACACAACGGTAGCACCCACTCAAAAGGGAAGAGACACAGCAAATGACCTATCAGGATGCTTAGGCTAGGGACCACCCCACTTTGAACCAAAGAACGATCCCCCTCCTGTGTGCTGCAGCCATGGAATGTAGCAAAATCTTCTTAGCAGACTTAATCATAGAAGATTAGGGTTGGAAGAGACCTCAGGAGGTCATCTAGTCCAATTCCCTGCCCAAAGCAGGACCAACCCCAACTAAATCATCCCAGCCAGGGCTTCGTCAAGCCGGGCCCTAAAAACCTCAAAGGATGGAGATTCCACCACTTCCCTAGGTAACCCATTCCAGTGCTTCACCACCCTCCTAGTGAAATAGTGTTTCCTAATATCCAACCTAGATCTCTCCCACTGCAACTTGAGACCTTGCCATCAGGCCTTAAGCAGAACCCCTGAGGCCAGTGGAGAGTCCTGCTATCGGAGGGCCAGATCTTTGAAGTCATTAGAGTTACTGATACACCAGCTCCCGATAGTACAATATGACCCACGGGTTGACCTACTTTGGTGGAAGGACAATATAAGCTTTCAGGATTCTTGGCCTGCATGTGAAGGCCTTGGTGTGACATGAGCATATTTAGGGTTTTCTGTATCTGGTGGGTATTTTCTGATTTCCCCCGCCTCCCCCCCACCCAGTGTTTAATAAGTAGGTAAACTAAAGTTGACTCTTTTTCTTGGAGTCTGAAGCAGGGTTTTTAATGACTTCAAGTATTTTTCTCTTGAATTGTACACAAAATTGGGCTCCCTCTGAAATGAGAGATTGGTGAGCAACGGTAAAATGTAGGTTCTCACCATACTTATTTTCAACAGTGCAAAAACTGTAAAAGTCAGGGATTTTCTGTGTGTATTTAATACAAAGCGGTTTATTTTGCTTCTGTTGGATTTTATTGGCTTTTAACCCACAGCAGAAGGGCCCATGTGTATTATAACAGCTTATGGGTTTGAGTCAACTGATGTCAATTGGGAGCAACTCCATGGGCCAGCTTCTCAGCTAGTGTAAATCATAGAATATCAGGGTTGGAAGGGACCTCAGGAGATCATCTAGTCCAACCCTCTGCTCAAAGCAGGACCACTCCCCAATTTTTGCCCCAGATCCCTAAATGGCCCCCTCAAGGATTGAACTCATAACCCTGGGTTTAGCAGGCCAACACTCAAACCAGTGAGCTATCCCTCCAACACACTCAAACCACTGAGCTATCCCTCCAGCATAGCCTCAGGGACTTCCACCGAGAGACAACTTACACTGTCTGAAGGTCTGGCCCAATGGAGTGAGGAGAATTGGGTGTTGTGTACTTCCCATGCTGATTTTTCTGAGCACTTTAAATGATGTCATCCAAACGAGAAGTAATTCTACAGCAGGTGAAAATGGATCTGGGGCTTCTCTCGCCCCAGCATGACACGGGTGTAACACCACTAAATTAAGTGGAGTCACTCTTTACGCCACGACAAGTCTGGGGAGCTGAATTCAGCCTACCGGCGTGAGAATTGTAGTTATTTAGTCAAGGCTTTCGCCTTTGCCTTATCGGAATCTCCATGTCCCTTGCCATCTCTTTGTACTGAAAGGAGGTTCAGCTTGCTGTATGCTCAGATTTGCATTAAGAGACAGCGTGGGGCATTTGAGGGAGGAGCAGAGAGTGGGCTTTTCATCGCCCAGGGGAGAAATGGGAGAGGGAAATGAGATGCAGTATGTAAATCTAGGAATACATACATAAACATAATGCTCTGTGAAAGCACAGACAAATAACCTATGTGCTCTGCAATCTTTAATACTAAACACCAGCATAAAACACACTGTTTTCATTAGATTTCCTGCTGTCTTTATTAGATTTGCAGGACAATGGTTCTTACGATTGTATTTCTTTCCGTAGGGTTCTGCTACTTTTTTTAAAGGTTGGGTACGGCAAGAAATGGAACACACGAACACACACACACACACACACATAAATGATGCATGCTGCAGGCGCTGTTACTGCATCTGGTTCAAACCCCAGCTCTGCCCAGTTAAGGGCTTCGTTAGCAACTTGCCATGGGCCTGCAGCTCTCTTCTGATTTGCATGAAATGGAGCAGATTGCAGCTGCCCTGGTCCTCCTTTAGTCTTGGCACTCACTGAAACGAGGTTTACACCAGCATGGTCAACTTTGGTGGAGCGGCTCTTGATTTGTATCCGGGCATGAGGAAATCAGAATCAGGCCTGGTTTTGTTCAGTATGATCAGCTTCTCAGAAGGTTAGGAGACTTGATTGGCCAGTTCCCGATTCCCATTACATTTTCCTGGGAAGTGGATGTCCAAATCTCTTCTGTGTCAGACTTTTAAAGCTGCATATGTATTTTTGGCCCTGATCCTGTTAGGTGCGCTGAGAACCTCCAGAGACCACAGGGGAGATGAGGGTGCACAGCAATTTGCACTATTGGACCTTAGGAACCCCAGCCACGGACCAGGACCTCCCTGCTGACTCCGAAGCTGGAGCACCCATGGGGGAAAAGTAGTGGGTGCTCAGCACCCACGGGCAGCCCCGAGGATCAGCACCTCTCCTCCCTCCCAGCACCTCCTGCCTGCCGTAATCAGCTGTTCAGCGGCATGCAGGAGGCACTGTGCGGGAGGGGGAAGAGGCAGGGCAGAGGTGGAGCAGGGGTGGGAAGAGGCCGGGTGGAGACTTGGGGGAAGAGGTGGAGTGGGGTCAGGGCCTGGGGTGGAGCGGGGGTCGAGCACCCCCCAGGAACAGAGGAAGTCGGCACCTATGCCCCACTGGGCAAGGTGCTGTACAAACACAGAACCAAAAGATGGTCTCTGCCCCAGAGAGCTCACAATCTATGTATAAGACAAGATGTGTCGCAAAACACAAGACTTCTTCTTTAGTTCCTCTAAGCAGGACTTAAATAGAATCATAGAATATCAGAGTTGGAAGGGACCTCTGGAGGTCATCTAGTCCAACCCCCTGCCCAGAGCAGGACCAATCCCAACTTTGTCAAGCTTGAGACGTCACCTTGTCTTTGCCCTGGCCCACTCTGTAAAAGAGAACATCACCCAACCCAAGGAAAATAAAACATCAAACCTGCCTGGAAATATGGGAATAATCTTCCTATTAATAGAGAATGGTATTAAGGGACATGCTGTTAAATAGCTGCTCGGTGGATAATTCAGGCACTAAAAGCTGTCGGGTGCATTTGCGGCAGAAATCGTCCTGACTAGCTATAGGGGAGGGACTTTGGTGACCATTTTGGCCCGTTTTTTTTAGAAATTGTATGTGTGCTTAATGGCCTGTCCTGGAGCATCAGGCAGACCTTGCCATACACTTGAAGGAATGAATAAATTACTGGTTATCCTCAATGGCAGCAATCGATGACCATCATGCTAGTCGTGGGGCCTGATCCTGCATCGCTTGCCCACCCAAACGATCACTGACTCCTGTAAAAGCCAAGAAGGCCGGAGCAGACGCAGTGGAGCTGTGGTGGTAATGGAAGAGAAGGCAGGCCAACGAGAGGCAAGTAGAAATACCAGATACAAGAAATGTCTTTCCCAGGCTACACGAAAGTAAACTGTTGCATAGGGCAAAGCAGAATTTATCCCTATTTTTTTAAAATGGAGATACCCAGGTTTTCCGGCCAGGGCCCCATGGTGTCTGTTCACTCTGACCACCTGCTTAACGCAGACCACAGAACTTCATGGCTCGTTCCAACGCCCAACACAGTAATTACAGTGGAACTAGAGTACGTTTTCTAGAAAGACATCAGGTTTTGATTTAAAGGTTGCGGGAGATGCAGCCTACCACTCGGTCAGCTGTACCAATGGTGAACTCCTTCGCTGTTAAATAGATTGCCCCTTATTTCCACTTTGATTCTGTCTCGCTTCAACTTCTGGCTCTTGTATCTTGTTATGCCGTTTTTTGGCTATGTCTACACTACCCGAGTAAGTTGACCTAAGCTACGTCAACTCCAGCGGCATGAATAGGAGCTTAGGTCGACTTACTGCTCTGTCTACACCTGAATTGTAACGTGCACGTTGCAAAGCGTTGAAACAATCAAAGGCTTTCACACTACTCCACTATACATGGAGTTCCCTTTCTATGAATCTACTCTGCCCCAAATCCTCTTTCCATCTCTCGTAGTGCCATGAAAACAACAAGGAGTCCGGTGGCACCTTAAAGACTAACAGATTTATTTGGGCATAAGCTTTCGTGGGTAAAAAAACACTTCTTCAGATGTTTACCCATGAAAGCTTATGCCCAAATAAATCTGTTAGTCTTTAAGGTGCCACCGGACTCCTTGTTTGTTTTGTGGGTACAGACTAACACGGCTACCCCCTGATACTTTTAGGGCCATGAGTTTCTCATTTTTGTATTTCTGCATATTGTTCCCATCAGTTGGTGTCAGTTTTTTTCCCATTAGTTCCATGTTTTTTCTTAAATATGGCCTGTGTTTGGATGTTTCAACTTACAAGTGTTGGATCCAATCCAGACACTTTAACACTGAATACAATAGGGCCGCTTGTGTGCTCAAAATCAACCAGACGCTTAAATACTTTGCTGGGTTAGAGCCAGGGTTAGTTAGATTTTTCAGCATCTGGGTTTTCCCCTTTATCTGCCCGGTGTGGTGGTTGGGAAACATTCAGGTGCACCTCTATGATTTCCATAAGTTAATGGATTTTCTGGTGTATTTCTTTGCGCCGCTACCAGCTTGCAGATTCCAAAGGCGCGTGATTGCATTTGCACCCTAGGGTACGTCTGCCCTACAAATGGAGAAGTGACTGCATTCCATGTAAGCATACCTGAGTTAACTTTGATCTAGCTAGCTTAAATAATAGCAGTGAAGCCACAGCAGGACGGACTGGCCACTTGCGTGCACACCCAGGCTCCTGGGTGGACTTGTACAGCCCATGCTGCCATGGCTTCACTGGTGTTGCTGTTCTTGGAGCTAGCTAGATCAAAGCTAGTTCAAGTCTGTCTACACATGCTGCAGTCACACCACTGAATGCAGTGTAGACCGCCTCCTGGCATGAAATTGTCAAGGGATTGGGCTAAACGGATGACCGAGGGCCAGAATTTGGGAAGGTGTAAAGGGGCAGAGGCAATAATTATGTTCAGCTGGAACATATTTCAGTTATTCCTCCATCTTGAAAAACAAACAGCAAAGGAGAAGGAACAGGCTAAGCCTATTAAACTGGAGTAAATCCGGTGGAATTACTTTGGCATTGAGCCAGCGTGAAGGAGTAGAAAGTAAATCCTAGTTGCCTGAACTGAACACTTGGGGTCAGTTACTCGCCTGGTGAAAATGGGTGTGACTCTGTTGTCTCTGAGGATCTGGCACATGGAAGTACAGAGGGCAAATCAACTTCTGGTCCTCACGGCAGTATTCTTAAGGGAATAACAAATCTGAAGCTTGGCTCTCGTCCTTCTTGGTATGTGTGCCGTACTGAGGGCACTTGCTGGCTTTCGCCGATCCAAATAGCGCTGTTAAATATTCAGATCAAATGGCACAGGGAAGGCAATTAGAGCAGGCTGTTATCAAAAGGTAATCATGTCTCCAGAGGAGCAGAACCAAGGAGTCTCCTTTGTACTTTGGTATATCTCAGCCCTATGATTATCTCTCCTCTTAATCTTGCCCTCCGCACTGCCCCATCATTACTGGTGCCGGTGCTTGTGCTGTTCAGAGGCGCTCAAGGCCTATCTTTATTCTCGACCCACGTAGAAAGTGCTCCAGCTGCTGTGGCCCTGCTTTGGTAAAGAGATTACATCAGTTTCCTTATGCACACAACTCTCAAGAAGTTGCACCAGCTGGATGTGCATGCCATGTTTGCTACATGGCAACTTAAAGAAAGAGCTCCGGATTTACTGAGTTTGTGCCTCTCACTTTCATGGGGTCAGGGCTTGCCAGGGGGAACTGGCTTACTTGCCCAAGGGATCAATGCATGCTAACCTGACACCTCCACAGACCTGAGATCAAAGGCGTCTTCGGTCAGCGGTTCTCAAACTCGTAGACCATGGATCAGCAGTGATCCACGGTTGGCCTGTTAAATTAACCCCTTTGAGAACCAAGGAGGAGAGGTGGTCCCTGAAAAGCGCTCTCAATGATGAAAGTGCAACGTGCAATTAAGTTACAGAACCGCTGACTGATGTCCCACACGCAATGAGTTAGACGAAGCCCTCTTCCCTAGAGGACAGCATGCTGGTTCTGCCACCCGCTCTTTTTCAGCACCGACCTGTTGTGTGATTTGGCCACCCCAGGTAGCCCAACATCACAACCCTCCCATCGGACACGAGTCTTGACCCATAGACCTGAGTTCAGTAGGTGTTTGCGAGTCGGACAGGCAGGTGGGTGTATTTTGCAGTACTTGCCATATCGAAAACTGGCAATGAGGGACCCATCAGCTGCATATAGACTAGGAGAAGAGAGATTGCTTTTCCCTTTCATTCTTGTTGTTCGTTGCTCTTACTTTCTGCTCTGGGCTCGGAGGAAGAGCAGACTTCTAGCTGATCAAAAATCACACATCAGTTCTTAATTTCCCGGTTGTTTTGCACACTAGAAAGAAACACTCCGCTCCCAGCTACTACTGGGCAGGGGAAATTCATCCCCTTTCAGCGGGAGCTTTAAAGCACTTTCTCTGCCTCTGGAATACCTCCGGTTCTTCACTTGTGTGAAACTGGCAGCTCTCTGTCGCTGTCTACAGCTGGTTGCCACCTCTCTGAGTCCCGCTTACCAGCTGCTACTCTAAAACCTTCCCATAATCCTTTGCATCATCCTAAACCCTCTTGTCCCCTCCCATTTGACTCCCTGTTCATTGCAACACTGGCTGATGAGCAATAGAATGTGGAGCTTGACAGGACCAGGTGCCTGTAGCCACGAGTCTTCTCCCTTGCGGTTTCTCCCTTGTTTCTTACGTTGGAGACTGACACCGAGCGTTGCTACAGACTAGTAGCTTATATCAGTGACAGACTCTGTGCTCCAGCCTCGTGGCTTGCATCAGCCGGCCCAAGAGTCAGGAGTTCCCCGGGAGACAAAGAATGTGACAAAGGGGAACAATCAGGGGATGCTGGAAACTTGCTGCCAAGGTAACCTCGTCTAATGACAACTGCCCCCAGCACTGATGAGCAGCATGTTGCAGACAGGCTTCGGGTCAGCAGCATTCAGCCTCCAGTGGGAGACACACCACTCAGATGTTGTTGCAGGCCTTGTCTTGTATTCGTATTGCAGTTGTGCCCAGGAGCCCCAGTTATGGACCACCACCCCAGGGTGTGAGGTGCTGTACAAACACAGAACAAAAGGATGGTTCCTTCCCCCAGAGAGATTACAATCCAAGTACTTAGGGATTTTTTTTATCCAGCCACCGTTCTACCACGGATGCTGCATCACCAGAGGGTTCTTATGGAAGAACGAACACAGGACGCCACTGGTATTTTAACCACTGTGTTGTCTTGAGTTAAAGATTTTGTGGTCACAGTGCCAGCGATTGGTCTGTGCCAGCAATCCTGAAGTTACTACGTGTGTGCGTGTAAGGAAATTATAAAGCTAATTTTCACACAGCCTAAGAAATCAACAAAAGAATTCAACCTATTTAGACGGCAGGTGCATCTACATTTGAGCTGGGAGCAATGATTCCCAGCGCATGCAGACATACCTGGGCAAGCAGTGTGTCTGTAGCAACACGGGTGGCCGCTCAGGGGAGCCACCCTGAGTACCATCCCACCTGACCCCCCAAGCAGCTGCCCGTGCCACAGATATACTGCTCGTTTTTGGTGCTAGCTCAAGCAGAGCTAGTGTGGGCATGTCTACATGAGTTGGCTCAAATGTAGATGTGCCCATCGCAGTTTCAGGGTAACTGCACCTGCATTCCCTCCTCCATGGTTCACTCCCTGAGTGCCCAGACAGGTCTCAGGTCTCCAGCCATCACCTGGGAGGCAGGGCAGAGACCCTGTCCCACTGGCTTCTGACTGGGAAATTTAAGCCCTTATCCTGTGATATCAACAGTCAGCCAGACTATGTAAAGGCCAGCACCTGTGCTTTGCTTTCGCTAGGGCTATGAACGTTGTGTTGCCAGCAGTTACAAGTTACTACCCAGCTCTTTCTCAGTAAGCACCTTTAGTCTCAAGGTAAAAGCACCCCAGAGAAAACATGTTTCAAACAATGAAAGTTCTTCTATGCATGTTAAAAGCTCCCCAGAGGTCACCTATCAGTCTTAGGGGGGCTAGTAGACCAAAGTGTTTCCAATACTTCTACAGGGGTTGGGACCCTTGGACAGAAGGTCCATGTCTGAGTCAGTTCAAAATCATCCCTTTGTACCAAAAGCCCTTTCTTTGTCTCGGCAAAACCCAACCCAAAGCAAAATATGGAAACCACTCTAGGGATGGTACCTCTCTCCAGTTGTTTAATCTCAGTAATTCACCTTAATACAATAGGATCCCCAAAGATACTGCAGGGGTGGCGATATCTGTCACTGTACCCTGTGGGCCAGGGAGGGGCCACAAGTTTGCACTAGTCACTGTTCCGGCATATGGGTTAGAGCTGTGACAGAAGCGGCCTGCCAGTGGAGTGGGGTGTGAATTCAGGGTTTGTGCTGGAGTTGTTTAAGCTTTATAACACCCCGTGTGATGTAACAGCCGCGTTCCCATTTTGCAGACAGGGACAAGTTGGAGCAGAGACAGGTGTCTTTCCCACCATCACACATCCCATCAGTGACAGAACTGGGAATAGAAACTCAGGAGTGGAGCTGGGCTAAACTATCTTCACCAAAAGAAAAAATGTAGTTTCAGGTCAGACTGAAACATTTTGTGGATTTGGGTCAAATTATTTTGGCCGTAAACAAAAAACACAGATTTTTTTTTTATTGGCCTTTTCTAAACTAAGGGTTTCAATTGTTTTTATTTGAAATGCCATCTCCTTTGGAATTTCACAGCAATATTCTTTTTAAAAAAATACCTCTCCCCCCAAACACAATTCATTTCGTGTCAATTGAAACGATTGCTTCAAACTGAAGTGAAACTTTTTTCTCTTTTTTGGTTCAGCTGCTGAACTGAAAACTCATTATTCCCCCAATTCCACCCAGGAGTCCTCACTCCCCGTTCTTTGCTCTAACCAACCAGGAGTCCACACTGCTCGCTCCCTTATGATGAAACGCCAGCTACCTATGGATCTGGCCATGTGCTTGGGGGAAATGTTACTGGATGTAAAGATGGCACAGAAAAGCAATGTGTGGACACTCTGCCATGTTTTGCCCAAATTGCTAAAAGGGTTTGTCTAAAAGATGCACGAAGGCTGAGGACTAATTTAAGATGGCAGTTAGCAGTGCTATCTCTGGGTAGCTAGTTGGCTTTTTCCAGCTGTGTTGTACTTACTGGAGGACAGATGGAGGGCGGTGACCTACTGTATCAGAAAGCTTATCTGTCAGTGAGCTTGTTTCCTAGTTCTGCAAGCTTCATGATGCTGTTCAGCATCATTGTTCTGTAACACACGTGGACACTGTTATAAAGAGGCATTCTTTCTAAACCAGCTTTTTACACAGTTTCCATTTTCCCCTGCTAGACTGGAGAGATTTATTCTGAATTTCTTAGAGGAGTTACCACTGTGATCAGATCAGACTGAGGTCCCATTTACTACAATTCTTTTGCACTAGAAATCTCTGTTTTGGTGGCCCAGATAGTTCTGATCGTGTGACCCACATAATGTTTTTGTTTTGTTCATTTGCAGTGCTAGTTATACCTTATCTGGAGTGGAAATACTAAGAGATCAGAGAATGTGACATTTCCCTCCTCCTAGAGCTAGAAGAGTGAATAATAAGCTGCATAGTCTCTCAAATTTTCTTGTTGTGCAAAAACACAGATGGTGGGGGTGCACTTCCACATAGAGATTAGAAAAACGCAATGCAATGTAGATTCTTTCTAATCAGTTTGGTGACATTTATACTTGACTCTGGTGCATTCAAAATGATGACGGCAAGATGCGATTTTTTTCCTTTTTTGTTTTTGTTCATTTCTGAGCTCATGGGTAAAATTTTCAGAAGTGCTTATGGGACCCTAAGTTCCATTTTCAAAGGTTACTTAGGTTCTTAGGAGCTTAAGTCCCGTCATGGCACCTAAATGCCTATATCCAAATCAGAATTTAGGTTCTTAAGTCTCTTATGGGCTTGAAAAACTTTATCTACCACTTTCACATCTCAGCAACTTGCTCATTTATACAAATCCGTTCTTATGCCAGAATTGTCAGCTGGTCCATTTACATGAGGGATCTGCACAGAGTCTAGTGTTTTGGATTTGTGTTTCAAGCAGCGTCGAGGAGTTGGATTTTTGCTGCTGTTCTCTTCAAGCCTGAAACACAGGCCAGGCTCACGGTAAGCGACTTGCATTTCTTCGATATCTGAACACATTTGGCTTTGGGCCCTGTGATCACGGCCTGATGTCAAAGATTTCCGACTGGTGTGGGGTTCTTCAATTCTTAGGTGCCCAGCTTGAAACACCTTGTGCCTAATTTCTCAGAAGATCTGAGCACCTACTGCTCCATTCAATGTCAGTGGGAGCTGGGGTGACCAGAGAGCAAGTGTGAAAAATTAGGACACTTTTTTTGAGCGGGGGGGGGGGGAGGCGTAGGCGTAAAGATGTGTATATAATTCAAATCCACTAATATCAGCACGGTCCCAATAATATCAGGACATCTGGTCACTCTAACGGGAGCCCCGGATGTTTGTCACTTGTGGAAATCAGGCTCTAAGTGTCTCCAGTTGGGCATTGAAATCTGAGAACTTGGCTGCACGCCTGTACGTATCCAGTCTAGCCGCTCATCTTGTGTGTCCCATATTGCACTGGAGAAGCTTTTTTTCCCCTGAACCCATCTGCCCTCACGCCTCCTTCAAATCCCTTTTCAGAAACTTCATCAAGGAGGCTTATAAACTGTGGCATTTTAAACACTTAATTTTTTGAAAAAAAATGTTTCCTCTGCATCATATCACACTCTCCCTCACTCTTCTGGTTTCCTACCCTGTCTCCTTGTTTGTCCTTGTTTGTATTCAGGCCCTGAGTTTGCCGGGACAGCCACAAGTGTGAACACATCTTCCCCCAAGGAATCCCCTTGTTGAAAATCTATTGAACTCCATATCTGCATCTGTGGATTCTTTTGCAAGACCAGGCCCTTGGGAATAGATATTCAGATATTGCATCAGATTCCCATTCAGATATCCCATGCAATATCTGAGGTCTCTTATTCAGAGACCTCAGATATTGCATCAGATTCCCTTATTCTCTTATTCAGATATTGAGATATTGCATCAGATTCCCTTATTCTCTTATTCAGATATTGAGATATACTCAATATCTGAGGTCTCTTCCAACCCTGATATTCTATGGTTCTAGGATTGGGGCTTTAGAGCATAAGCCCTATAGGGAAGGGAAGCCATCCTGGCTTAAGTGTCCACTTCACATCCGTAAGAAACAATAACGGAGCATTTTAAACAAGACCTGTGTTTGCGGTGCCACAGATTTACTCTCTCCTGTGAATATTTTTCTGATGGCTGTTGGGAGCTGGTTAAAATGATACCTCACAACACAACTCTCCAGAAATAGCTGCTGTGAGATTAGTGGAAGCTTTATGCACTGAAAGTACATGGCATATTTAAACAGACTTTAGCCCAGTTTTACAGAGTCGAGAGCCCATTTGCTGTAACATTAAACAGTCAGACAGCTGAGGCTTTTTCAGAATTTAATTTTCTCAGAGAAAATCAGTGAGGGGTTTCTCTTTAGTGGCTTTTACCAGGGACTTTTCTGTAAAGGTGTGCAACGTTCAGAGATGCTGTGGTCCTGATTCTCTTCAGTTTCACAAATTTTACTGCCAGAGTAACTCTGTTAATTTCAAGGGAGATACAGTGGTATAGGACAGGGTGCAAGTGAGCCGAGAATTGGGCTCTTTAGAACACACAATGTCCCCCAAAATTGTCCCCATTCTACATGCTTTGTTTAAAACATACTCCAAACACATCTTTTACCAGAGCAGTAAATATTGCAATCTGTGTTTTAGATTGCATCTCAGAATACCAGGTATAAACTACCAAACCTGGGTTTATGGAAAATAGATCCCATCAAACTAATTTGATATCTTTTTTTGATGAGATAACACATTTGGTTGATAAAGATAATAGTGCTATTTTAATAGACTTCTGTAAGACATTTGACTTGGTACCACACAATATTTTGATTAAAAAACTAGAACAATATAAAATGAACATGGCACACATTAAAGGAATTAAAAACTGGCTAACTGATAGGTCTCCAAATGTAGCTGTAAATGGGAATCGTCATCGAGTGAGTGTTTCCAGTGGTTTGGTTCATGGCCCCACACTATTTAACATCTTTATCAATGACCTGGAAGAAAACATAAAATCATTGCTGATTAAGTTTCTAAATGACACAAACATTGGTGAAGTGGTAAATAATAAGAGGACAGGTTACAGATTCAGGGTGATCTAGGTCACTAGGTAAAGGGGGCACTAGCAAACACTAGGCATTTTAATAAGGCTAAATGTAAACGTATACTTCTGGGAACAAAGAATGCAAGCCATATTTGCAGGTCAGGGGATTCTGTCCTGGGAATCTGGGACTCTGAAAAATATTTAGGGTTGTGTGTGGATAATCAGCTGAACTTGAGGTCCCAGTTGCAGTGCTGTGGTCAAAAGAGCTAAAGTGACCCTGGGGTGCATAAACAGGGGAATCTCACATAGGAATAGAGAGGTTATTTTTCCCTGTATTTGGCGCTGGTGCGACCGCCGCTGGGGTACTGTGTCCAGTTCTGGTGCCCACAGTTCAAGAAGGATGTTGATTAAATTGGAGATGGTTCAGTGAATAGCCAAGAGATTGGTTAAAACTGCTTTATAGAAATAGACTCAAGGAGATCAGCCTATTTATCTTAACAAAGAGAAGGTTAAGGGGTGACTTGATTACAGGCTATAAGCACCTCCATGGAGAGCAAGTATTTATTAATGGGCTCTTCTGTCTAGCAGAGAAAAGTCTAACACGAGCCAATAACTGGAACATGAAGCTAGACAAATTCAGAGTGGAAATCAGGCGTAAATTTTTAACAGTGAGGGTAATTAACCATTGGAACAATTTACCAAGGACTGTGGTGGATTTTCCATTGCTGATAATATTTAAATCAAGATGAGATGTTGTTCTAAGAGATCTTCCCGATTAAGATCATAGCTCCATGGTGCTAAGTGCAGTACATATACATAGTAAGAGACAGTCCTTGCCCCTAAAGAATTTGCAGTCTGTACAGATAAACCAAAGGTGGGAGAAAGGGACCAATATCCTCATTATACAAGATGGGGAAACTGAGGCACAGAGGGAAAGTGACTTGCCCAGCATTATACAGAGAGTCTATGGCAGAGCCAAGACCTGAAACCAAATCTCCTGAGTCCTAGTCCAGTGCCTTAACTGCAAGACCATGACACACAAGCTGGGTTGCATCCCATGCAACTCCAGTGAAGTCAGCAGGATTGCTTGGGGAAGATGGCAGGTCAATGCAGAATGTGGCCCACCATGTTTGATTGGGAGTTATATGGCGAGAGATGTGCAAGCAGGTCCCCTTCTCTATCCCCACTGTTGATCACTTGTTTAGCACTCTGGAATTATAACGTGTGTATATTATAATTGTAACGTGCATATTCATGGTAGCATTAGAAAGTGGTGGCAGAATTGATGAAGTAAACTGCGAGCAGAAGGTGACTGAAGGAGTTAAAAGGATTAAGAGTGAAAGTGAAGAGAAATAACAATCGGGGGGTGTCTGCCTAGAAAGAAATCTGAAGCTGCTCAGTATGGTTCCCCCACCCCCACCGCCACCGCTGCTCGTGCGTTAATGACCTGAACAGAAATATCTCTTTGGAGACCTTTTATTCTAGCATCTGAAAAATAATCCCTGCGTGCATTGCCGCTGAGCTGTCATCTGTGGGGTGAGCCATGCCAGAGTAACCAGAGATGGCTGGTAGAAGCTGTCAGGTGAGAGCGTGATGCAGAAGCAGAAGAGCTTTTCTGTTTAACTCTGTAGAAAAGCTTTGGAAATATATAGTCATCTTTTCTGCTGGTGCCAGTGGGCACAGCTCCACCGACGTCAACCAGAGCAGCGCTGGGAGTTAACACCACACGGTGAGGGCCCAGTTCGGAGCTGATGTAAATGAGGGCAGCTTCGTTTGGAATTAGTGAGTTTTGCCATTTATTTTCTTACACGGGGGTAGGATTGGAGCCTTATTTCGTACAGCAGCTTTGTATGAAAGTGCAGACCTGACTCCAGTCTCACCTGGGCTAACTCTACCCCCTGACGGGACTCCATTAAACCAGTCTGATCTTGGGTCCGGGCATGGAGTTACGTAAGAGCAGAGGGAGTGAGAAGGTAAAGTGGAATGGGCCAGGGAAGAGAGACAGTCTTCACTGATGCCTGCCTTGAGATGGAGAACCCAGTTGTGTGGAAATGATGAAACGTAATAAAACTTGTATTTGGCTGCTGTTTCCATTAGATGAAAAGGCCCTTGGATTAGGAGGTCAGATCATCTCTGGGTCATTTCATTTAGCAAAGCGCTAGTGTTCTCTAGCAATGCACTGAACTGAGGACTACACAGAATACTAAGTATCAGAGGCGTAGCCATGTTAGTCTGTATCCACAAAAACAAAGAGGAGTCCAGGGCACCTTAAAGACTAACATTTATCTGGGCATAAGCTTTCATGGGTAAAAAAAAACCACTTCTTCAGATTCCATGCACCTGAAGAAGTGGGTTTTTGTTTTTTTCCCCACGAAAGCTTATGCCCAAATAAATCTGTTAGTCTTTAAGGTGCCCAGGACTCCTCATTGTTTTTACAGAATACTAAGACCTGCTGCTAATGTGAATGGATCTATCTACCTAACATTTGAGGCCAACTTTTTGAAACCTAAAGTTAGGCTGCTAAATCCATATCTATGCCCATCCGTAGAAGGATTTTTCAGAAGATACCGTTCTCCCCCTGTATGCCCACTGAAGTCAATGGGAGCTATAGGTGCTCAGCACCTTTGGAAATCATGCTCCTTCTACTGACAGGCTCCATATTTATACCCATCTTCATGCACCCCTGTTTGAAAGTGTTGGCTCAAGTCTTCAGTGGTTTCTAAGCATAAATCAGCTTAGTTTCATCAAGTCTCCAAACTTTGCCCCAACCGGGTATGTTTTTCTATCCAGGCCACATGAAGATGAAATCAGACACCCCTTTGTTCATGTGTATTAACTTTTGTTGGTCTTCCTAAAGCGATCGCTTCTGTTGGGCTTAATACAATTAAATTAAACGGTGTTCTATCCAGAGGGGCTTGTAAGTGGGTCCCAGCCTCCTCCTGACAAGTCAATGGAATTCTGACCGTATCCCATTAAGTATGGGGGGAAATAAGAGGAAAACCTGTGTGTTACACAGTGATCCTCTTTGTGTCGGATGACATGCCAGGCACAATGTGTTAGAAGGGAAATATATTGCATACAGGACATCTTATAAATAGAGAGAATTTATTTATAGAGTTTCCAAACCCCCCGCCCCCCGCGATGCCCGGGTGTACACTTATTTAAAATTTAAATCTGTTGCCTAGGGCTACCCACAGGCATCCCAAGTTTTTATGCTTTCTCTGAGGATGGCTGCTGCAAATTAGCCAAAGAAGATGAGCCAATTAAAAAAACCTTCACAGATGTGGCTCTCAGTTAGCTAATTCTGCCCTTTAATACATCTTGTGCCCTTGGCATGGGATGAGAGACAGCTCCTCCATATGTCCAGGAGGAAGGCAAGTTCCCAGAGCAGTGCATTTGGGAGAGGGGTAGGGGGCAAATTACCCTCATGCTTTCGTAATATATCAGACGGGAAATATCTTCAGGCATTGACTATTCATATCTTACACAGTCGCTCTCCAAAGCCCCGGCCAAAATAAAACACTGTTGTTCTAGGTGCTAGAGGGGCACATGATAAGAAATTTCTCCCTTCCCCCAAAAGAGCTGACTGGAGGGGAAACCGAGCAGTGACTTGCCCATAGTCAAACAGGAGGTCAGCCGCTGAGCTAGAAACAGAACCCAGCTCTCCTGACACCTAGACCAGTGCTCTGTCCACTAGACCAGCGTGGCCCCTTCCAAACATGCCGTCTTTATGTTTATACGTGCTTAGATTTATAGGCCATCGTTCGCTGCAAGGGAGCCTAAGACACTTCCCAAACTGTGGGCCAAATCCGGGTACAGTGAAAGCTAATCTGAAATATTGTTCAGCTGACAGCTGCTGGCTGTGGCCACCATTTGCTCCAGCAGGGCAATGAGGGAGAACTGCAGCTGTTCCAAACAAGAGCAGCATACATCTTCTACTAGCGCGGGCTGCAGCCTAACGTGCCAGCATGGGCTAGCACAGGGGTGGGCAAACTTTTTGGCCCGAGGGCCACATATGGGTATGGAAATTGTATGGTGGGGCCATGAGTGCTCATGAAATTGGGGGCTGGGGTGCAGGAAGGCAGGAGGGCTCCGGCTGGGGGGGGGAGGGGCTCTGGGGTGGGGCTGGGGATGAGGAGTTGGGAGTTCAGGAGGGTGCTCCAGGCTGGGACTGAGGGGTTCAGAGGGCCTGAGGGGGAGCAGGGCTGGGGTAGGGGGTTGGCAGCGTGGGAGGGGACCAGGGGGGCAGGTTCCAGGTGGTGCTTACCTCAAGCAGCTCCCGGAAACAGCGGCATGCCCCCCCTCCAGCTCCTACACAGAGGTGCAGCCAAGTGGCTCTGCACGCTGCCCTGTCCACAGGCGCTGCCCCTGCAGCTCCCATTGGCTGTGGTTCCCGACCAATGAGAGCTGCGGGGGTGGCGCTTGGGGCGGGGGCAGTGTGCAGAACCCCCTGGCTGCCCCTACGTGTAGGAGCTAGAGGGGGCACATTCCGCTGCTTCTGGGAGCCGTGCGGAGTGGGGCAAGACCCCGACCCTGCTCCCCGTCTGGAGTGTCAGAGTGGGGCAAGCCCCGGACTTCACTTCCCGGCAGGAGTTCGAGGGCCGGATGTGGACCCTGTGCCGCAGTTTGCCCACCTCTGGGCTAGCATCAGCCCAAACCCTTTGGGAACTGTGGTGTGTGAACCATTGCACATCTTGACTTCTCTCCGGGTGCTTTTATGGCTTTCTATTCCCAGTGCTCTGCTGTTGGTGTGTACAATCAAGGTAATTGATCTCTGGATGTTGGAACAAACAACATTCACAGGTGACTCCAAGCTGCTCCATGGAACATGCAACATGGCATTTCCATGAGCTGCCATTTATTCTTATAAGGATCATCGCTTAGACTGGGATATTTAAAGCCAGACTGGGAGCACTAGAAGAATACTCTGCAAGGAACCAGCTCTGCACTGGTAGAGGGAGAATGGATTGGAGAAGAGGACTGGCTTTGTGGTTGGATGGTGGAGCAGCCACTAGAGGAAGTCACTCTGCGTAAGGGGTTATACAAGGCAATGGAGAATCAGGCCAATTCATTAGGATTCTTTTTGTTTTAATGGTATTTGTATTTCGGAATTTTAATTGCCCCAAGTACCGTACCAATTGGCAGCCATAAGTCAGCATGAGCGGTGGTCTCAGATAGGGGTTCTCTCCGAGCTAGGTTAAGATGATCGGGTTATTTATTAGAGCTGTTAAAAAAAAAAAATTTCAATACAACAGGTTTCCATCGGAAAATTCAGTGGGATCAAAATCAAAATGTTCTGTGGGCATGTGTCCGCTTTGACAAAATTTGGTGGGGAAAAAGTCAAAACAACTCATTTTGACTTTCTAGTTTTGATCGTGGTGAAGCGTTTCGATTCATTTTGGTTTTGATGCTTATATAATATTACATTATTCATTCGAATATATATTTTATATCAGAATGTTTCAACATTATTTAAGCGAAGTGTTTTTGTGTTATCGAAATGGACCGTTTCAACATTATCAAAGTGAAACTATTTGATAGTCTCAAATTGATTTTTTTTTTTTTTTGGAACTTTTTGTCCACGGGAAATTTTGATATTTTGGCTTTTTGCTTCAGTTTGGGGGTGGGGAGGACTGTTGGAATTTTCTAACCAGTTCTATATAATTTTCCAAGCAGTTCTATATAATTTATATTTCCTGCATTATGGTCCTGAAAATCAATCCCCTGTGCTGTTGGCATAATCCGAACAATATATTGAGCCGCTTTTTCAGCTGGTATAAATTGGTTTAGCATCACTGAAGCCGGTGGAGCTATGCCAATAAGATCTGGTCCATTATTACTGCAATTGAACTGTGAGTTTTACTAAATTCTCAGGAGTCCTCCGCTCCTTACATTATTTTAATTTTCATGAGTCATGTTAGCTCTTGCTTAACTCCAACCTTTTACAGGTTTTGGTCTTCGCTCCTTCCTGGCATGACTGCGTCTCATCCCGCACAAGCCGTCTTTCTGTTCTCAATGAAATTTTCTGCTGTGGGACTTGTCATCCTTTTAACTTTTCTTCAGCAAAATAAGGTTGTGTTTTTTTTTTCTCCATGCAGCTTCAGTGAAAGCAACTTCATTAAGGCATCAGCCATCTAAGAAGAAAAGCGAGGAAGGAGAATTAAAGACTTTTCTCCCCAAATCCTGTAATGGCTTCTGGCAGCCTGGTTTTGATGATAGTTTATTAAACACTGCCGTGTCAATGCAATGCCGGCTCTGGTTAGATTCTTAAGTTGCGTTCGAAGTGCGGTGAGATCAGAAGTCCTAGGGAACAGTGTGCTGTGTGGGTTGTGCTACGTGTTGTGTTGATTTTAGGAAACTTTGTAGACACCCAGAAATCTTAAATAGACAAATCTCTGCGTTTCCCGTGGGTGAGGAAGAAGGATGCAGTAGGTGGGGTCAGTAGAAATGTTTTGAATTTCAGTGTGTGGGGAGGAATAGATGGGGGTATTAGAGGAAATTATCTTGATTTTCCTCTCACACACACACACACTCTGAAACTGGTTGAATTTTTTTTAGCTGGAAATTTAGGTGAAAAATCACTAACCCCCTCCCCCCCACACACACACACACAAAATCTTTTCACTCAGCTGTCTTTGGAAGAGTTTGTGCTTTACCAGAGGGAGACAAGTTTTACTGCCACTCTGCGCAGGCGTAAGTATTTACACAAGGTGCAAGCCAGTGGAGAATCAGGCCTATTGTATTTGTACATACAGCAGAGGAAAGAGATGTCATGGAAATCTTCAGACTTTAGCCATATAATATGGCTCCAGAGTGCCGGGACGCTGTCTAAATGGAAGTTTCCTCTACATGCATCCAATGAAGTGGGTATTCACCCATGAAAGCTTATGCTCCAATACGTCTGTTAGTCTATAAGGTGCCACAGGACTCTTTGCCGCTTTGTCTAAATGCCGTGACCACGCATGCTAGCAAATGGCCCACTAAAATGGAAAATAAAATGCAATTCCTTATCTCAGCCTTCCCAGTTATGCACAAAATAATGGCCTTGTTGCGTGAGCTAATGGTCTGAATCTGCTTTCACTTTGCTGTGAATCAGGGGCAGCTCTGCTGATGTCAGTGAAGTTATACGGGGGAAAGGTGGAGAATCAGGCCTTTTTGTAGTCGCTAGACAAGATCACAGTTTTGCTGCTTAAACGTTTGTCCTTTAAGGCATTTACCATGTCTGAGCTATTTTGCTCCGACTCTTTGCTGCACCACGGCACTGACAATATAAATCAGATACAATCCCTCACGTGGCTTTCTGGTGTACTCATTTATTGATCTATGCAACATCAAGCTCTCCAAGGCAGGGGCTGTCTGGATTGTCTGCGTTTAGCAAACATTGTTTGCACTTAGCATACAAGAGATGCGCCAGGTGCTTGACAGAATTACTGTGCCCACCTCTGAAATGCAGCCACCTCTGGGGTGGGATATGGCAGTATTTAACAGCACATAACAATGTCATTTATTATTATTATTATTTATACTTTATTTTTGGTGTGGCCACGCCCAAACTGTGTGAGGTGCTTTCAAAAGAGAGGATAACACAGCTCCTGCCACAAGGAAGCCTCATTGTTAAAAGGCAAGCTGCTCTGGACACGCAGTGATGCAGAATGCTTTGTACAGTTGAAACAAGCTGGTCGACGTATGCAGGTCAAATGTAATTACTGGACAGGGCAAGTTGCAGAATTTTCATGCAGATTTTAAACCCCATGGTGCTTAGGGATGCATGGAGTTGAGGGGGGTGGGAGAAGGTTGATTTAATCCATTTAGAAATGGGGCAGGCTCTCCTGATCACCAAGCTCAGTTGGAATTTGGCCAGGCACTTGTTCTAGGATCATCCCCTCTGGCAAAAAAAAAGTTCCTGGGCTGAGTCAGGGCCTGAGTTTTGCATCTTGCTTGAAAGAACATAAGAACGTTCACTGGGTCACACCAAGGGTCCGTCTAGCCCAGTGTCCTGTCTTCCGACAGTGGCCAGTGCCAGGTGCCAGGCTAGGGACACCATCCCTGCCCATCCTAGCTAATAACCATTGATGGACCTATCCGCCATGAATTTATCTAGTTCTTTTTTGAACCCTGTTATAGTCTTGGCCGTCACAACATCCTCTGGCAAGGAGTTCCACAGGTTGACTGTGCGTTGCGTGAAGAAATACTTCCTTTTGTTTGAAACCTGCTGCCTATTAATTTCATTGGGTGACGCCTAGTTCTTGTGTTACGAGCAAGAATAAATAACACTTCCTTATTTACTTTCTCCACATCAGTCATGATTTTATAGACCTCTATCATATCCCCCCTTATTTGTCTCTTTTCCAAGCTGAAAAGTCCCAGTCTTATTAATCTCTCCTCATACAGCAGCCGTTCCATACCCCTAATAATTTTTGTTGATGGATGGGGCAATCTGCCAGGCTGCTTGGGGATTCATATCCTTCATTGAGAGCCTTTAATTAATACCTTAAGATTCAGTATTAACAAGCAGGTTCATTGGATACAACTAACGTGGGCAAGAGTCCGCTAACAAAGATCCCAGAGTGACCTGTCTTAGGCTGCAGCGTGCACTAGATCTTATGAAAACCCTGGAGTTGGATACAGTGAGGGCTGTTCCTTTGTTGTGCCAATGAGCTGGCCTGGAACGCAGGGAAGATCATTCTACAGCATTAGATTTCTTGAGCTTTCCATTCAGTATCAATAGGGGCTGGGCCACACTTTGCATCTCTGAATTACAGTATTGTCAGCCTCAAGCATTCAAGAAATCAGGCTTATAAAATCGTGATTTATTTAAAGCAATAAACCTGGGCTTTTTTAATTTGCTTTCTGGTTTCAGAGCCTTTAAGTTGCACTCACTTAAAATTTGCCTTTCTCTGCAACAACGAGCCCTAGAAACTTATTTTTAAAATGAAAACTTGAAATTCTCATGTGATTTCTTGCTTCCAGGAGCTGGGGCTTTAAGAAACATGTGATGAGAGTTGGCAACACTCGAACTAGCCGTTGTTAGTTTGTGCTTAAGTCTGGCAGAATTCAATTTTTTTATTTTTTATAGTTTTGGCAGATAATATCAAAGTTTAATTGGAAGCATTTTTTCCCTATTTTTATTTATTTAAGTTTTCACAGTTGTGGTAAATTACGGGGAGGTCAGGCAATAATTATTTAATGACAACAGACATTGAGTTTCAAAAAAGTTAAAGCTTTACCGATATTAAAACACAAATGGTCACTATCGCATGTCAAAATATACACGGTAAACGTCCTTTCCAACTCGCAGTTCTCGAGCAGCATCCTTCTTACTTTTTGCCGATCTGTAAATTTTGATTACGATGGAAATAGTTTTTGTGTGCATCTGGTGAAATCTACGTGTACCGACATTTTCCAATGAGAATCGAATCCTTCCAACGCTATTTATGCTCTTATTTGGTCAACAGGCACATTCGATTGCCGGAAAGCGGCGTGGAAAGACAGAAGCCCCCACCAAGCCTTGGTGGCGGCACTGACACAGGTTCAGGGGGAAACATCTGGTTCAGGTTGGGTCAGTTCTGAAAACAACTCAACGCTCTCGGGTCGGATCGGCTGTGCTCAGTTTGGGTTTGGGTCAGCCTTTAAAATTCGGCCCGAGCAGAGGGCTAGTTTGGTCCGGCGTAACTAGATCAACTTTGAAATGCATTCGGTTACGTTGGCACAACTTCGGAGCAGGCCATGGCCTGAGAACTTTCAAGTTAAAGTCCAATGAAAAAGTAAACAGGTAAAGGCTGACTTCTTCCCAAGGATTGTTGGGAGCTATTTAACTCATCGGGTGGACGGAGATAGCCTATGCCAGGATTTCTGCCAGTTTCCCATGTAACTGCACGAAGGTTTCCATAGTTAGGTTGAAAAAATGAGACGAGTGAAACAAGAGCAGTCTGGATGCAGGCCGGCCTGCTCAGAGCAGAGGGACATTGAGAATGCAGTGTGATTGATGTTCTGCTGAATTGTATTTATTGGTTCCCCTCTCCAATTTGGGCATGCAGTTAATCCACTTTGAAACCTGGCTGTGTTAGCAGCAGCCGCTTCAGAATCGCCCGATGGTTCGTGCCAGAACCGCGATTTCCCTAGGGAGGTCAAGCAGAGGGCTGAGGCTCAGGGTATTGTTAAGGTGATAGAGAAAGGAGTATAGACTGAATTATGGAGTCAGCTGCTGGACTGAGAGACCATGGGACACAGGTCAAATAGTGTGGGCCAAATTCTCTGCCCTGGTTACAGCGACTTCAAAGGCATCTGCTGGAGTCTAACAAAGGCAGCATCTGGCGATGGGTGTTTACAAAAAGTCACACCACCCTTTTTCAGTCCATGGAGCCATTCATTGCCTCCTGATTTGTTCGCCCCCCGTCCCCATGTTATGTTTCAAAATCACTGCTGTAAAAACAGTGTTGAATATGCATTTGGGAGGTACGTGTGGGCATTTCTGAATCTGCCTCTGCATTCAGTGAGGATTTGACACAGGTAACCCCCACATCCCAGAAGGTTACCATCCACGAATCCGTCCCAATCCAGTGAAATATGGCACGGATCAGGTTTGCATGACTGAACCTACTCACACAGTCTGACATGCTGTTTAGAGGGAGGAATTGCTGTCACTGTGCGAAGCAGCCTGGTTTAGCGGTGACAGCCGTGTGACTCATGCTTCCAGCCTTTTGTGGGAACAGCCTTCATGAGCTTCTCCAGCAGTAGAGGATATCATGCGGCATCTAATCCCTATTCACACCCTTACGCTATCTTCCCTGACCTGTGTCCTAGATGATACATTCTCTGCAGGTGGGACTGTTTACTGGTCTCAAAGAACCATGCATAGCTAATAGCTCTAGAAATATTATTAACAACAGCAGTGCTTGGGGAAACTCAGTCAAATCAGGGATGGAATTCAATTCTCTAAGATAGCATTCAACTGCTTTACCCAGGAGACCCTCCTGTCTCTTCCTGGCGTTCTCTGCATCATTCACCACAGACCTTCCAACTTCTGCAGTATTTGAGACAGGGGTCTTACAGGCAAAAACATCTTTTGCTAGGCAGCCCTGATTCATCCCCAGAGCAGATCTCTCCTGTGCACTGAATGAGGTAGGGATCCCGTGGGGAAAAGAGATGTGATCATATCATTAAAAACTGCATCATAATGCATACACGCAAGCAGCCATTTTCTAACTTATGAGAGCCGATGATTGCAAAATCAATGGTCTTTTAACATTGTGTTGTTGTTATATAGTCTTGCTGAGTGTGCATGTGACACAAAGACCCAGCAAAGGGATACAGCCATTTAATTCATTCTTGGGGAAATTGATCTTCACTCGTCAGACAAGCGCTGATGACAAAGAAGTCTAGGATTGTCAAGGATGTCAAACGGTGCTGTTTTTAATAATAACACTTTGCTCCTATATGGTGCTTTCCATCAGTAGGTCTCAAAGTGCTTTACAAAGGGAGGTAAGCAACACAAGTTGGCAGGAGCTAGTGAATTTTCTTCAATGTGACATACGCCACTTTCCCTGCAGAGGGCACTGAGGAGCCCAGAGTCAACCCCCCAGCAAACTGTGAGTTTGCCACTGCTGGAGAATATTGCAGTGCTTTATAATAAGGGGTGTGGCATATCCTGCTGGGTCTTCCTTCATTGCCCCTCTGCTGAAACCTCTGTAAGTTCTGCAAAGTGCATTTTTCCTGGGAGACTCAAGGTATGTCTACAGTGCAATTAAAACCCCTCAGCAGGCCGCGGCTCAGCTGACTCTGGCCTGCAGGGCTTGGGCTAAGGGGCTGTTTAATTAAGGTGGAGCCATTTGGGCTTGGGCTAGAGCCCAGGCTTTGAAAGCCAGGGAGGAGGGAGGGTCTCAGAGCCCAGGCTAGGGCCCAAGCCTGAACATTACACTGCTATTTTTACCCTGCAACGCGAGTCCCAGTCAGTTGAGCTGGGCTCTGAGACTCGCGGTTGTGGGTTTGTTTTTGCTGTGTAGACCCATCCGGAGTGAGCAGTGTTGCCCCTTTAGACAGCTCCCCTTTTCTCATGGGAGGAGTAGCTCTTTCCTCCAGCACGGTCTGTATTCCACCCACCCCCCATCCTTAGATCACTCTTCTTCTCTGTGTGTCCGTAAAAAAACGTGACCCTTCCCCATCAGGCAGCTCTGCTCTTTCGAATAAGACACTCAGTATGATGTCTGCCTGCCAGCATTATTATTTTCCAAAGGACCATATGCCAGAGCAGTTTCCTGCACAAAGGCATCCTTGCAAAAGCAGACCGCTCCCGATGGGCAGTTTTTAATGCACTGCCCATAGACTTCCATGCAGCATCCAACGATTTCATTGTCTGACTGATGATTTGCCCTGCCTCCTGTATATTCATTTTAATTGAGCATGCATGGCAGCCTATTGATTTGCGAGGCTTGACCCTGAACAGGCTGTGACCATGGCCTCTTTGTGCGTTCTGTTTTCTCCCTGCAATGCGCACGTGCTTCCCAGCCGCAAAACTTTGCTGTTGCTAATTTTGGGGGGCGAATGTGGTAGACGCTGAGGGCTTGTGCAAGCAAGAAATGCGGCGTGGACAACTTAGCTGCAGCGTGGGAAGAGCTTACGGTGTTCAGATACCACGGTGATGGGGGCTCTAAAGGTAGCTGAACTGCACAGACTCCTATTCGAACCGCCCAGCAGACTTCTAGCAAGGCACCGTAATCCTAACCTGCAAGCAGCCCTGCGGCTCTGACCTTGCACGGAGACACAGTTTCCAAGGAGTGTTCGCAATGCCCTTTGTGACATTTTTGCATGTGTCGCACTGATTGGTGTGTGATTATGTCTCCCTCTAGAGGTTCCCCGTGACTGTAGCAGCCTGCTACGAACACAGAGCTCAGAGCTGCTCTTTCTGTTCAAAGGGCATAGGTGCTGGAACTCGGGGTGCGGCAGCTTGAAGCGATTTCCATCATATCCAGGGTTTACAATGTGGTTCAATGGCTCTCAGAACCCCCACTGTACAAATTGTTCCAGACCCCCCTGTCAAATGGCAGGGCCTTGTGCTTTAGTTGTGGAAGATCTCAGAGCTGAGTTAAAGGAACAATTCCATTAGATGGTAGCAGTAGTAGATCCTTATCCTCTTTTGTGGACAAGGCACATAAAACACCCCAGGATTCCCCTAAGCCTTTTGCTGCCGTAAATTACATGGCGGGGGGGTGAGAGATCATGTTGCTACCCCAGCTAAAGGGGAGACCACTCTTGCTCAAGCTGGATCTGCATGCTTTTAGCAGAAGGTTTCTCTTCTGCAATGCCAGTACTGCAGCCCCAATACCTGAGGGAGCTGGTACCCAGGGACTGGGATTCTTTGACCCCAGAATGGCTTTTTGAATGATTTGAAACCCTTTTTGTCATTCAAAATGTCTTGTTTTTTCATCAAACCCCCCCACCCCAATAATTTTTTGGGGGGGTGGGGGGTTTGATGAAAAAACAAGACATTTTGAATGACAAAAAAGGTTTCAAATAATTCAAAAAGCCATTCTGGGGTCAAAGAATAATTTTTTGGGGGGGTGGGAGGGGGAGTCGTTCCCTTTTCTGATGTGAGGGAAGCCGAAAAATTGAGATAAAGCAGCTGGGGATAGACCAACCAAAAAAACCTGTGAATTTAATTTTTTGTCAAAATGACGTGGGGGGACGGGCTAGAAATCCGTGCAAATTTTGGGGGAAATTCATTAAAAACATTCTTTTGAAATATTTTATGGAAAATACCACTTTTCGACCAGCCCTGAGACATGCGCAGCACAGACATGCAAATGCTGCTCTGCGTGGTTCACGCCCTATGGGACTAAACACCCCTTCTGTCAAATGGCCCTTGGCGGGGTCCCCCCCAGAAAGATTCCTGTGCTATTGATTGCAAAGGGCACCCGTTTCAATGGCAAACAGCAGGGTTAACATGATGGGAGCATACCACAAGGCGGGTGTGTGCAGCGAGCCGTACCTTATGATACACACTTTGTCCTGTTAAATCCAGTATTTATCAAGTACACAACCCCTTGCAGGAGAAGACTATGTGGATAAGTGTAATCCTGCACCCATGGCTTTTCCGCATTAAAATTAGATTGGAAAATAATTGCTGGATTGTGCTCTTGGTTGGAATCTGTTTGCTTGTGGAAAATGTTACCTGAGCTCATATGCCGGGGACGATTTAATGGAATAAACATACAAGTTCAGATCCTTGGCTGTGGAGTGCAAAGCCCAGCTCAGGAAGGGTGTACGACTATGCTTCCCCAATCCCGGGGTGGCCACTCCCTGCTCCACTCCCTGGGTGTAAATTAGAGCAGCCTTCAGTCTTCTCTAAAATATGCCAAGTGCTTTTTGGTCCCAATGGGCTGGAACATCGGCAGTCTATATGGAACACCTCTCCCCGCTCCCCCAGCTGCAGCAGTGATGGTTGTGTCATTTTAGTCACTAAGCTGGTTTCGTGCCATCAGAAGATTCCCCGATGGAGGGGACGTCATCCTGTGGCTGGCCATGCCCAATTTAGGGATGCTTGGCACTGGGGGGGGCCACACCATCGGGCAGGATCCGGACCAAGCCCTGAATACAGGTAGGCCCAGACTCAGAAAAGTGGCCAGCTAAATGTGCCAGGACAACGTGCCCACGCAGCTCTTTCACACACACAGCTTAGAGTAATTGCACGCACAGTTCTGCACCCCAATGTCTGTTATGCCTGGGCACAGTACTCTGTTCTGCTTGCACAGATTCAGATGTGTGCAATCATTGGAAGCAAACATTAGGTCTCCATGACTAAGGTGGCTTCAGTAGACAGCTGAGCCACCCAGGCTGCAGGAGAGGGGAGTGAAATCTCCATTGTGATACACTGCCTCTGGTGCAGGTGTCCCACCACAAGCCATCACCTCCTCAGTGGTCGTTGTGGACACCTGCCCTACTGTGGCTGACTCGGCGTGGAGAGACGGGCGCCATGGAATCTGCCTCGACAGCTCCCCAGTTATGCCACTATTAACACGCGGAATGAAGCCTCCCCTTTCCTCCACTCATCAGTTTAACCGCAGCCTTCACGGTCTGCGGTGGCCAAAGAGCGGAGCAAAATGCTGCTCAGGGCGATGTCAAGCTTCCTCTTAGGTTATTCGGGTTCAGCTGAACAGCCCAAGGTGGCGGCTGTGAAGCGAGCTGCCTTCCTTGTAATGAAACCGGAAACACCGCCAGCCACTCTGTCTTCCTTGAGCCCAAGTATATGTACCTGTTTCTGGAAACAGGGCATTGCATGGTGGCCTCTTGTATCTGGATTTCCGACGAACTCTCCAATCCATTTTCGGAATAACCTTGTAGCAGCTGCATGTGTTCATAAGAACCCCAAATAGCCTCCACTAGACAGCCAGTAGAGGAAAATTGGAGAAAGAAGAAAACGTCTAGGTTCATAAGAAAACGTGTATCTCCAAACTAATATCCTTGATCCAAACACTCCTGCACGTTGGGGTGCACTGATCTAGTTGGAGCCAGTCTCTAATCCAAACACAAATGGCAAACAGCTTTCTGTCGCTCCTTTTCAATTATTTCCAGATGAAGCAGCCTTTCTTCTCACAAACCCATTGCAACGTCTGCGTAACCCTATCAGGAGCCGGTGGAACCAGGCGATCTTGGTTTGCGTGCAGAAATGGAAAAGATGCAATTTTCAAGGCGCATTTTCCTGGGAGCAAAATTTGGGACTGGCACGAGGCCACCGTGACTCCGTGCAGGTGATCTGGTAACATGAGTGAGCCCCTCAAGCATGTTGTCGTCTCAAGCCCTCCAGCGGATTACAACCTTTCATTCCTCCCGAATAACGGGAATAGTGTTACAAACATTGGTGCCTTGTGTTAAAAACATGTTCCCCGCAGTAGCAGCCTCTGAAAGCTCCTGGTTCTGCTAGAACCATCTAGGATCCAGAAAGGTCCAACCCATTTGTTTTCCTGCTGTGGAAATCCTGTCCCTATTTAATACCAACTGTCCAGCTGCCAGTGAGCAAATATTCCTCGGCAGTGTATTGGATGGACTGAGGATACAATATCAGATTGACTGCTATGCTGAAGTCCTTCGGTACGGTTAGCCACAGAATATGCATGGCTTGAGCCCCACGGCACTGCAAGCTTCTCCCATGCTACCCTGCCCCTATTCCCGACTTCTAACCCCTGCAAGGGGCAGTCCATTCTGCATGGCTCAACCCGCCGCTCGGACTGCCTACAAGGGGAGCAAGTGCAATCCTGGGGACGGGACCACTTATCCACTGGCAGCCGCCCTGAAAGGAACCCAAATCACCTCCAGTGAGCCACAGAAACAGGAACTGGATGGCAATGCCTCTCAGCTGCTCCCCACCAGGGCCAAATTCTTTATGCCACTTGCATTTCATGCACTGGGTTAAACGCAGAGCAGGCTGCTAGCAGGTGCAGCTGCAGTGGCTTGAGTGGTTTTTATTCCACGTCTGAATTTGCACCACCGACTTCATGCACCAAGCTACTTAAAATGTGAGGTGGCTCCTCGGGCTTGCCCACAAAGTGTCTGACTGGCTGATGAGATGCAGTTGAACTGCGTAGTTTTAGGTCTAGACGCGGTTGTACTCGGCCTCCTTTTAAGAAGTGACTTTTCTTTTTAAAATATACATGCCCTGGCATGAATAATTGATCCAAATAATGAAAGATATTGGCTGAGACAAATAGGCAGCAATTACTTTATCCACCGAAGAGGCCAGGACCTATGGGATGAAGTGGGTAAGAGGCAAAGCTGTGGGCACTGCAAACCCTGCTATGTCTGCCTGCTATGCAACAGCATGTGCCAGGGAACTCTTAAGCAGAGGGGTAGAAGTTCTTCTCCTGAACGTGGCTCCTCTCAAAACCCATGGAGTAGAGACACAACGGGAGCCACAGAGGGATGGGACCCAGAGGTTGGCAGGTGTATATAGGTGGTGGGTAAGTGTGCCATGGCAATTGGGCGCCTCTTGTTTATGTTCCTGGCAGTAATGCTGCGTTTACAGTGTGTAATGTGCTGTTTGGGGAAGGGATTGTCTTTCACTGTGTCTAGACCAGGGGTGGGCAAACTACGGCCCAGGGGTCGCATCCTGCCCTTCAGATGTTTTAATCCAGCCCTCGAGCTCCTGCCGGGGAGCGGGGTCTGGGGCTTGCCCTGCTCCGGTGCTCCAGCCAGGGAGCAGTGTTGAGGGCTTGCTCCACTCTACGTGGCTCCTGCAAGCAGCAGCATGTCCCCTCTCCAGCTCCTACGCATAGTGGCAGCCAGGGGGCTCTGCACACTGCCCCTGCCCCAAGTGCTGCCCCTGCAGCTCCCATTGGCCAGGAACCATGGCCAATGGGAGTTGTAGGGGTGGCGCCTATGGATGGGGCTGGAGGAGGGACATACTGCTGCTTCCGGGAGCTGCTTGAGGTAAGCGCTGCCTGGAGCCTACACCCCGACCCCCTCCTGTGCCCCAAACACCTGCCCCAGCCCTGATCCCTCTCCTGCCCGCCATACCCCTCGGTCCCCACCTGAAGCACCCTCCTGCATCCCCAACCCCTCATGTCCAGCCCCACCCCAGAGCCCGCACTGCCAGCTGGAGTCTTCACCCCCCTCCTGCACCCCAATCTCCAATTTTGTGAGCATTCATGGCCCGCCATACAATTTCCATACCCAGATGTGGCCCTCAGGCCAAAAAGTTTGCCCACCCCGGGTCTATACAGTACCTAGAACAATGGGGCCCTGATGGGACCTTTTGGTGCTACTTTTCAGAGCAGCAGCCATGTTAGTCTATATCCACAAAAAGAAAAGGAGGACTTGTGGCACCTTAGAGACTAACAAGTGTATTTGAGCATAAGCTTTCGTGAGCTACAGCTCACTTCATCTACTGTAATACAAATAAAAAATAATAAAAGGGAAGAACTATCAGAGCCTGCCCCTGTTGCTGAATAAACTCGAGCAATTTAAGAATATGGCAGGCCCCCAAATTAATGTGAAAAGCAGGGCTGTCAAGCGAGTAAAAAATTAATCATGATTATTCGCACTGTTAATAATAAAATAGCATTTATTTAAATATTTTGGATGTTTTCTACATATTCAAATATACTGATTTCAATTACAACCCAGAATACAAAGTGTACAGTGCTCACTTTATATTTATTTTTGATTACAAGTATTTGCACTGTAAAAAAACCAAAATAGTATTTTTTAATTCACCAATACAAGTGCTGCCGTGCAATCTCTTTATCATGAAAGTTGAACTTACAAATGTAGACTTATGTACAGAAAATAACTGCATTCAAAAATAAAACAATGTAAAACTTTAGAGCCTGCAAGTCCACTCAGTCTTACTTCTTGTTCAGCCAATCGCTCAGACAAATACATTTGTTTACATTTGCAGGAGATAATGCTGCTCGCTTCTTGTTTACATGTCACCTGAAAATGAGAACAGGCATTCGTATGGCACTGTTGTATCCAGTGTCACAAGATATTTATGTGCCACGTGCGCTAAAGATTCATATGTCCCTTCATGCTTCAACCACCATTCCAGAGGACATGCGTCCATGCTGATGACAGGTTCTGATTGATAACAATCCAAAGCAGTGCGGGCTGACGCATGTTCATTTTCATTAGCTGAGTCAGATGCCACCAGCGGAAGGTTGATTTTCTTTTTTTGGTGGTTCGGGTTCTGTGGTTTCCTTATCGGAGCGTTGCTCTTTTAAGACTTTTGAAAGCACGCTCCACACCTCGTCCCTCTCAGATTTTGGAAGGCACTTCGGATACTTAAACCTTGGGTCGAGTGCTCTAGCTATCTTTTGAAATCTCACATTGGTACCTTCTTTGTGTTTTGTCTAATCCGCAGTGAAAGTGTTCTTAAAATGAACAACATGTGCTGGGTCATCATTTGAGACTGCTATAAACATGAAATATATGGCAGAATGCGGGTAAAACAGAGCAGGGGACATACAATTCTCCCCCAAGGAGTTCAGTCACAAATGTAATTAATGCATTATTTTTTTAACCAGCGTCATGAGCATGGAAGCATGTCCTCTGGAACGGTGGCCAAAGCATGAAGGGGCATACGAATGTTTAGCATATCTGGTATGTAAATAACTTGCAATGCCGGCTACAAATGTGCCCTGCAAATGCCTGTTCTCGCTTTCTGTTGACATTGTAAACAAGATGTGGGCAGCATTATCTCCTGCAAATGTAAACAAACTTGTTTGCTTGAGCAATTGGCCGAACAAGAAGTCGGACTGAGTGGACTTGTAGGCTCTGAAGTTTTACATTGTTTTGGTTTTGAGTGCAGTTATGTACCAAACAAAAGCCTACATTTGTAAGTTGCACTTTCACCACGCAGAGGAGGGGTAGGAGGTGAATTGAATTGAATACTATTTCTTTTGTTTATCTTTCACAGTGCAAATATTTGTAATCAAGAGTAATATACACTTTGATTTCAATTACAACATAGAATACAATATATATAAAAATGTAGAAAAACATCCAAAATATTTAATACATTTCAATTGGTATATTCTATTGGTTAACAGTGCGATTAATTGGGATTAATTTTTTGAGTTTAATGGTGTGAGTTAACTGCGATTAATCGACAGCCCTAGTGAAAAGCACCTGTAACTCCCATTTGGACCATCCCAGCTTAGATCAATTAATGCGTTCCTCTATCCTTTTGTATGGTGTTGGCACACTGAAAGGCTACGCTATGTAGGACAAACAGATTGTGTTTATTGCAAACTTCTCTCTAAGAGCCGAGTGACTTGCTGGGTCACAGTTCTTGGTTAATGACAGTTTGGGGGTGGGGGGTTCGCCTGAGACTTGGCCATGAATGCTGAAAAATGTTTGGGTCTGGCAGTGTGGCTTGCTCTGTAGCGTGTGACAGTTCCTGGGTGGCTCTTAACCAAGTGCTTTCTAAGGGACAGAAGCATTGGAAGCTCTGGCATGGCCAGAACATTATGCTCCGGTGTCTTAAGAACAGGGGGAGGCTGGCGGGTAAGCAATGTATGCCGCTGCTGTTTGCCTTCCATTTAAAAAATGCGCTATGTAACTATAACGTGCTTTACTGATGGGACTGTTAACCCCCTATGCTGCCGGGCTGTTGGCTTGCTGACAAAGGGCAAACAATCCAAGACTTAAAAGACACGGTCACAGCATTGCTACTTGCTGAAAAGAAAACCAGTGATTAGATCTGCTTCACAGCCAGGATAGCGAGTGTTGCTGCGTATTAACGACCTCTTGTTGGGAGCTTAGTTAGTGTTTCTAACGAATTCTGAGACCCTCTGAGATGAAAGGACTGTCCTTACTTCACAGGCCTGTGTGTAGTCAGCGTGTTTGTAACCTGCTTAAACTCAGCTGGAGTCTCACGTTCTGTGTTCAGTCTCTTTCAGCCTTAATAGGGACCTTTCAGAAGTCTTATGATAGAACCAAGCAACGTGTTTAACCCTCTGCTGTGTGGGGCAACGTTCCTGCAGCCAGTGGGTTCTTGGATTTGATCCTGCGAGATAGCGAGCCTCGGAGGGGGCTGAGTGACCCCCAGCTCCCGTTGAAATTAGAAGAGGCTGAGTGTGCCCAGCACGCTGCAGAACTGGATCTGCCACAAAGGAGCTTTGAGCCTGGAAATTCAGATCCAAAATCAGCTCAGAATCTGTTCAGAGTTGGGAGTTCTGATTCAGGCCTATCTAGATCACAGCTGATTCCTTCCAGCTTCTTGGGGAGGGGAAAAAAGAAGAGGTGGGGGGGCAGGTTTAAGATCCAGGGGTCATCTCTAATTGAGACACTGGAAATAGCTCAATGTGCAGCTAACAATGCAGTGGCTTCCTTCCCGCCCTGCAGAGAAGAAGAATTAATGCAATTAAATGAACTCAGTGTTTGCATACTGCTATCACTAATGCAAGTTTTGAACATCTATTTCAGCAAACATCTGACTTTTGAACCTTGAGTCCCCTCCCGTGTCCAACCTGTCCTGCTTGAGGTTAGGATGGAGCATCACAAAGTTTATGGGTTTGGATCAGAACAAGTAAAGAGCCCCCTGCCTCAGAGCCAGATGGCTTAGAAAGGTTGGACCTAGTTTTCCTCTGCCCGGCACCTCTGTCTCTTCTCTCCACATTACAATTCTGATTGGGGAATCATAGAAGATTAGGGTTAGAAGAGACCTCAGGAGGTCATCTAGTCCAACCCCCTGCTCAAAGCAGGACCAACCCCAACTAAATCATCCCAGCCAGGGCTTTGTCAAGCCTGACCTTAAATACCTCTAAGGATGGAGATTTCACCACCTCCCTAGGTAACCCATTCCAGTGCTTCACCGCCCTCCTAGTGAAACAGTGTTTCCTAATATCCAACCTTGCAGTGGGGGAGGTTTAGGTTGGATATTAGGAAAAACTTTTTCACTAGGAGGGTGGTGAAACACTGGAATGCGTTACCTAGGGAGGTGGTGGAATCTCCTTCCTTAGAAGTTTTTAAGGCCCGGCTTGACAAAGCCCTGGCTGGGATGATTTAGTTGGGGATTGGTCCTGCTTTGAGCAGGGGGTGGGACTAGATGACCTCCTGAGGTCCCTTCCAACCCTGATATTCTAGGATTCTATGAACCTAGACCTCCCCTACTGCAATTTGAGACCATTGCTCCTTGTTCTGTCAATCTGCCACCACTGAGAACAGCTGAGCTCCAACCCCTTTGGGGACCCCCCTTTCAGGTAGTTGAAGGCTACTATAATGTTTTGCCCCCACTTCACACAGATGTCAAGGGGGGAGAATGAGTCCTTAGAATCCCCCACTCTCCATGACTCTTCCAAGTGTCTTCAGCACAGTTTATCTGCTCAGTCCCTAGTAAAGTCAATGGATTATGCAGCCCTATCTGTCAAGGCTCAGCAAAAAAATATTCCTTGGGATTCTTCCATGTGATTAACACTTGCTGGGGAGCTGCCTGCCCCTGTCCCCCCGTTTAAGAGCATTGTATCAGGAATATAATGAAAATACCTTTATATTGACAGTTGCATTAGCCACTGTGGTGTTTTTTATGGCCTCAGGTAGCCAGCAATGTCCTAGCTTTGGAGCCTGGTGGTTAGCTTTTGGTGCGTATGTCAATACGACAGACAAGCATGAACCGAAAGCATATTTTAAACAGGCAGCAGATGAGTGAGGTTGCCGTACTGCAATGTGCCACCCAGGTACCTGATCCTGTGAGCTGCTGAGCCAGTCTGGAAAGGTGCCAATGAGCTCAGCACCCTGGGGATGCACTTAGCACCTCTTCAGCTTAGGTGCTAGCTGCCCGTGCGTGGCAGATGACTGAATTCCTAAGACTTAGGGTTTTGCGTCAGAAGACTCCAGGGGATCTCTCCCAAGGTACATTCCCAAAGATGGGTAGAGATCAGTCTGCTATTTATCTGATCAGAGCAGCAGTTCCCCCAATGTAGCTCCCCACTGCCTGAAACACAGGGCTTGATTTGCAGGCCGTAGTGAGCATGTCTGCTATAAGGGGTTCCTTACACCTCCTCCTTTGACTGGATCAGGTATAGTACATCTCTGTGCTGGCGTAGATCCTACCTGTCTTGAACTAGCGGGTCCATTGGAAGGCAGCGAGCAACGGGTGGACACAGTTGCTTTGTGCACCGGCTGGGTGCCCTGGGGGCGAGGAGGGGAAGTGGGGGCTCCGATGGCCCTGTGGGGGGAGGGGAAGTAGGGTCTCTGATGGCCCTGTGGGGGGAGGGGAAGTGGGGGCTCTGATGGCCCTGGGGGCAAGGAGGGGAAGTGGGGGTTCCTCACAGCCCTGGCTTTCTCAGGGGGTTGAGATTTGCCTCTCCGTTGTCTCTGGGAAACTGATGTTTGTCTTAATGTGACCGCACGTGTTGCAAACCCAGCATGTGAGAGGCTAATGCCGGGGCTGATAGTCTAGTGCATTGGCAATGCCTGTGCAGGAAAATACAAATTGTGGGTAAAATTGACCCTGCTTCAAAAAATATCCCCTTTGTTTCTGTTTCTGAAAGCACATCGGGTGGCTGCTTTTCATCTTGAGCCCACGCGCTCCGGGACACGCATCAAGCAGAACTCCAGAGCGAGCTGCTAATCCCAAAGGGCAGCTTCACACAGCTCATGTCTGGGAAATGCCGGGATGGAACAGGAGCTTGCCAGAGGCCAAGCTGGCCTGCAGGTCGGGGAGGGCATACACCGGTGGGTCCCAGGGGACCTACGCAAAGACACTAGGGTTGAAATGATCAAAGATGCCATGCAGTGAGTGTGACACAAGATGCGTGGTCCTGATTGGGCTGTGAGCAGGGGGACACCCCGAGTCTCTCCCGCTTGAGCTAAGGGGCAGCTATGTGCAGGTGTTGAGGCCCCACGCTCTCCTTGCATCACTTGGAGACGCATGGGCCTTTGGCCTGTATTTATATCTGATGGGCCCAGTTCACTACCCTGCACAGACAAAGGGGGTTGGCATTTGCACTCCCAGGCAGTGAATCTGTGTCCCATCCAGATGCACGAGAAACACTGCCAGGCCCTTGGCTACACTAATCCGTACCGCACTGTACTAGAACGTGGCTCTTGCTAAATACTTGGGCTGCGTTCTCTTCTTACGTACACTGGAACAAGCCAATTGACTTCAGTGCCTTTGCTCCTCTGCATCCAGGTGGAGAATTGGGTCTGTATTTATTTTGTCATACAGGGTATGTCTACACTGCAGTGTAAGCCCAGGGTTCGAACTCAGGCTCAAGCCTAACCCCCTTTCTGTCCACATACAAATCAGGCTAACCCAGGCCTTGGACCCACGGTCCCGGGACCCCACGGGGGTTGAAGGATACAAACCTGAGTCAAGCCAGGACCCAGGGCTCAAACCCTGTTGCTTTGCAGTGTAGATGCAGCCCCACTGGATTTACGCTCTGGGAATCCACCAAAAGTATCCCACAATCCCACAGGCCGATTTTCTTTGTCCTCTGGACAGTCAAGTTTGGTGGGCGGTCCCGGAGTGTTCGCTGCTCCATGAACAAACGGCTAGAGCGGTCACATTTGGGGAGGGTGCTAGGAAGTCTGGGATGTGGGTGGTTGGACCCAGGCCTGCATAATGCAGCGTAGGCTGGGACCCAGGGTTCAACAAATCCTAACCTGGGATTACAATTTAGTGTAGATGCTGAAGCCTTAGGTTAACAAACCCAGAGTCTGCTAACTTGCGTTCTATCCACCCTGGGTTTACATTGCAGTGTACATGGGCCCTTCCATGCTAGCTTAGGGGCCTTCTCTGCATGTGGCCGAATCCTGTGGCATTTGAGGAGGATTCCTTTCAAGCAGGGATCAAGGTTGTATGGTGGAAGAAATGCACCCCCATCCCTTCTTCTCTAATGCTGTGATCCTTCATCTCCTCCTTGCGCTGCTGGCACACGTTGCATAGATCAACTGAGTGAAAGCCAATGCACCCGGTTCATATGGGTATGAACTGCTAATGGCCAGCGGAGACTTTGTGCAGTTCATAATTTTAACCTGCTTGTTTGTCAAGGTAGAAAATGAATTTTTGAACATTAATCCCAACTCCCTTCTCCTCGAGCGCTCAGTTTGTCTGTCTATGTTGGGGTGACCACATGTCCAGATTTTATAGGGACAGTCCCGATATTTGGGACTTTTTCGAATATAGGCACATATTACCCCCCACCCTCTGTCCCGATTTTTCACATTTGCTATCTGGTCACCCTAGTCTATGTATATATCTCTGTAGCATCGGAGTGTCTTATTGTGTGCTGAGGTGGGAGGGCTTTTTCAAGCAAGACCATTACCTATGCCATTCCAGATTGCACCACCGGCCAATCTAGCTGGATCACTGCTAAGGGCAGAATGCCCCTGTCTCACGTTTCTCAGTGGGCAGGGAAAACCTTCAGCAATCACCATGGTGCAGTTCTGTACAGGGGGTGGAAGGAGAGGAGCGAGTTCATTCCTGAGCATTGTTTAAGCCCTGAAGCATGAGATTTCAAGTATCCTTACCTTAGCCAACGAAAGTGCAGATGTTAATAGAAATTGGCCCCTGTAAGAACTCTGATGCAAGCCTTCCTTCCAAAGCCAGTATTGCCAAACACTCCCCTCCTCCCCTGCTTTAAGCAATTCACCATAGGCCCCTAAAGTTCATGGATTTAACATCCCCACTTCTCAAATTTACTATTTTTAAAAATCATATTATTTTCAGTTCGCTTCCTGGGTTTTGAGCCTGTGGGGTTTATCTTTCTCTGCAATCACAAAGTCTAGAAACTTTAAGTGAGAATTTCAGAGCTCTTTTATTTTTTTAATCACATGCTTCCAGGAACTGCGACTTAGAGCACCAAATACCGTGAGTCTCAATGATCAGTCACAAAAGGTGGCAACACTGGGAAACGCTGAGGAAGTTTGGATCTAAAAGCTGTACAATGGGCTGAACCAGAACATGGAACCCAGATGCCCCCCACCACCCTAGAAGGTTCGATTCAGCTCAGAGTGCAGATTTAACCATCTCTGATTATTACTGGCCCCTGAGTGCTCCATCCGCTTCTTAAATCGGGCTGCAGGACCTCCGGGTGCAAAGAGGGCATCGCCTCTCAGCGGTGCAGCCTGCAAAGCCGTGCACAGCCAGTGACTCGGGCCGTGTCGCATTTGGGGCTGCAATGGTGGGAGCATTTCACAGTGCTACCCAGGCACGCTCCTTGCTCGCCGGTGAGCCGCAGCACAGAGTCTGCCACCGGCAGACGGCAGTGGGCTAGTTTGGTGCTGCAAAGCCACTCAGTGTGCTTGCTCTGTGCTCTAAGCAATGGCCCCACCCCAGCCTGCTTTCCTGATTAGCCTCGTCTTTCCAATCAGTCTGTGCACAGCCATCCACTTGGCTTGCGAGGCATAAAGAGTCCAGCAGCATCCAGCCGGCTTTATCACCCTGGATGTCTGTATTTAGGCAGCAGGCAGCTGCACCGTGGTGCTGCGGTACCTTAAGACCCTGGGTAACTAGGCAACAGGTCTGATGCTCCTTTCACCGGAGCGGAGGCGAAGGGAAACGACTCCGTTCTGCAGAAGCTGGGGGAAAGACTTAGAGAAAGGGGGAGACTGACCTCCCCAAAATCAGGACCTTGGAGACTGTGGCTTTTTGGAGAGGAGGGTCGTGGGCACATAGTTGGTCAGGAGTCTGTAGGATGTACCCAGTGCTAGCCCAGCCTTGCGTTTCCCTTGCTCGGTGAATAGAAAGTACTTGCTGGGGTGCAAACTAAAAGGAGAGGCTGCAGTGCTCCCCGCGCTCCTCCATATCCTGCCACCTGTGTCCTCATGCTGCAGCGATAGGGTGCCAGCGTGTAGCACGCCTCGGGCAATGCCCTACGCATTAGGGAAGGACCATCAGGCTCCGCCATGGAGCCTTCCTGACCCCGGTTGTGATCCGCTGACACCCTGATGCATGAGGTTGCTTTACCCTAATCCAGTGCGGCAAATATGATTGGTCAGGAAATGATCCAACCACAGCTTGTTTCTAGGATGGATAAGATACGGCTTCAAGCTGGATCAGATCCGTGGTCCATCCAATCCAATATGCTGGGGCTTTAGAGGAAGGTGTCAGAACCCCGCAGTAGCAGAAGTGGGATAATCTGTCCACCCACATACATTGGGTCTCATCCTTCTCTGACCATTGATGCTGACAAGTTTTTGGCAGCTTAGTAAACCTTATGCTTCCGGACGTAAGCCAGCCTCGAGCCATTAGAATTCTGGATAGCCTTGCTATCCGTATAAACGTGTACTCCCTTCCTCAGGCTTGCCGAGCTCGTGGTCTCCATGAGTGCATGTGGTAGTGAGTTCCACAGGCTAGTTACAGGTTGTGTGGGAACAAGTTTCCGTTGTATCCGTTTTGAATTTGCTACCTCCAGGCCCATCAGGAGAAATTTGGGGGTTGAGGCCCTACACCCGTTCGTATCACTTTGTTTCCATGGATGTTTGGGAGGGGGGGCCCTGATCTTGGAGCCCTGGTACATTTGCCCCTCCCCACCTCTTTGAACTCATTGATGATGACCTGTTCTGTTCATTCCCTCTGGGGCACCTGGCGTTGGCCACTGTCGGAAGACCGGATGCTGGGCTAGATGGACCCTTGGTCTGACCCAGTATGAATGTTCTTACATTATGTTCTTATTGAATAGGCTTTTCCTGTTGTGTTAGGAGACGGGGATAACAGTAAAAAGAAAAGGAGGACTTGTGGCACCTTAGAGACTAACAAATTTATTTGAGCATGAGCTTTCGTGAGCTACAGCTCACTTCACTGGATGCATTTGATACATCCGATGAAGTGAGCTGTAGCTCACGAAAGCTCATGCTCAGATAAATTTGTTCATCTCTAAGGTGCCACAAGTCCTCCTTTTCTTTTTGCGGATACAGACTAACACGGCTGCTACTCTGAAACCGGGGATAACAGTAGTTTCCCCTCTCCCTTCTCTAAACTACTCTTTATTTTATGTATCTCTATCATGTCCCCTCTCATTAGTCTCCTTTCTAAGGGAAACAATCCCATTGTTTTCAATCTCTCTTCATAATGGTTGCCATGCCCCATACCGTTCTTGTTGTCCTTCTCTGAACGTCCCCTAATTCTGCAGTAACAAGTGTGCTTTGAATGAGTCACATACACATGGGCCAGGTCCTGGGGCCAGGCTCTCTGCCAAGCTGCAGTAGCCAGGCTCACTACAGGGTGGGGCTCTCTGGAGAGGGGGGAGGAATAACTCTACCCACCAGCTCAAGGGTACTGTAATAGCCCCCAGTCATTCCGCCCGTGCCCTTTGGGGAGCAGCTTATGTTGTGTCAATAGCTGGAGGATCCACATAGCAGTTGGTCAACCTCTCCTGTCCCAGCTCCTCCCTCAAGGCCGGTGAGGGATGCAGAGCTGTGAGCTGGGCTTCGTGGAGCAGCAAGCCTCTGCAAAAGGCTCCCTGAGTTCCTACCCACCCCTGTTGAACATCAGGACCACACCACTTCCGATGCTTTTGTGGGAGGCGATGCAGGAGCAGAGGGGGTCAGGAGTCGCCTCCGTGCATGCAAACGCAGACCAGTGTCTTGATCCGCTTCTGAAAACACGGGCCTGTGGTTTGCTCTTTCACAGCCGATGGGGGGGAGGAAAAAACTGTAACCAACGCTGAGAAGAGCTGGGGAGAATCAGAGGCTCATGTGTGCAGCAGCGGAAGCAAAAAGGTGGGGAAACATTCCTCGGGCGGCACTTTGATTTACGGCCTGGACCTCGAGCCCAGCCGGCAAAGACAGACCCTGGGTTGTGACCGTAATGTGCAGAAAGATGTGCAGCATATATTTGACTAGACTGTGTGAGAGCTTTCCCCAGAGGACATCATGAAAAATTTGGCAGAGAAGGGGGAAAAAACAACATTTTTTTTTCTTGCACGTTTCCCCCCGCCCCCGCCCTCCAGCTTTTTTTGGCTACTTCTTTGTATGCAGGAATCTCATCCTAGCAACTAGATGTGACTAAGGCTTCTCGAGCCGTTTTAGTCCTCTAAACGAAGGGTTGATCCCTGCAACATATATTTCTGGAGCAGCTTTCACCATGGAAACCAGAGAGCTGTTTTACTTTCGCAAAAGAAGCAGAGAAACATGGGGAAGAAATGATCAGAGTTCAAATCCTTCGTAGCCTGGTAATCCCCAGCATTCCCCATTGCGGCTGGAGAGAGCTTCAAAAGACAGGGAAGGCGCACAGACTGCAAGCGTCTCCGAAGCAGGGGAAAACAGATCGGAACAAAACAGCCACCAAAAAGTGCTTGGAAGACAAGACGTTTCCTGGCGCAGGTGATCAAGGGACGGTTAAAAAGGAGGAGTTTGGCGAAAGCAGAATGGGCATTTTATTGCGAGTATCAAAATAATGCATCGTGCCAATATCTGAAATCCTTGGCCTGGCTCCTTAGCTGTTGTGAAAGGCCATAGCCCCACTGACTTCCCTGGAGCTGTACTGATTTACACCAGTCTCTGATATCCAATCATAGAATATCAGAGTTGGAAGGGACCTCAGGAGATCATCTAGTCCAACCCCCTGCTCAAAGCAGGACCAATCCCCAATTTTTTTTTGCTCCAAATCCCTAAATGGCCCCCTCAGGGATTGAACTCACAACCCTGGGTTTAGCAGACCAATGCTCAAACCACTAAGATATAGCAGCAGCACCAGCCGAACAGGCTCACAAATCTACTGCTTTGCGTGCATGTCAGCGAAGCAGGGTGCAGGTGGGTTAGCCCATGGAGGGGAACGCACCAAGGAGAAGGCCAGGATTCCTAAGGGAGAGCAGAGTAGGTGGCTCTCCTCCCATGGAGTCAGTCTTCTGTTCTATTCAGGTTCTTGTACTGTGCCCGTCACCTTGGTATCTGAGCGCCTTGCTGAGGGTGCAGGGTGAGCGGCAGAGGCCGCGTCCCCCAAACAGGCATGGCAGTCGCACTGGGTATGGTAAGTCCATAGAGAACTTCACAAAGTAGGGATATTCTCAGCCTCCCAGCTCCCAGCCTGCACTGTCCTGTTAATTAACTACACACCTGAACTCCTTACCCTAGTCGGTCTGGAATCAGTTGCCCTTCAGCTCCCCCATAAAGGGATGTACGGAAGCAGGCACTGCGTTGCTGGACATCATGATCTCTGGGGATCATTAAACATCCCCTGGCATTCATCATAAGAGCAGGAAGGTCTGCCTCAGTGTTCTGTAGTTATTTGTATTGTGCAGCCACTTCGGAGCCTTGTTTCTTGGCACTTCCCCATCTGTCTGTATCCCTCTGTTCTCATCCTGAGATTGCCATCTCTGTGGGGCAGGGACTGTCTTTTTGTGCCGGGTTTGTACAGCGCCTGGCACACGGGGATCCTGCTCTGTGACTGGCCTCTGGGCGCTACAGCAATTCAAATCTTAAATAATCATAAGCGGAGCCCGGTAATGACTTCCTGCCAATCTGATCACCTTACAAAGATGCAGTTGCTTATGACAGTCTTCTTCGCCTCCTGTCCTAACCTGTTGTGTAGCATGGCTATGCGCTGCCTTACTCCACCCCAGAAGTGGCCGCATTTGCATGGGGAATGAAAGGACCCTATATAGTCTTTCGAGCTCTGTAAATGTGAACGGCTGCTGCCATAGCCTCAGCAGCATCCGCTTGGAGGAAACCGATGTGCACGCAGCAAAGCCAGGCACTGGCAGAGGCAGAAATGTCAGCAGCAGAGAGAGCTGTGCTGTGGCAGATAGGCTGCAGGCAGGGAACAGCCTCGCTTCTCGCCCACGCAGGCGAGCTGCCAGCACATGTGGGCTTTCCGGCGTGGCTCCAGCAAGCCACTCTGGCTCCAGCGTTCCGCCCGAGCTGGGTGCCTCCTTGGCGGATGGTACGAGCCCACGGGGGCAGATTGCTCAGGTGCACAGATCCTTCCCTGATGCATTCTGCGAGGGCCGGGGGAAATCAGACTGCTCTCTCCTCGGGGAAGGGAGGAAGTTTGCGCCGCCCTCTCTCAGCTCTGCATCCTCCCCTTGTCCAGGCAGTGACGAAATGCCGTGAGAGCTCCGAAAGGGTCTGCCAGCATCACATTTTCCATCCGCCGTGCGTTGCCCCGAGCCGTGGGGGTGCTGTGTGCCCGTCCGGCCTGTGCGGCCTGGCTTTAGTCTAGCCTGTTAATGCAGGGCGACCTGTGTATTGTTTCAGTGGCAGTGGATCCGTCTCTGAGAGCTCACCTGAAGGGCCGGGGCGCAGCTGAGGCTGGCAGTGTCGATCACGGCTCGTGCTTCGTTCAGGACAGGCAGGCACGTGTTGCCCCCGCAGTTGTGCTAGGGAGGGAGTAGTCAGGGGTCCAGATGGGTCTTCCGCAACCTGCCCGGTTTCTCTCGCTGTCCGTTTCTCATTCTCTTTCTAGCTGCAAAGTCTGCGCCCGGCGGAGGGGGCGGGCAGGCAGTGGGACAAGCTCAGCCGTCAGCACCAGGGGAGCGGAGCCCGGTGGCAACAAAACACTTCAGTAAGCTGGATTTTCTCTGAGAACAGCTCCAGCCCCCTCGGGAGAAGTCGTCAACATCTCGGGGATCCGTTTAGGGGCCGACATGAGGCTTTGCTCTTCCAAGCAGCACCAAAAGCTTTGCTTTGAAGCAGAACTTTGGATCTGAATCGAAACCCTCTGACCCCTTTTTTCCCTATAGTTTGTGTCTCAGCGACGTCTGAGGCAAATCCCGCAGTATAATGTCACTCTAGCCTGGGCCATGCATATCCCTGGCTCTAGAATGTAGTTTGGGAGCAGAATGCGATCCCTGACTTCACTGGGGGCATTCCCTGTTCCCACCGTTCTCTGCAGTCTCTGTTAACATTGCACTGGCTAGAAGCCTGCAGGCGTCACGATTGCTGCAATGAACCGGTCCCCCCATAGTTAAACACCCGGTAGCACTGAGCTAAGGCACACAGCCCTGCGACGCCCCCCCGCCCCTTGCAAGATGAATGCTCTTCAGTCTCATTGAGCTCCTGTGAAAGGCCCTCCCTGGAGGGCAGGTGCAGGTTTAAGTCTCCGGCGCTGCGTGCCTCCTTCTCCATGCTATAAAGCCTGCCTTGCTGTGTGCAGACTGCACGGTTCCAGCTTGCTGGCGGCTTGCAAAGAGCAGATCGCGCCCTGGCTGAATGCGGCCGGCAGTGGCTCGGCCATGGCCTCGCTGCTAGGCGCAAGCTTCCTGTGTGCCCTCTAGGGGCTAATCACCATTGCCATCTCAAAGGTCTGCCCCCAAGGGGTGTAGGTGCTGGACAGACTTAGCCCTCTGTACTCAGCAATGTGAGCTGCTTCCCTAGCTGAGAAGAGGAAAGATTAACCCTGAAAAGACTGTGTATATAATGTCTTCTGCAGTTTTCACAGTATACATCCGATGAAGTGAGCTGTAGCTCATGAAAGCTCATGCTCAAATAAATTGGTTAGTCTCTAAGGTGCCACAAGTACTCCTTTTCTTTTTGCGAATACAGACTAACACGGCTGTTACTCTGAAACCTTAAAAGACTGGTTCTTGGAAGGAAGCGTCCAAGTCTCCCAGCCCCCAGGCTCCAAAGAGTTAAGGTGCTGATGCATGTCTTCCTTTCTCTCCCTCTGGATTGTAGCTGAGAGATGTTCTGTGCATCCAGCCCCTGATGGGACCAGCGCTCCCCCTCCCACCCCCCCCCGGTCAGGGTTATCGCCCTCAGCAATGCCTGCATAACACCCCCCACAGGTGCTGCGGAAACCAGATCAACACCAGCGCCAAGAGCAAAGCACGGAAATGGGTCTCTCTGACGCAGAGCCACGGCTGGCTGCGAAGACACTGCCCTGTTCCCTGGGCGAGATGCCCACAGCGAATCTTATTGCCGTGGCCCCAGCTTGGCTCCGTTCCGAGCGCTGAGGCCAAGGATGCTGCAGAAAGTCCTCTCCTAGGAGCCTGGCCGAGGAGGGGGCACTCTGTGCAGGCCGTGTCCTGGCACTTGTTAAACTCACAGGCCTGAAAATGATCAGGAAGCCGAAAGGGGACTCTGCGCTCTGAGCGCGAACTCTAAAATCCCGGCCTTAATCCCGGCCTGCTGCTCCGGGGTTCGGAATTGGTCCTTACTAGCTGATTCCCGAGCACACCTGGAGGACGCGGGGAAACGGTACCAATTTGAGGGCATAAAGGCAGTTCAGCACATGAGGGCATTAAGGTTTTGCTTCTGGAGGCGTAGGTTTAAGTGCTGGTTTAGATCACAAGGGAATTGAGTTTGGTGGCATCTCATCTTCGTCCACGTCTGTCTTCATCACAGAACCGCTGCGTGGAAGGATAGGGGAGCCCATTTCTGTTTGAAAGGCTCAGAAGTGGAGCAGCTGGGTGTGCCGCAGGATGGACGGAGGTGCATCGGGGAGCAGGCATGGGACTGCAGGGGGCGCCGCAGGACGGGACGGAGGTGCATCGGGGAGCAGGCATGGGACTGCAGGGGGCGCCGCAGGACGGGACGGAGGTGCATCGGGGAGCAGGAATGGGACTGCAGGGGGCGCCGCAGGACGGGACGGAGGTGCATCGGGGAGCAGGAATGGGACTGCAGGGGGCGCCGCAGGACGGGACGGAGGTGCATCGGGGAGCAGGAATGGGACTGCAGGGGGCGCCGCAGGACGGGACGGAGGTGCATCGGGGAGCAGGAATGGGACTGCAGGGGGCGCCGCAGGACGGGACGGAGGTGCATCGGGGAGCAGGCATGGGACTGCAGGGGGCGCCGCAGGACGGGACGGAGGTGCATCGGGGAGCAGGCATGGGACTGCAGGGGGCGCCGCAGGACGGGACGGAGGTGCATCGGGGAGCAGGCATGGGACTGCAGGGGGCGCCGCAAGAGGGATGGAGGTGCATCGGGGAGCAGGAATGGGACTGCAGGGGGCGCCGCAGGACGGGACGGAGGTGCATCGGGGAGCAGGCATGGGACTGCAGGGGGCGCTACAGGATGGGACGGAGGAGCATCGGGGAGCAGGAATGGGACTGCAGGGGGCGCCGTAGGACGGGACGGAGGTGCATTGGGGAGCAGGAATGGGACTGCAGGGGGTGCCGCAGGAGGGACGGAGGTGCATCGGGGAGCAGGAATGGGACTGCAGGGGGCGCCGCAGGACGGGACGGATGTGCATCGGGGAGCAGGAATGGGACTGCAGGGGGCGCCGCAGGACGGGACGGAGGTGCCATTGCGTCACAGACGGGCTAGTGACTTGCCCAAGTATAGCAGGGCAGGGAATTGCATCCAGGTCTCCCAGCCACCTTCCTCTTTGTGGCTGGTTTGAATAACTCAGATAATATGAAACTCTAGTATTCAATATTAGAGAAACCATAGGGTATGTTATCCTAGGATGGCCAGGTGTCCGGTTTTCCACCACAAAGTCTGGTCGAAAAGGGGAGCTGATGGTGTCCGGTCAGATCTACTGACTGGACACCCAAAGTCCAGTTATCACCCGCGCCAGCCCCTGCTCAGCCAAGGGCACCTCCTACCTGCATCAGGTGGCTGCAGCTCCCAGCCCCGGCTGTGCAGGCGAGTCCCTCCCGATCCACACAGGGAGGAGGGGAGAGGGGGAAAAGCAGAGAGCGATGCGGGGGGGAAGAGGAGAGGGCAGGGCAGGTCCTCGGGGAAAGGGATGGGGAAGGGGAGGTCCCAGCAGTCCTGCTAGAGTGCCCATTTTTTAAATAACAAGGAGTCCGGTGGCACCTTAAAGACTAACAGATTTATTTGGCCATAAGCTTTCATGGGTAAAAAAACCCACTTCTTCAGATGCATGGAGTGAAAATGTACAGATGCAAATTAAGTTTTTTAAATATTACCAAGTTGGCTACCCTATGCTATCAATATAAGGGATACATGCCATGCACCCACCCCAACCCCCTGCCTCCCGTTATTGTTAACTGAGTTGTACATCATCCACTATCCCCCCAGGCAACATCCAGAATGTGTTTTTATGTTGCTGTCAGAAGTGCAAAAAAACCCACATCCAGTCCTGCTGGCGGCTCTTGACCCTTCCATCTCTCCGCACAGGTACCAAGAAGTAAACTCTAGACAGCCCTGAAGATGAGCAACGAAACCACCCCAGAGGCGGTCTCTTCCCCCCCGGTCTCCTCCCCGCCCCCCCACGGGCAGCGTTACTTCGATCGGTTCTCCGAAGATGACCCGGAATATCTGCGCATCCGGAACATGGCGGCCGATCTCCGGCAGGACTTCAACATGATGGAGCAGAAGAAGCGAGTCACCATGATCCTACAGAGCCCAGTGCGTAGAGAGTGCCTGGCAAATGGCCAAAGCGAGGGAGTGGGAGTCAGGGGTTTTTATCCCCCGTTCTGTCTCTGTATCCTAAGACCTAGCTTCTCCACTAGCGGGCTCTTTGTTACAGGTGCCTCTATTTATTTGTTTGGAAAGCCCAGCTCTAGAAACCAGCTGAAGTCACTAGGAGCTGTGGGTGCTCAGCACCTCTGCAGAGCAGACCCACGGAGCCGCCAAAATGAGTGGCCAGATTCTTAAAACCTTTCAGCACGTTGGGTGCTGAGCACTTCTAAAATCTGGCCCCGGTTTTGGGTGATGAGCCCTTGAAAATGTGGCCGGGAGCTCTTCTAAAATCTGGCCCTAGGTGTCTTAAAGTTGGACATCCAAAAATTGAGACTTCTCCCCCCACCCCCAGTTATTAAAAGCTCGTTCTGCAAGCATGAAGCGTTCTCCTCTTGGAGTGGTCACTGGCGCAGGCTCTGTGCTTAAAGGACGGAGCATAGAGAGAGCAACTGATGCCCAGTGTCCTCCTTTAGGTGTTGCTCGTTCCCCTGTACCAGCAGGGCTGTGAGTGCCAACCGTGTTTAATGTGTGATGCCGGGGAGCCTGTTTCCCGTGAAGCGCCTTGCCTTGGCAAGGAGCGCTGCCGGCTTTGTCAGGAAGATGCTGGCTCTGTAAAGTTCACGGCGTGGCTGTAAGGCAGCGTGGGCGCCGATCTGTGAAATCGCTGACGATTCACTGTCTGCCATGCTGTTTCAGTCTTTCAGAGAGGAGCTGGAGAGCCTTATCCAAGAACAAATGAAGAAAGGGAACAACTCCAACATCTGGGCCCTGCGACAGATCGCGGATTTCATGGCCAGCACTGCTCCCTCCGTCTTCCCCACCTCTCCCATCAGTATGTTGGTGGACAATTCTTCTCAGGGGCTGGGAGGGGGGGAGGCCTGCCTTATTGCCAAGTTACCAAACCAGGGTGGGATAGGCATTGCAGGATTCGGAAAGACAATCAAAGGCACCTATGCTGCCCATCTCATGAATGTCAGTTGGACTGAGATGCCTAATTCCCCTAGGCTAACAAGAAAGTCTCAGCTATATCTCTCCCTTCTCTGAATGGGGTTGTTCGAAGCGCTCATGGTTTCCAGTGAAATATTATCTGGTTGCACTGATTTCACATACACCCATACAGTGGTCAGCTTTAATGGCAACGAGCATGGGGATAAATAACATTGGGTTTCTGCCCCTCTTTGCTTCTTTATAATGCACAAAACAGGCCTTGAAGACTGTGTTTTGCTGACTCTGTTTTAAAGGGTTTCCCCTCTTTATATTTCACCTTAAAAATTCCAGGATTATCAACTCATTCCCTGTTTTTCCTGGATGTCTCCTTGGAAGACCAGAGAACTGTAGTGGGAGCTTTTCTGGCCCTTAACTAAAGAAATGGGTGGCTGTCTCTTTAACAAAGAGAAGTTTCCTCCCAAGTGGTTTTCATACACTTGCGTTGAATAAGTGATAACAAAAGAGGTATTTTAAAATACCCTGAACATTATTGCCTAAAAAAGGTGAACATTAGGGTTGTCTGAAATTTTTTGTTCAACTGCTTTTTGATGAAAACCGTCTGGTTTTTTTTAAATGGACTGTTTTGCAAGCAATTGGTTGGGGTTTTTTTTGAATTTTCCAGGTTACTGATCAAGCAAAATGTTGCTCTTTCGTTCCCCATTTTTCCTCCCCGCCCTGATTTTTTTAATGGCAACGTGTAAAAAAAAAAAAAAAAAAGGAGAGTTAGAGTAAAGGGGGGGAGGATTAAGGTGGGGGAGGGGAGATCCTACAAATAAAATCAACCCTAACCCATTGCATTTAAAAATGGGGCTGGGGAGGGTGCTCCCCTTGAGTTTTTTCTCCAGCGATCCCCATCCCCAGTCTAAGACTGGCAGTGATGTGTTCGGGAGTCCCACAGATCTTTCCACGGCCCTCGTGGGCTGAGAGGTAAGGTGTGAAGGTTCAGGGAAGGGAATCCACCATGGGAGTCAACAGATATGGACTGAAGAGCTTGGGGAAGTATCCTGCCTCTCATCTAGGGGAACAGATAGAGATTGGATGGGCCAGATCCAATGGCCTCGAAGCCTCCTTGCTTCCCAAAGCACCTCCTTGCCAGGAGCCCCTCAAACCGGCTAACCGATCTTCGCTTCTCCTCAGGTCTTTCCATGGTGACGCCCATCAACGACCTCCATAGCACCGAGTCGCTGTCCCTAGCGAAAGGGGAGCGGCTCATGCGTTGCAAGGTTGGCAGCATCTACCGACTGCTGGACCTGTACGGCTGGGCGCAGCTCAGCAACACCTACGTCACGGTGAGGGGGGAACCCCAGTGGTAACACGGACATGGGGCTATCTCCGTAGTGAGGATGGAACACAACTAGGGCCCTACCAAACTCACGGTCCATTTTGGTCAATTTCACAGCCATAGGATTTAAAAATTGTAAATTTCATGGTTTCAGCTATTTAAATCTGAAATGTCACAGCGTTGCAACTGTAGGGGTCCTAACCCAAAAAAGGGATTGTGGGGGGGGGTCGCAAGGTTATTGTAGGGGGGTTACGGGTTTTGCCACTCTTGCTGCTTGGGGTGCCACTACCTTCAGAGCTGGGCTTCCGGAGAGCGGTGGCTGCTGGCCAGGAGCCCGGCTCCGAAGGCATTGCCCCACCAGCAGCAGCGCAGAAGTCAGGATGGCAGGGTACGGTATCGCCACCCTTACTTCTGCCCTGCTGCCTGCAGAACTGGGCCCTCAGTCAGCAGCTGCCACTCTCCGGCCGCCCAGCTCTGAAGGCATCGCAGAAGTGAGGATGGCTATACCACAACTCCCCTACAATAACCTTGCGACCCCCACCCCACGACTCCTTTTTGGGTCAGGACCCCCAGTTTGAGAAACGCTGGTCTCCCCCTGTGAACTCGGTATAGTATAGGGTAAAAGCTCACAAAAGACCAGATTTCACAGGGGGAGGCCAGATTTCACGATCCGTGACGCATTTTTCACAGCCATGAATTTGGTAGGGCCCTACAGATGACTGTACGCTGCCGTGCTCCTGCCTTTGCCATCCACATCCTTGTGTGGAGCTGAGATGGAAGCGCAGAGTTTTTGATCCTCCAGTTACCGGAGTGGACCAGACTTGTAGGGGGAAGGATATAAAGAGAGGGAGTTCTGACTGCGAGACTGGTCTCATCTTTTCTACTAACCTCTGGCATCCCTCAGAAAACACTACACCATGTAGCCAGTGCAGGAATGTAACATTTGGCACAAGCTGTCTGTGCTGGTATCTTGCAGAAGTCAATGCGTGATCCTTCAGAGGAAGGGGAAAGAAAAACCCTCTCCAACCTACAGTGCTTAAGCACCGGCTCAGCAGTTTAATACTATAGGTGGGAGTTGGGGGTTCAAAGTGAATTCTCTCTTGACGTCTGCTCAGCTGTGCCCTGCATCAGATGACCCTGATCTTAGCTCACATTATACATGCCCATGTGCAGGGTCAGAGAGCATCCAGCTGTGACTTCCACAGGCTGACTTTACAGTCCTAGCTTGGGAACTGCTCCTCAGCTGGTGAGATAAGAATTCCCTTTCAGGCCATTCCATTGCTCACTACGCAAAGTGGGCCAGATCCTCAGTGGAGCTATACTGAGCATCTGGACCAGAGACAACTCGTCAACACAGCAAAAAACCCCGTAGCGAGTGGCATAGATGCTACCGAGAAATGCCATATCCCTTTATCTTTGTGATCAAAGGCTAGGAAATCTAGCAGCTCCCGCGCAGCCGCATGATATGTGATCATGGAACATACGGCACTATACTCTTTGAATTTTTCTCTGTCACTGACTTCCTTTTTTCTTCAGCCCCAATTTCCAGCTGTTAAAGTTCTTGCCCATTGTGTGACCCAAGTGGTACAGTACTGAGACCAAGCTTGGTCAGTCACGTTTGACTTTCCCGGAGATCTGAAACCAAAATGAAACACAGTGGAATCTCAGAGATTGGAGGCTTGACTGGAAAATGCAGATGAAAGGAATTATGTTTGGTTTCTTAGCATTATAGGTGGGCTTGGAAGGATCTAGGATTCCATCCCAGCCCAAACATCCACACTGCAATTAAACAGCCCCTTAGCCCAAGTCAGCTGTCACGGGCCAGCTGCAGGTTTTTAATTGCGGTGTAGACCTATCCTTAGTTCTGGCCAGGAGTATGCAGTCATGGAATGGACCCTTGACTAAGCAACATAGTTTGGAATGGAAATGGCTATAGAAAAGACAGATACTCTTAGTGATATGAAGGACTCAGAACGACCCACCAGGAAAGTAAGAATGCACATGCTACTGAAAATTGTCCAGTTAATCTTAACTCGCCTCTTTCCCCCCACTCCTGTGCATTTCTTTTGGTAGATGCGTGTCAGCAAAGAACAGGATCACTTCTTGATCTGCCCTACAGGTCTTTCGTGTAATGAAGTCACTGCTTCTAGTCTGGTGAGTGTGCTAAATAACACTCTCTCCCTTCAAAATGAAACCCTCCACTTTCTCTCTCTCTCTCGATGGTAAATTAAATCCATGCTGGTAATCTGGGACTGCTTTGGGAGACGTTGACGGCAAAGAATTCTTTATGAGAGAGAGTTTAAAAAAAGACCAAAAATTATGATTTATTTTTTAACAAATTCCACCTCCACTCCCACCGTTTTTTCTCAAAATTTTGAAATTTGAAATGCTCCAGAGTGGTTTGAAAACTGCGGTGTGAGGGGGAGAGAAATATGTGTGGCAATCTCACCATTTTTTTCACCCTTTTTTGGTCAAAATGCAAAGTTTCATGGTTTTTATCACCATTTTGAAAAAGATAGACAGTGAACATTCAATAGCCACCCAATGGATGTTCTCTTCACGCATGCATGGCACACAGTAGATTGTGATCCCAGCAGATGTCACAGGCCGTATGGGAACGGGCTGAGTTGCTGTAGAATTGACGGACCTGAGTCTGTATCCCGTACCTACCTCGCAGGCTTAATTAATAGATTCCAAGGCCAGAATGGACCATTGTGATCATCTAATTTGAACACCTGTAGAGCGCAGGCCAGAGAACTCCCTCAAAATACTTCCAAGAGCAGATCTTTTAGAAGGGAGCACATTCTTTGAATGCAGAGCCACCTGGAAGGTGGCTCCAACGGGTTGATGAGGGAGCGCAGTGATGTTCTGCAAATCTGGGGTGAGCCATGGGGAGTGTGAATTCCTCCCCTCCCCGGTAAATCTCCAGCGGCCTCGTTTCTTTCCTGCTGCAGATTAAAGTGAACATCCTGGGTGAAGTGGTGGAGCAGGGCAGCACCAGTTTTTCCGTGGACACGAGAGGATTTGGCCTGCACTCAGCCATCTACGCAGCCAGACCCGACATCAGGTGCATTATCCACCTGCACACGCCTGACACTGCTGCGGTAAGGAGCCCAATCAGTCATGCTGACGGGTTTGCCAGGGTCAGCCGCTGTACGGTTTGCCCCGCAGCCGTAGAGAGCTGCAGAGTTCAGCTCCGGCTCTGAACATCCTGAGCGAGGCTGGGAGGGTGGGGAATCCAGGGCTTCGTTCAGGCTCATTGCTGATAACACCCTGCTCGCCTCTGTGGCTTTGAGATCCGTGTGTGGCATCCCCACTCCACGCGTCTCTCAAACACATCGCTCCCTCAAAAGCCGATCCACATCCCGTTAAAATCAGTGGAATTAACGGGGCCTCTGACACAGTGGTATTAATTTTCATTTCCCTTTAGAAACCCTGTGATGCTTTGTAAATAGGACAGGTATTTGCATCAAGTACGGCTGTTACTTTAGCAGCTAATAAAAACAGCAGAACATCTGCACAGGAGAATGGCCTCTTGTTTCCGGACAGCCACAGCATTTGTTGATCCTGGGACAAAACTCAAGGGCAGTGACTTCGTTAGTCTGAATGTCTAGCACAAGCCCATCTCTGCTAAGTAGCGTCATTCCTAATGGGTTATGAGAGACCAGTCCTTACTGAGGCTTATTTTCCAATGGGTTTCAACCTCGACTTTAGAACTGTACCCGGGACTTTATAACACCTCCCCGCAACCCCCTGAGCATGCAAATGGTCTTTGCTCATGCGAAGATGAGAGGGATGAAATTCACCCCAGTGCAACGGACTTTCACCAGACCGTGTGCACCACTTTGAACGCCATATAAAAGGTTACATTGAGGGGCCAGGACTCGGGGGTTCGGAGTTCTCTTGCCACCTCGGTCACAGACAGTGTGACCGTGGGCAAGTCGCTGAATGGCTCTGTGCCTCAGTTTCCCCAACTGTTCTATGGGGATAATACTTGACTTACAGGAGGGGTGCTGGGAGACGACCTGCCCTCTCTTGCCCCTGGCATGCTACTGCTCAGGGGGATTACACTAGAACTGGGCAAGGTCTGTGCTCATTCAGTCCTTTCTGCACAGTGGGACTGTGCTCTGTCTGCCGCACTGGGATGCTGCAGGGCCCCGAGAAGGGGGCTCCGTTTGCCCCTCACTTGAGCACTTCTCGGACATGTGCATGTTCCATCATTTAAGAAATGAACATTTTTTTATCCCCAAACTTCATGTGACTCAACTTCGGTCAGTTGCTTTATGCTTCTAATGTGAGGCAGAAGCTGTGGGTGGGATGCATAAAAGTAAGGGAAAGATGCAGCCCCTCGAAGGAGACAGGCCAAAATATGTGACTGCTACAAAACTGCTGTTTTCCTGGGTTCCTTTTGTTGGCGCTGATGGCAGAGGCTCATTGTTTACACTGATCTGCCGCTGCTGAACCTTCATGGCTTCATATGCCCGCAAACTGATGCAGCCGCTGGTCTGACGGGCCAGTCCTGGGAGATGCTGGGCAACGTCCGCGCCCGTTGATTCCACTGAGAGAGAGGGAGAAGGATGCTCAGGATATTGCAGGATCAGGGCCGTAAAAGTGCAACAACAGGCCACAGGTTGCCGGTTTGAAAGCTGAGCGTAGACTCGACAGTTGGTGTAAACGTGAGGGAACCAAAATGCTGATCTTCCCCGTGGCTTCCTGTGTTCTCTCTGTTTGCCAGGTGTCTGCCATGAAATGTGGCATCCTGCCTGTATCCCACGATGCCCTGCTGCTAGGCAACATTGTGTACTTCGATTTCAATGGAGAGATGGAGGAAGAGGCAGACAGGATCGAACTACAGAAGTGCCTTGGACCAACCTGCAAGGTTAGGAGAAAAGACACACCTCCGACTGAAAGATATTGTGTCTGATCAGCCGTCGGGCTAATACAGCTCAGCAGGGTCAACAAACATGTGGACAAGGGGGATCCAGTGGACATAGTGTACTTAGATTTCCAGAAAGCCTTTGACAGGGTCCCTCACTTGTGGAAAAATTGGAGAGAATCCAGCGGAGGGCAACAAAAATGATTAGGGGACTGGAACACATGACTTATGAGGAGAGGCTGAGGGAACTGGGATTGTTTAGTCTGCGGAAGAGAAGAATGAGGGGGGATTTGATAGCTGCTTTCAACTACCTGAAAGGGAGTTCCAAAGAGGATGGCTCTAGACTGTTCTCAGTGGTAGCAGATGACAGAACAAGGAGTAATGGTCTCAAGTTGCAGTGAGGAAGGTTTAGGTTGGATATTAGGACAAACTTTTTCACTACGAGGGTGGTGAAATACTGGAATGCATTACCTAGGGAGGTGTTGGAATCTCCTTCCTTAGAAGTTTTTAAGGTCAGGCTTGACAAAGCCCTGGCTGGGATGATTTAGTCGGGGATCGGTCCTGCTTTGAGCAGGGGGTTGGACTAGATGACCTCCTGAGGTCCCTTCCAACCCTGATATTCTATGATTCTATGAAATTAAGTTGTCATGAGATAAGAGGGAAGATCCTTTCATGGATTGAGAACCGGCTAAAAGACAGGGAACAAAGGGTAGGAATAAATGGTAAATTTTCAGAATGGAGAGGGGTAACTAGTGGTGTTCCCCAAGGGTCAGTCCTAGGACCAATCCTATTCAGCCTATTCATAATTGATCTGGAGAAAGGGGTAAACAGTGAGGTGGCAAAGTTTGCAGATGATACTAAACTGCTCAAGATAGTTAAGACCAAAGCAGACTGTGAAGAACTTCCAAAAGATCTCACAAAACTAAGTGAATGGGCAACAGAATGGCAAATGACATTTAATGTGGATAAATGTAAAGTAATGCACATTGGAAAAAATAACCCCAATTATACATACAATATGATGGGGGCTAATTTAGCTACAACTAATCAGGAGAAAGATGTTGGAGTCATCGTGGACAGTTCTCTGAAGACGTCCACGCAGTGTGCAGCGGCAGTCGAAAAAGCAAACGGGATGTTAGGAATCATTAAAAAAGGGATAGAGAATAAGACGGAGAATATCTTATTGCCCTTATATAAATCCAAGTTGAATACTGCATATAGATGTGGTCCCCTCATCTCAAAAAAGATATACTGGCATTCGAAAAGGTTCAGAAAAGGGCAACTAAACTGATTAGGGGGTTGGAACGGGTCCCATCTGAGGAGAGATTAAAGAGGCAAGGACTTTTCAGTTTGGAAAAGAGGAGATAAAGAGGGGATATGATGGAGGTATATAAAATCATGAGTGGTGTGGAGAAAGTGAATAAGGAAACGTTATTTACTTCTTCACATAATATAAGAACTAGGGGCCACCAATTGAAATTAATGGGTAGCAGGTTTAAAACAAATAAAAGGAAGTTCTTCTTCACTCAGCGCACAGTCAACCTGTGGAACTCCTTGCCTGAGGAGGTTAGGAAGGCTAGGACTATAACAGGGTTTAAAAGAGAACTGGATAAACTCATGGAGGTTAAATCCATTAATGGCTATTAGCCAGGATGGGTAAGGAACGGTGTCCCTCGCCTCTGTTTGTCAGAGGGTGGAGATGGATGGCAGGAGAGAGATCACTAGATCATCACCTGCTAGGTTCACTCCCTCTGGGGCACCTGGCATTGGCCACTGTCGGTAGACAGGATACTGGGCTGGATGGACCTTCGGTCTGACCCAGTATGGCCGTTCTTATGTTCTTATGAGTTGCTCCAGGAATGGGTTTGACCCAGTAATATTTTCACTGGAGATGGGCCGAAGAGGTGGCGTTCGGATCTGGGTCCTGTGCTGGGGTTTGGGTTCTGGTTTGCGGTCCTGTCAGGGCTTCACATTCTGACGTGTTGTGAGGTTTGGGCCCATCAAGTGGCGAAAGCACCAGGCTGAGAAGGCTGGGTTCTACAGCTGGATGGGCGATTGCCCTGCTGTTTGAGTTTGGGCCTCCCAATTGCTTTGTGCCTCAGTTTACCCACCTGTGTCCTGAAATACCCGGGGTTTGATTCATAAATGTTTGTAAAGCTTTTCCGAGACCAGACACAGCAAGAGGAGTGCCACATAGATTGGATTAGAAGGAAATGGCCAATAAACCAGGTGAAGTATCAGAACTACTCAACATCTGGGAAGTTACAAAGGGGTTAAATTGCGGTCACTTTTTACAGAACCTGTCATTCCGAATGTGAGCTGAAATAGCCTGCAAGTCATTTGAGGGACCTTCAGGTGCTGGGCAAAAACCCAGACTTGTCGATGGACCGTATCTCTGAGCCTCTTTAGAAAGAAATGAATTGACTGGCAAGGACCGTGTTAGCTAGTGTTTCATTTTCCCCGCAGATCCTGGTGCTGCGAAACCACGGCGTGATCACTCTGGGCGACACGGTGGAGGAAGCTTTCTATAAAACCTTTCACTTGCAGGCTGCTTGTGAGATCCAGGTGAGCGACTCCACCGGGGCAGCACGTTGGAATGAGCATCTGCCCTCGTCGATGTGTTTCCAAGGTCGCGTCTCATTACAATGCTTTGTTACTCTGCTCGCTATGTAATCTAGATGAATATTCCATCTAACCAGCCACCTAGGTACTTATGATTCTTGTCACTGTAGAGTTGGAGTGTCTCCCATAAGCTAAAGACAAAACGACTTGCTCTCTTTCCCTTCCCTACCGCCAGTATAGACTGGCAGACAGACTCACAGTGATAACTTGCTAAGACAGGACTGCATTGTGTCTGGTATGCCTAATATGGGGAGAGACCCAGGATCATTACAAACCCCTCTGTACCAGACTCAATGAGTCCTGTGTTTGCAAGTTATCACTGTGGTATAAACTCCAGCGTTCTAAAGCCCCCATCCCAAATACTACATCTTGCAGGATTTCCAGCCACAACTGTGAAATACTCAAGTGCTTGGTGTAGATGGTGGGCTGCAGGATGGCAACATCTTGTTTTGACCCTGGGGAGGTGTCCCCCAAGGAGCAGATTAGGGTTTGTAGGAGAGTGCTGCCAGGAATACACCAATTCAATCTAGCTGCATTGCACTGATCATTTATCTCCCTCTACTGGGCAGTCCCTGGAACAGACTTCAGGACAGAAACCAACTTCCAGTGTTTTGGTTTTTTTTTTACAGCTTTATTTACGGTCGTGGCTTTCAGTCACTCCCAGGTTAGCCTTGAGTTTCAGCTGCTGCCCTGTTATTTGCTCAATAACTTGAACTGAGCCTTTGCTTTCTCCTCCGCTGTTGACTGTTGGTTTGGGGTGGGATTTTCAGAAGTGTTTGGCACTAGCCTAAATGATTTCCCACTGACTTCAGTGAGAGCAGAGATTAGCAAATGCTGATTTGGAAACCTCGCCCTCTAAGCCTTCAGAGCTCAGCAAGAGCTCAAATGGGGATGCAAAAGTAGCGATTGCGGTTGTTGTTCATTATTTATACGGTGCCATAAACGTGAGTGGTGCTTTCATGATGAATAAAAGACAGTGGCCCTGATTTGGATCTTGCATACACCAGCATAAATCAGGAATAATGCCACCAAAGTCAATGGCATTACACCCATGTAAAAACCAATGTGCGATGTGAATCGGGCCCAAAGAGCTCACAGTAGAAGAGAGGGTGTAACATGGCAAGGGACGGTATTTCAGGCGTAGTGTGTGTTTGCTGGGCTAGTTTTGGGAGCATTTGCCTTCAGTACACCATCTAGGTGCACCTGTACAAACGCTTTGAGACCAGGGTGTCGCCAGTTTCAACCTGAGCCATATCCAGAAGAAGTCTTTGGCTTCAAACCCCTCACTACATTGGCACTGCCGTTATTGTAGTTAAAATGATTATTATTTATTATCAAGCACCATCAATTCTACCCATGCCACGGATTCATTTCTAGGCGTAGATCAGAGCAGAGAGCTTTGCCGGCACACTGGAGGCTTTTGACAAATGTTAAAAACATCCAAGGGCACCAGTGCTTTACTCCACACCTGCCACTTTTACCCTCTTCCCTCCTGCCCTGTCCCCCTCACTCTCCTTCCTTTCAATGCTCCCTCTCTCTTCTCTTTTCTTTCCATTTAGCTGATCCCCTCCTAACTAAACCCAAAATTGGAACATGACATTGGCTGCCACCACATTGTTCACTCTGCTTGTGTGTTATGGCCTTTCCCCCACCCTGTATTTGTCTTGGTGTTTCCCTTGTAAGCACTTCGGGGCAGGGAATGGGGAATACTACAGTGGAGACCATCTCTTGGTTGATCCTTAGGGGCACGACCATCATAAACGTGATTCTATCTGATAATGATATCCATCAGCACATCTAGAAACCTAACCTCCCTCGGGTAATCAACGTTAGTCACCCAGAATGTTAACAGGCAAACGCCCTCAGTTCTGTCACCAACTCAAACCCTCACCAGGCTTCCCAAATCCCCATAAACATAGCATGCAAAACAATACAGCATCTGTCTCGATCTGAACAAACCAGCCAGAGTCAGCAGGAGGCACTGGGAAGAACAGAAAAGGGAATAAACAGGGGTTGGCCTGTTCATAGCTTCTTCTTGGCCACATGAAGTAAACCGGTCTGTAGGAAGGGTTTGCATTAAGAAAGGACAGTCGTCCAGCTGCTCAGGTATTCCATGCACGGAAGGGGTGATATGGCCATGTCTGGGATGATGCCACAATCCTCAGAGGTTGGCACTGTTATCGGCACTGGAATCGCTGAAGACACCAGTGCTCAAATCTCTGCCCGGGCTCCGTGCCTACAGCCAAACCTCTTGCGGCCTCACCTACAGCTACTGTCCATTTCCTTTGTGGGTTGGTTTTCGATTTTTGATTTTTTAAACGGTGGCTTGTCAGCAAAGCCTGAATATGCAACATGATGATAACTTTCTCCTGCTCGGCTCTGCTCTTCCCACGCGGCACTGGCGTGGCTGTAACGACGCGGCGGGTTTGGTTGTGCTGGTTAGGCAGCTCGCTTGCCATCAGTGATGCTTATTACAAATGCCGCTGTCCTCCTCTCTGCACATCGACCTACTTTAGCTGGGGAAACGAGGTCAGCAGCGCTTGCTGAGGCCTGGCCCAGGAGCCACCTGCAGGTGAAGGGCTGGGAATACATGCCCTCTGCGGACTGCCTCCTTCCCACGCGCAGCCTTGTTGACAAAGGGCTTTGGGATATTCCTGCTACTCATGGGCCCCGCTGCCTGTTCCCTGTCTCTCCTCTCCGCCCCCGCTCATTACTCTCTCCTCATTAACTCCCCAGCACAATAGCGGCATTTGAATGCCTAGTGACTCCCGAGGCTGCTTGGCTTTGTTTCCAGACTGGCATGCGCTCTGCCTCTGTGGCTGGCAGGCGGGGAGCGCTCTGGGGTTGGGGGCTGTTACATGTGTACCTAGGCAAGCGCCACGCTGCTCTTTCGGTGCCGTCAGCTGAGGAGAGGAAAAGGTCGTCGGTAAATACATGGATTGGGACCGACGCTGCAAACCATCCGGGTGCATGAGTAACATGCATGTTGGCAGGATTAGGGTCTCACATGGCAAACCCTTCAGGGCAGGGGACATTGTTTCCATTCAGGGGCCCGGGCCAGATCCCATGGGGGGACCGGAAGGGAGTGCCACCCAGCTCCGCTCCTGGTCCCAGCTGCCAGCCCCGTGCCCAAGGCTCCACTCCTGGTGAGGTGCTGCACTGGGGGCTCTGCTCTTGGCCCCCACTGCTGGCCCCGCGCCCGGGGCTCTGCTCCCAGCCCTGCGCCCGCCCCAGCTGTGGCCCCAGCCTTATCCCCCTTACCCCTGTCTGTGTCCCCCCTCTCCCAGAGCTGCACCTCTGGCTCCAGAGGGCGGGAGGGGGGCACGGGGGGTGCAAGGTAAAAAGTTTGGGGACCAGTGGTGTAGGGTAACTCTGGCACGCCCCCAAGGCTGGGCTGGCGAGTAGCTGCTGCAGGAGTCCACTGTAGAGGCTTTATTCCATTCCGGAGCTCCCTTCCACCAAGGGAACGCTCTGCTGGCCAGAATCCTTCCCCTTTCTGCAGAGCAAACGGGGGTGGCGCGTAACCAAGAACCTGGCCCTTTCTCAGCGGCTTCTCCAGCGGCTCCTCTGTTGCTGTAGTGTCTGTGCTTTGCTCTAGGTCTCCGCCTTGTCTAGCGCTGGGGGAATGGAGAATCTGATTGTCCTGGAGCGGGAGAAGTACAGGCCCCACGACGTTGGGTCAGTCCGATGGGCCGGGAGCACGTTCGGACCCATGCAGAAGAGCCGCCTGGGAGAGCATGAGTTTGAGGCCCTCATGAGAATGCTGGACAACCTGGTAGGTCTCCAGCCGATTTAGCTGTGACCCGTTACTCGCTCTCCACACTCCCCTTCCGCCCGCCTGGAGCCAGTGCAGGCAGGTTTACACAAGCTGCAGATCACGTCTCCAGCTGCAGTGTAGACATAGCTTCAGCATCTCACGGGGTGTGTCCCAGGTCAAACAAGCAATTTGCTTTCCTGCTAAGGATTCTGCCTCGAAACATCAGGCATGCCAGCTGAACAGACTACAGATCCAGTTCGGGGCATCGTGAGTGCTCTCTTCCTGCCTCTGGGGGAGCGAGTTTACAGCAGTCTTGGGAGGGAAGAGGCAAAGATCTAGGTGGTAGATAGCCCTTGTTTGACCACAGGGATATGGGCAGATAGCACCGCTGGCCAAAAATGCTTGAATGAAGAACTGTTTCAAAACAAAATGGCCTTTTTTCAAAACCATTAAATGCGACAGTCTGGGGTTTGTTTGTTGCAACGCTTTTAAAATTTGCTTGTATCAGAAATGTTGTTGCAGACATCATCAAAACTTTCATTCACTGAAACCATTCCTAAAAACCAGGATTTGGGGAGACAAAAAATGTTAATAACAATTTCAGTGGTTTTGCAAAAAGGGGAAAAAGCAGAATCAAATCAAGCACTAGATCTGGTTTGAACCCCATGGCATTTTTCTCTATCCTTTCCCCCCCCCATTTTTTGCCCAGTCCTAATAGCTAGAGCAGTGGTCCCCAAACTTTTAACCTCGCACTCCCCCAACCCCTGTCTATACCCCCCTCCCGGAGTCAGGGACGTGGCTCAGGGAGGGGACGCAGACCTGGGTAAGGGGACTGGTGACTGGGGCCACAGCTGGCGGCCGGGACCCTGGGCGTGGGGCCAGCAGCCAGGACCCTGGGTGCACTGCCGGCAGCTGGAGTTGGGTGGGGGCCAGGAGTCGGAGCTGGGGCCAGGAGCGGCGCTGGGGCCAGGAGTGGAACTGGGTGGCACTCCCTCCTGGGCCCCAGCCACGCCCCCTGAACGTCCCTCCGCCCCCACCTAAGGGGGCGCATGCCACAGTTTGGGGACCTCTGCCCTAGAGTTTTCCAAGTAAAGAAGCATTCTGTTTGTGTCCTTCCAGGGTTACCGAACAGGCTACAAGTATCGGCACCCCTTTGTGCAGGAGAAAACCAAGCATAAAAGTGATGTGCTGATCCCTGCCACCGTCACAGCATTCGTCTTTGAGGAGGAGGGTGCTCCCATCGCCACCCTCCGACAGCATGCCCAGAAGCAGCAGAAGGAGAAGACCCGCTGGCTAAACACGCCCAACACCTACCTACGGGTGAACGTAGCTGAGGAGAACCAGAGAAGCGCGGGCAGCCAACGGACTAAGACCACGGTAAGGGGGAATGCGCTTTGTTTGCTGGGTTTGAGGCACCGTCATAAAGGAACATGGCCAACTTCCTCCACAACAGCGGAGCGCAGCGGGTAAGGAGTTGAAAGGCCCAATAGATGCTTGGAGCCAATCTAGACGTTCTCATGATATTTCTGGTTGGACTCGGTATACCCCAAGCACAGCCTCTCACAGAGTAACTGGGGTTCAGGCCAGGCCCAGAGTAGGACAGCCTGTAAATCGTTACCTTCAGGTTTTAGGGGAAGGTTTTGGGGGGAAGGGGCAGTTTGTATTCAAACCAGTTCACACATCGCTGAAAACAACCCCTCGGCTTTCAGGCATCAAAGCTGCTTTCCAGCAGCAACAGGTACCACGGGGAGGCCTCCCAAAATTGGCGACTGGTCTGTATAAAAATCATAGAATATCAGGGTTGGAAGGGACCTCAGGAGGTCATCTAGTCCAACCCCCTGCTCAAAGCAGGACCAATCCCCAATTTTTGCCCCAGATCCAAAATGGCCCCCTTAAGGATTGAACTCACAACCCTGGGTTTAGCAAGCCAATGCTCAAACCACTGAGGTATCCCTCCCCCCCGCAATGTTCACCTTCCTTTTCTATTGGAAGATGCGCTAACCAGCTGGGGTTTCCAACAGAGTGGAGTCACCTGGGGCATAGGCAGGAAGAGTGGGCCAGTGGTGAGGGTGCTCGCCTGGGGCTCTGGAGTCACCCAGTCAATCCCTTACTTTGTGATTGACTTCCTGTGTGACCTTGGGCGAGTCACTTAGCCTCAGTTCTCCATCTGTACAATGGGATAATAGCCCTGCCCTGCCTCACAGGAGCGTGGAGGAGAAATACATTAAAGGTGGGGAGATGCTATGGTACTGGGGGCCCTACAAGTTCCTAAGCTAGATAGACATTTGGATAGGGATTTAACAATTGCTTAGTAGACACAAGTCAAGGCAAAACCCTGAAGTGGCACACACCAGAATCCAGATGTGTGGAATTGAACCCGAATGGGCTGAACCAAAACCTTGAACATCAGAGAAGGGGGTGGGTTAGATCTGAATCCAAATTCAGATTCCTGAATTTTGCAGCTGGCTCCTTTCTCCGTAAGGGATTCTGCCCAGCTCTGAATGTCTACAAAATTTGGAACATCTGAAATTCTGTGGTGGGTCAGAAACCCATAGGCTGGGCCCATGTTTCTCCTGGATCTTAATGATAGTGCAGTTCCAGGCTTGATGCATTTTCTTTGCTCTTTCCCTACCTATCCTTGGTACGGGCCAGTGGATGAAGGCCGATGAGGTGGAAAAAACCAGCAGCGGGACCCCGATCCGAATCGAAAACCCCAACCAATTTGTGCCTCTCTATACAGACCCACAGGAAGTGCTGGAAATGAGGAACAAGGTGTGTCAGCTCTCAGTGTCTCTCTTGTCACCCCATGCTCTCCGGCAGGTCTTAGTTTCCAGGTGGCCGAGAATCAGTAGATTCCTTGGAGACTCCAGTGACCTGACTTTCCTGCAGCTGGTGGGGGAAACAGATGACCCACTTCCTTTTTACTTTTTCTCTTCATTTTATGTAAACAAGTTTAGTGCTGGTGGTGAGGTCCAGACTTGCAACTTTGAAATCATCTGTTCACCACCAGAGCAGGCACAAGGGTAGTTTGCCATATACCCTTTCCCCAGCGCTGCCTTGTAAACACGATTCAGCCCTGTTCGGAATGAACCACTCCTAGGTCAGAGGGAAATTCACTCAGTGACTCAGTCGGTACTTGGCCTCCTGGCTGAGGCGGAAGTTCCAGATAGTGCCAGTGTCACGCTCAACCTCCCTGTCCTCTAGGAACGGGGCTGAGACATGCTGACTCGTTTCACGTAGGCCAAGGACCAGGCGTTGGATGGCAAGAGCATTCAGCCGCTACTGAGCTAAACTGGATTCAGATGGGCAGCCAAGGAGAGAGAGGTTCTGTGCTTGACTCTCTGATTCCTTGATACTGGTGCAAAGAGCTTTTTACGCTACCTTAGCCCAAGTGTAAATGTCTCTCCGAGGTGCAAAGCAGGGGCAATTCAAGGCCCGCTCTATCTATTACCGTGCCCCTAAGCCAGCTAGGCTAGACTTTTATTTCAGCTCTTTTTATTTATTGGCTGATTTTTCACCCACAGATTCGGGAGCAAAACCGCCAGGATGTGAAATCGGCAGGACCCCAGTCCCAGCTCTTAGCCAGCGTGATAGCAGAGAAGAGCAGGAGTCCGGTACTCTTATTAACGAAGGGGCTAGCTTCACGGGGAATGTTACAGAGCAGTAAACATCTCTGCTCTCTGCCGATTGAGGCAGAAGTCATGTGTGGGTTAAGGGTGAATAAAATCATAGAAGATTAGGGTTGGAAGAGACCTCAGGAGGTCATCTAGTCCAATCCCCTGCTCAAAGCAGGACCAATCCCCAACTAAATCATCCCAGCTCGGGCTTCGTCAAGCCGGGCCTTAAAAACCTCTAAGGATGGAGATTCCACCACCTCCCTAGGTAACCCATTCCAGTGCTTCACCACCCTCCTAGTGAAATAGTGTTTCCTAATATCCAGCCTAGACCTCCCCCACTGCAACTTGAGACCATTGCTCCTTGTTCTGTCATCTGCCACCACTGAGAACAGCCGAGCTCCATCCTCTTTGAAACCCCCCTTCAGGTAGTTGAAGGCAGCTATCAAATCCCCCCTCATTCTTCTCTTCTGCAGACTAAATAACCCCAGTTCCCTCAGCCTCTCTTCGTAAGTCATGTGCCCCGGCCCCCTGATCATTTTCGTTGCCCTCCGCTGGACTCTCTCCAATTTGTCCACATCCCTTCTGTAGTGAGGGGCCCAAAACTGGACACAATACTCCAGATATGGCATCACCAGCGTCGAATAGAGGGGAATAATCACTTCCCTCGATTTGCTGACAATGCTCCTACTAATACAGCCCAATGTGCCGTTGGCCTTCTTGGCAACAAGGGCACACCGCTGACTCATATCCAGCTTCTCGTCCACCATAACCCCCAGGTCCTTTTCTGCAGAATAAGCATGCGAGCTCCAGCTCTGGAGCTCGGAGTAGGGGAATCCTGATGGCGATGTGTTGGTGTTGAAGTGGGGTGCTTCTCTCCCAGCTCAGAGTTGGAGTGGAGCTGCCCCCACCCTGTTAAAGCTGCACTGTGCCCCAACTCCATGGCTGGCAGTATCAAGTGGAGACACAGAGTAATGGATCCACTAGCCCAACCCCCCATAGCAGCCCCCTAAGGTATTCCTCCCACCCTGGAGCTGAGTTCATGTCACGCAGGGGTTATGTGCCTTCCCCAAAACCCGCTCCCCTTGTGCATGGTGGAATTGCATCAGTTCTGCTAGACGTGGGGCTGTGCTCCCTGCAGATCAGGATCAGCATCTGTGAGAACAAACACTTAAGCCATGGGCTGTGCTCCTAGAATACTGAGCCTCGGTCCGTGACAAAAGAGGATCGCTAGCTTAAGTTAGATGGCCCATAAAACCCACTAAACCGTATCCCCAGCCCTCGTGCTGATGGTGCAATGTCGTGTCTGCGGTTGGTTTCAGTCTGCGGAGAGTAACCTGGCTTCCAAAGCAGACATGGAGACAAAAGAAGTATCCCAGGAGGAGATACCGACCGAGCCAGAGCCTCCCAACCCTTTCAGCCAGCTAACCGACCAAGAGCTGGAGGAGTACAAGAAAGAGGTGGAAAGAAAGAAACTGGGATTAGATGGTAAATAACCGGAGGGAGCGGCTATGGCTTTGTTCGGTCACGTGAAGTGCGTGTATGTTGTGGGGGGGTTAACTAGGGCACTGGCCAGGGAATCCAGGTTCTTGTCCTTGCTCTGCCTTGTTCAGAGCAGAGTTTTTCCTCCCAGATTGAATCAAGCAGAATAGGGACTTGCTTCTGGCTCTCCCACATCCCTGGCCAGTGCCCTGTGTATGTACAGCGCTCTGAGAAAACCCTTCCTATGGAAACCGATACGTCTTCAGAACATTCATGCTTGGAGGAAATATTTCCAATTAGCCATACCCAGAAGACAGGCAAGGAGTGTGCCTTTTGGGATCCCATCCCCCATTTTTTACATAGCACTTGGATGTCTTCTCTGCTCCTAGGTGAGAGAGACGCGAGCGTGGAGGAATCTCAGGCACCTCCGGTGAAGTCCCCCTCTGCTTCCCCAGAGCAAAGCCCCACAAAGTCGCCACCAAAGAGCCCATCCGTGTCCCCCGCCAAGTCTTCAGACGGTAAGTTGAGCCTCCGTGCCAGGCGGTGGTTATGCTGCATGGCAGGAATTGAAGCATTTGGGGGTACTGCCTAGGGTGGATGCAGCAGTGTTCCTGCAGTCGCATCCTGGGATAAACCTGAGCCCTGTCACATGGGCAGCAAGACCTGGGCATACTGTAGGCTTGGAGGGGCATCTTCCATCAGTGGAAAGGCCTCCTTTTCTTTGTTAAAAGGAGGGTGGGTTATTATGGCCATAAGTTCTGCGCCACCTTTGTCCCAACAAATCACACAAGAGGCCTTTGGAACGAAGATGTGTCTATTTCTTTATTATTTGCACGGCAGCCGTGCCCAAAGCCCTCACCCGGAATAAGCTCTCCATTGTGTTAGGCGCTGCACAAACCCATAGAAAGACACAGCCCCCGCCCCAAAGAGTTGGCAGTCCAACTTGAAACGAGGCGCAACCAGGGAGCAGAACAATACGTGTCGTAAGAAACTGCTGGCTATGGACCTGATCCAAACCCCATTGAAATCAATGGGAGTCTTTCTACTAACTCCAGTGGGCTTTGGGTCAGTCAGATGCGTGTGAGTTGGTCCCAAAGATTCCAGAACATTATACATACATATATATATATACATATATATATGATGGTATTATGTAGCCTCTGCTCTTACATTGAAATCCAAGGCAGGATATATATATATATATATATATATATATATATATATATATATATGTTCCAATTCTAACATATATATGAAATCCAATTAGGATATATATATAACACCAACAGTGGCCATCTGAATGACTATGAGTTCAAATGGCCAGCATCAAAACTGGCCAGCAAAGCTACTTACGCTTGCTATAAACAGCTTTTCTTGCCATTCTTCTGTATGTGTGTGTGTGTGTGTGTGTGTGTGTATATCCTGCCTTGGATTTCAGTGTAAGATCAGAGGCAACGTAATACCATCAGAGGGTATCAGATAGATAAAATCAAAACACGTCAGCGTTGTGTTAATCAGTAGCTGGGCGTAATGCAGGGAGAGAAATAGTGCGAGTTATTAGCACGCTCCTCAGATCAGATGCGCAGATCACTGGAGACAATGAAGATCTGGCTGTCCTAGGCAAAGACATGACCTGGTCCATGAAGGTCAATGTGGTGGCGTTACGTTTTTTATTGTTCTCATTGTGTCGCATTGTGTCTCATTGTGTTGGTGTATGTCTGTCCCCACAATTTCTTCCTTTCTCTTTCCATGTGTTGCTTTCACCAAAGGACTTACCTCTGATTCTGAATACTTGTCACTGTAGTAAGTATAGAGAGGCTGTTTTCTAAGCTCACATACCATCACCTTGCGGGAGGTGGGATGCTTCTCACAGGGGAGATAGAGGGTGGGTGGGGAAAATCTTCCAATACGTTCACAGCAGGGATGCAGCTCCATGGAGAAGCATCCAAGTGTGCTAGCTTTCAGTTCGCCCAGTATCCGTCTTCCGTTGTATGGGAGACCAACAGGAACCAGTTTTCAGATGCTGGGCACCTTAATAGAACCTGCACGCTCTGCATTTGGCTGTTCCAGTCAGTGCTTAGGCTCAGAGGCAGGGTGGCCTACTGGACGGTGCACCAGAGCAGCACTTAGAAGACCTGGGTTCTATTCCTGGCTCAGCCCCTAGCCTGTTGGGTGACCTAGGGCAACTCACTTCCCCCCTCTATGCCTCAGTTTCCCCATTTTACAAATGGAGATCATGCTACTGACCTGCTTTGTAAAGCACTTTGAGATCTACTGTGGGGAAGTATTATACGAGAGCAAAGCATTATTATTATCCTCATCAATTCTATCTGTCATTTCTCTAGAAACTTTCACCATTGTATGTAAGCACTGATACTCGGAAGTTCCCACTTCACCTGCCTGTGTGCTGATTTGACCATCCAACTGTGTGATTTAGACCTCTATTAAGATGCTGATGCGTCTCACTTCAGAGGGATTAAGAAAGGCTCCTTTCTTATATGCTGTTTCAGAAGAGTTGCCCTGACTTTTTCCTTGCTCAAGATTTTGAGAAGGATTTATTTTTATGCCCCATTTTTATCTCCTATCTCTCTTCCACCTAAAGATAGTCCTGAATGCTGTAAAAAGGAGCTAGCTGTAGCCTCAGGTCTTTGTAGAAGGAATCTGCCACCCTCAAGAGCACCGCACCAAGATCACAAAATCTGCTTAATGGACAAAATTCTACCCAGGAGGGCTTGAGCGTTTTCTTCTTGCCCTGTTCACAGAACTTCCGCTGAGCTCAGTGGGTAACCTGACCAGACAGCAGTGTGAAAAATCGGGACGGGGGTGAGGGGTAATAGGTGCCTATGTAAGACAAAGCCCCAAATATCGGGACTGTCCCTGTAAAATCGGGACATCTGGTCACTCTATCAGTGGGGATCTGTGCATGGGGGAGGAATGGAATATAGGATTCAAGATCTGCCAGGCAGATCTGAGAGCAGAGCTTTGTCCTAGCTTACTGATTTCAAAGCACCAACAATGGCCATCTGAATGACTATGAGTTCAAATGACCCGCATCAAAACTGGCCAGCAAAGCAATTTACACTTGCTATAAGCCGCTTTTCTTGCCGTTTTTCTGTCTTTTCCCCATTGCTTCCCATTGTGCATATCACTTTCTGCTGTTGCATACACAATTTGTGCCTTTAGTTTCCTAAAGGACAGCATGGAAAAAGGAAAGCTCTAAAATTTGATGAGGTTTCTGATGGAAAGTCATTACTTGGGTCAGGGGTGGTAAAATGAAAAAAATCGATGTTATAGATACTTCTAGGGACCATTTCACCTAGCAGCTCCCTCTCTGCCACGCAGGAGACCAGAGTCTGGGCAGGTTTCAAGCCGTGTATGTTTAAGGATATTGCAGAGCACAGGGTCTGGGGGTGATGCAGTGTTGCGTTCCTCACACCGTCTAATGTGAGAGCATCTTACAGAGGCAAAGATTTTTTTCAGAATATTTTTCACTTGTTTTTTTCCCCTACCAAACCAATTTGGTGAAACTGACATCTTGTGAAATGTCTTAGTGTCGCCAAATCTGCATTTTGTTGGGGGGGGGGGGTGTTAAATTTGAGCTGAAAAATTTCACCCATGTACTGAATACGCAGCCTGTCTGAGAGCTGAAGCTACTTCCATTCTTCAGTCCTAGCCAGCTTACTACCCCTTTGCATTATTTCTTTACTTGGAAATGTGTGGCTGAATTCTTACACGAGTACGTTCTCAGGACTCAGCACTGGGCTTCTCTCGCCAAAGTACTTCTCACTCCAGCCACTGACTGGCATACCTTTGCGTAGTGATGGGTGTTACTGTTTTAAGTAGGCTACAATCTTAGGGCTTGATTCAGTCAAAATTACAGATGGACTCCGGTCTGCTTCAGATTTTGGCGCTTTCTCGGCTCTGACCAATCTCCTGGGATGGGAGGGACGGAAGTAAGGGCTTGTCTACGCAGAGGCAAGCCAGGGTATGAACGTAGAGTGTGCTCGCCCACTAAGTCGTGATGTGGAGTCTACTACCGTGCGCTAAAAGTTCCGTGGTGCGCTTTGGGGCACTCTGGAACTTGGCATGCATGGTAGTTGGGTCCATGTGGTGACTTAGTCCACGGCAGGCTAGTGCACGGTACCTTCAGACCCTGGCTTGCCATGCACAAAGGATATGTCTACACTTTGACCTGGGAGTTTGAGGAGACATACTCGCCTCACCTCTCATCAAGCTAACACAGCAGCGTGGGTGGAGGGGCGTCCTCGTGTCTCGGACAGTGTCAGGGGTTGTGGAAGACCATGCTAGTGGCTGGGACATGGGCAGTCTGGCTGGTAGGCAGCACAGTGTTCAGGAACCGGAGATCAATGGGCAAGTCTGAAGTCAGGAGCCAGGTGTCAGAGCTGAAAGTCAGACAGGAAACAGGAGCTAAAGCCACGGATCAGCGCTCTGTCAGAAACAAAGAGCCGTTGCCTAGGGTTGGAGCCAGAGCAGTCGGAAACCGGAGCAACGAGGTTCAGGGACTGGAATAAGACTGAGCGCAGGAGCCGGGAACAGAGCAGAATCAAAGTCAGGAACCGAGGACGAGACCAGGAGCCAAGTAGCGGACAGCAGGGGCTGTGGCAGCAGCAAGCCAGGATCCACCTTGTCGCACAGACCGCTTCTCGTGTCTCTTCCTGGCTTCAGTAGCGTACCCGGCCCAGTCAGGGACTCCAGAGTGTCTCCAGTCGGGTCCCTGTGGCTGGTGCACTTAGTGGAGTGTTACACCTTCGGGCTCCCAATTCCTCAGTCACGAGTTGTCAGGTGGTGGTGTGGATGCGGCAGTGGCTGAGAGCCCATCAGTTCAGGATCCCGGGATCCTCTCAGACAGATACATACTCAGGGTGCCTACTTTCAGCTGCAATCTATTTTTAGTGCACAGGCTTGCTCAGAGCTAGCACAGGTATGTGTCTTTGAGCTGGGATCCACACCCCAGCTTGAAGGGTAGACATACCTTGGTCTCTGCATAGACAAGCCCCAGGGTTTTCTAAACTGTATTACGTCTTGAGGGTCAGATTCTGTCACCTTCATTCATTGCAATTAGTCACAGGAACAACCCCAGCAGAGACAGCGCTACGCATTGAGTAAGTACCTCTCTGTGCCCGCCAGGATCGGGCTCTAAGTCAAGGAGCGCTGGGTGGGGGTGCAGGCAGGCTTGGAGTCAAGCGAAGAGCCAGGCCTTACAAATGAGAGCAGCCAAGATTAGGGGCTGACTGCTTGATTCCAAATGTTCTCTGCTCTGCAGGCCCTGGAAAGAAAGCTTCCTCCTCCATGCCGTTTGCGCTCTATCCCAAACCCTTATGGAATCACGGCGGGGATGCCTGCACAAACTGTATTCACTGTCTGAATTAGCAAGGTTAATGTGTCCTTACAGCCAGCCTCTGGGGGGCGGGGGGGTTGGAGAGGGGAGATCCAGCTTTCACCATACCAAATATTATCCATATTTCGATGCTAGCTCTATCCCAGTGACAAACCAGCAGCCCGGCAAATACCCAAGCAGTTGTATCACCGTTTTAAACGTGTCCCATATTTGCCTACGCAGAAGGGGTGAAAGGTAGTTTGTTGGCAAAACAGCCAGGGAGCAATATATTCATGATGAATATGTACAAAGGGAACCGCTGCTCTGCTACGTATATTGCATGGGCTTTACACAAGCTGTGACAAGTATCAGCCAAGAGTGCGGTCTAGCAATTAGAGCAGGGGATCCATGGGTTCTGTTCCTCACACTGTGTGACCTTAGGCAAGTTGCCGAAATGATCCGTGCCTCAGTTTCCCCATCTGTAAAACGGAAATCATACTGCGTGCCTCACAAGGGCGTTGGGTGGCTCAGCACCTCTTGTAAAGCCCTTTGGGATCCTTAGTTGAAAGGTGCTATGGAAGTCTGGTGTGTTAATTATAGTTCTCTTGGTAAATCCAATAAAGAAATCTAACGGGACAAGGGGAAAAAAAGAGAGAGGGTGAGGAGAAGGAAGAGGAAAAGAGAAGAGAGGCATGCATGCAATTGTTTAATTGCTTCTTCCCAGAACACAGCTTCCCAAGTTCATTGTCAAAGAGGATCATTCATTAACACTAGTTGCAAAAGAAGCCCTTTGCAAAACACACACCCCAGTCTGTGTTTGTGGGCTCGGAAGAAAAAACAGCATGTGTGAGCAAATGGAAAACCCAACTGCCTAGATACCCTTAGCACTGTTTAAATGTACAGGTCATTTAGCAGACAGGCTTCCAGGAGTTCTGACCATCCTCGGCCAATCTGCTGCTGTTGGGCATTGTGTTCGGTTAGCAATAACCCCTTCTTCTCCGGATTGCTGTAGATGGAATTTGCAACCTCTTTTTCCCAGGGAGGAAGTTGAGAGACTTCTGGTTTTAAATCTAGGCCAGATTTACACATAAAACATAGACTGACCTAGCTACCTTGCTCGGTGGCTCTGAACAATTTTGCACCCTGAACACTGTAATTAGATCGACCTAGCCCCTGGTGTAGACATGGCTAGGTCGACGGAAGGATTCTTCTGTCAGCCTCTTGGAGAGAGAACCCTTCCATTGCTGTAGGAACTGTCTACACCACGGTGCTACATATGCTTTATGTTACATATGCTTTAGCAGCATAGCTCCGCCACTGCAGTGGCTATCGTGTAGACGTATCTTTAGTTCCGAATTCTAGCTCTGCCTGCATTCAAGGAGGGAAAATGAAACCAAGGAGGCAACGTGAAGCACAAGCGCTTTCCCCAGCTCTGGGAGATGTGAAATCAGTCTGGGTCAGAGGATCCTTGGGGGGAGGGATAGCTCAGTGGTTTGAGCATTGGCCTGCTAAACCCAGGATTGTGAGTTCAATCCTTGAGGGGGCCATTTGGGGATCTGGGGCAAAAAAAATTGGGGATTGTGCCTGCTTTGAGCAGGGGGTTGGACTAGATGATCTCCTGAGGTCCCTTCCAACCCTGATAGTCTATGATCCTTCCCGGCCATATTGTCTCAATCCATCAGTGTCCTGTTTTCTCCCCATCACAGCGAAACTGCTCTGGCTTCTTTTGAAATCAAGGGCCAAATTCCCATTCAATGGGAGCATGATATGGTCTAGTCTGTGTAAATACCATAGGCCTGATTCCCCACTGCTCTGCAGCTCCTGTGCAAAGTGGATGAAACACACCACCAACTTCAGATCACACCCACTTTGCAGAGATGTATAAATACCCAAGGTGCACGGCATAGGAGAGCCAGGCCCAGTGGACTTACAATGGTGTCAGAGAGAAGGGAATCAGGCCACGACAATTTCCTTATAGCGTGGGCCAGATTCTGCTTCTATTTAAACTAATGTCAATCTAGAGTATCCTCATTGAAGTCTCTGGTGGAATGATTATAGTAAGGCTGCAGGGCTAGCTCTAGGCAAGCTGGAAAATGCCCACCCCTTATTAGCCTGCGGTCTCCCAGTTGAAACCACTTCTTCAATATTCTGCTGACCCTTATCTTTAGCAACCCTAAAGCAATCAGCTGTTCCGTCTGTATGGCAAAGCCAGGCGATCCGGTCCTGTAGCTACACAAAGTAGTAGCCCTTCTAGTGAGATTGAGGACCCTGCCTCCATAAATCCTCATGCCTTGTGTCTTTCTTTCTTTTGTGAAGGTGCTAAGAAGACGGACGCCAGCCCAGCCCTTGCTGATCCCGCTGCTGCTGGAGAGATGGCGCAGCCGGCAGCAGTGATTGTGAATGGGAAAGATGATGACCAAACTGCAGAAGACACCCTAAGCAAAGGAATGAGCCAGATGACCACAACCATAGATGCTGACCCAGATGCCCCTAAGGACAAAACCGAGTCAATTACCAGTGGGCCTGTGTCCCCAGAAGGCTCGCCATCCAAATCTCCCTCCAAGAAGAAGAAGAAATTCCGGACCCCATCCTTCCTGAAAAAAGGCAAAAAGAAGGAGAAGGCTGAATCTTGATTCCTCTCCAGGCCTTCTCCTCCTGCTGCCTCCTTCCTTCTCCCCCACCCACCAAGGTCACCAGAGCAGCAGAGGAAGCTGATAGCCAATAGCTGCCTCTCCTAGAATGGTTTATGCTGAGATAGAACCAGAGGTTGAGGGTCCCGGAATGACTCCTGTGTAATACGTGTGGCTGAGACAACACCTAGACTTTGGGGGAAATGAGGCAAATTTTATGGGTACCCATGGCGTGAGACGTATCGTTCCCCATTAAACCGGTTTTTGAAGAAATAAGTGAGTTTAGGAATGATTGTGGTCCTTATTTTCTGCTCAAGGGAGCTAGTCACTAATTTCACAAGCTGTAAAACTGGTTCTCTGTACCAGTTCCTCCTCATCACAGCGCTAATGCTCCAAACCATTTATCTCCCGTGGGCTGAGGTCTTTCCACGTGCTGCTACCTTTACAGCCCACGTGGCCACCTTTTAGAAATAATTTGGCGCAAGAACAGACCCTCACGAAACAGGAGGGGACATTGACAATGCTTGATTCCTTTTTTCCAGTTCTGCAGTGGAATCCTGGCTAACTACTTTGTTGCAATTCACTGTATAATCTCGAATGGAGACCATCCAATTTATCAAAACCCAAAGGTGAAGGATTGCTCTCCTAGAAGGAAGGGTCAGGCTGTGGACCCATGACCTTTTGCTTCCTGGGTGACTACCTTGCACCTAGGCTAACAAGCCATCTTCAAGTTCCTTTCTAGCCAGAATGGTGACACCAAGTTATCTAACGATCCATTTGCTGCGGTAGTGAAGCCTCTTGGAAATGACTATTGTGTCTCAGTCGGTGGGGAAGTACACAAATCCCTCCCCCAGAATAACACACAAGATAACGTGTCCCACTATAAATATAGTGGTAAGAGCGGGGAAGGAAAAAAAGCCTCCAGGAATTCTCTGTGTTAAGTTTAAGAAGCAAGGAAATTTCAGTCACTAAGTGCTACTTTGTTAGTTTGGAATAAATGCACGCGGACGATATCACTCCTGTAATGATCACTGCAGAATGAAAAGCCTATAGAAAATGCGACTTCACCCCCACTTGCTGCGCTACTAATTAATTACACTTAGACGAGGCTGTGATGCAGATATGAGACCTGTTAGCGCTTTTCATTGCATTCAGCTTCCACTGGCTCGGCAGATGTCATTCCGGACTGGCAGCGAACAGGGGTTGTGAGTACATTCCCTCTTCCCCACCCGCCCCCTCCCGCCAACCCCCAACTCCAGAGTGAAAATGAAACACGAGTTCACCCCGGTGACATGTTCTTGCCAACCGGCTTAACCTGCCCCTCCCATCTCTAACCTTCACCCTCTCTTCAAAATAAGACAAAGTTACCAACAGTTGAGGATTATTACAATTTCCAGTTCAGAGAATCTTAGAAATATAGGGCTAGAAGGGTCCTCGAGAGATCATCTAATTCATCCCCCCATGCTAAGGTAGGATTAAGTAAACCTAGACCATCCTTGGCAGGTGTTTGTCCAACCTGTTCTTAGAAACTTCCAATGATGTGGATTCCACAACCTCTCTCTGTTCCAGTGCTTAACCATCCGTATAGTTAGAAAGGTTGAGCTAATATCTAACCTGTAATGCCACAGTTAAAGGAGATAAACAGGCCAATGTTCCTCTGTCACTTTTAGGACTCTGGCATTAAGGGTGCTAACCAAATGAGATCTTGATCTTGCCCCATTGAAACAGAGGTTTTCCATTGGCTTAAATGGGAGCTGGCTCAGACCCTGAAGGCTTAGGGTGGCCGTTCTCAAACTATGGGCTATTGTTAGTCCACAGAATGGCACCTGGAGAACCATGCAAGGGAGTGGGGGGGGGGGGGGTTTGAGAAGCTGGGAAAGAGGTGGTCCACGGAGAAATCTTTCTCTGTCATCAGGTCCACAGAACGGAAGGCTTGAGAACAACTGACTTAGGAGGATATTGTAGTCTGTATACTGATGTGGTGTTCTGGTTCAGGTTCATCTCTAACGTCTACCCGTAGATCTATAAAATCAAGAAGCTAGGCCTCTTTCTATAGTGGCCTGGACTTGAAACCGTGAAACCGAACTCCAGTGAAGTTTGGATTTGGATGTGATTCCGGATCCTTAATTTGTGAGCCGGATCCATCTCTGAGTGTATGAAGCCAACTGGCTGGAAAAATTCTGATAAAAAAGCAACAACTTTCACTGTTTTGTTTTTTTTAAATGTTCCAGCCCTGTGGTTTTCAGAGTCTCATCTTTGTTGGAATGAGGCTGTGGGGTCTAGTGGTTAAAGCACATGACTGCCTCTTAGGAGACCAGGATTCTATTCCCAGCTCTGGCCTGGTGGGTGGCCTTGGATTAGTCTCTGCACCTCAGTTTCGCCTATGTGGTTTGAGCTCTGCTGTTGAAAAGTGCTCTATGTGAACGCTAGGTATGGTTATTTATTATTCCCTTTCATAGTAACAGCATCTGTTCAGGCAAAATGTCCTTGAAATAATCTTTTTTTAATAAGGCTCTTGTGGTGGGGAATCCAAGAACGTGCATTCTAGCAAGATCCACACTGAGAAAGTAGCTGATGCATTTTTGTCATAGGGTAAGGAATCAGCTCCCCAATCTTGCATCACGATTTGCCTTAATACAGAACTATGAGGTGATTCGCAATTTTTAATAAGCACCAAAATCTTGCTTTGCTTTTTCTTTTTTTTTGGAGGGGGCGGGGATAGGCTGGAGGGGAAGATATTTTGAAAACACAAGGTCTTTTTGTTTTAAAGAGCAAGTTACTAGGTGTGCTTGGCAAATGTGGAACGTGAAAAAAAAATCAACAAAAAAACCTCAACAGCAAAAATGCCGGACCTTTTAGATATGTACTCTTGGTGTTCATGTATGCTAGATAAATTAAATCCAGGTTCTTGAGGATAGCTGTGGCTTAAGTTTCTGTTGCCTAAATCCATTGTATGCACGATGGGCAGATTTTGACAAATTAAAGGCCCAAACCTATAAACATTTACTGTTGGATATTGTGCTTATTACCGTTAGATTTTAAGGCCAAAAAGGCTCATTATGACCATCTAGTCTGAATTCCTGAATAACACAGGCCAGAGAATTTCACCCCGAGTGATCCCGCTGAGTCAATGGTTATTATTGACCATGATGTCTTATTGTTATTTAATATCTGAATGACAACTCTGCCCAGAGGCCCATGATCCGGATTGGGGCCCCATTGAACTAAGTGCTGTATAAACATAGATGAAAGCATGGTCCCTGCCTCCAAAGAGCTTGAAAACTTGGGTCCTTCTTCTGCAACAGATTCCACAGACACATGTGAAGGGGTTCGTCTATGTGGTGTCAGTCACAGTAATGGGCCTATGACCTCGGTCCTGCAGTCAGATCATCTGGGGTCCCACAAACTCCAGTGGGGCTTCACATGAATGCGCACACGCCATGTGGATCAGATTGCAGGACTGGGGACTAGAGTGGTGACTGAGTCTTATGCTGAGGTGAATTCCACCCTTAGTACAATTAATACACGGGGCAAAATTCAGACTTCATATAGCTAATAAGTTCCATTGACTTCCTTATTTGCTACTTGAACTGGAGTTGCACCTGTTTACAGCAGCTCTGATTTTTGCCCTGTAGTGTGTGTCCAGTTTTAAGGTATGGTGCTGGGTGTTGGGCACCAAAGAAGAAACACATGAGCAAATGGTCTGCTCCACAGAAAGCAAAATGTTGAGATGGGTGACTGGGGTAAGCCAAGAAGGGCCATGTGAGGAACATGTAGGTTAGAGACATGCTCAAAGTAACAGCCATAAACTAAAGAACGAGGGAGTGCAGGCTCAGACGGTTTGGTGATGTAAAGCGCAGTCTAGACAATTGTGTGGGTAAGAGAGTCCACGAGATCAAGACTGAAGGGAAAAGACAGAGAGGCTGACCCAAGAAGAAATGGTGGGATGTCATAAGGGAAGACATGTTAGTTTGTGGTGTGATAGAAGCTATGGCATTGAGCAAAGTGATTTGGAGAGAGAGAGGACACGTAGAGCGGACCCCATATGATGGGATTAACGCCAGGAAAAAGAGGAGGTGTGTGTCTAAGTCAAATAAATAGGTGCACAGAGCTAGGCTTAATGCCTGAAAATATCATGGGGAGCAGAGGCAGAAGTAATATGGCTCCCCACAGTGTATTTCGAAGAAAATAAAGAAAGGCTCAAAGCTAAGTTCTTGGAATGTCTCAAGTCACCATTCCCCCAGATGCCTAAGAGGTTCACAGCTTGGTCCTAAGGCTTTTTACTTTTCTTCTTTTTCCTCTTTCCTATTGCTCTTTTGCATCTCCTCTCACCCCTTCTGTACTCCTGCTTTCCTCCATTCTTGTTTTCTATCTACCATCTTGGATATGTTTGTTGATGGCACCATGGCCGATTGCCACTTCCTTCCCCCTCCTTCTGATGCAAGGTTGGTGTCAGCTTGACATGCGCCCAATTCAGAGCTGTATTTTGGGTATAGACGCCGGTACCACCAAAGTTAAGGGATGTTTAGATCCAGTGTTCTTGCTGGACCTGTCCCTGGCAGAGATGAGACCATTTCAAAACCCCTGATCCAAATACCCCCAAATTTTGCAGTCTGGGGCTGGGGATCATCTTTAATCTTACCAGTCTACTAAACTGCAGGCTGCCTGGCTTTTATCACACTAGGCAGTAAAGGCCACAACCCAACATGCAAGATCAAGTACGATGAGATTCTGAACCATGAAACGCAGCAAGAGATCAATATAAATCTCCATTCCTTCTGCTTCTGCCTTTTTGTTCTTCAGTGAAATGTCGCACTCAATATTGCTTCTAATGCCTCTCTTTGCAGCCCTTACACATCTGGACTCCCATTCAATTAGGGGGAATTTCGCTTGTGTGAAGCATGCAGCGCTGGGGTCTAATAGACTGTCTTTCAAAACAGCATTAGTTATAAGCATTAATTTTAAAGTATAGGAATTAAAAAGGGATAAGCCATTCACCAACTGGGGTCAGAAGAAACTGCTACTGTCCTTGTATGGGGAAGTATTGCATTATTAGATACAATTACAAGGTATTGATCCCTTCTTCTCAAGCACTGTCCACTGTGAGAGACAGACCCTTGGACTAGATAGATCATTGATCTGTTATGGCCACATTCCTATGAAATGCCATGATTTCCTATGTTTAAGACTGAATGTCTAGCAGTGGTTACATATGAGTTTGCATGTAAAAACAAAACCAGCCCTGAATGCCAGAACCTGAACTGCCAAAAGAGGCCTGGCAAAGTGACTGGGAGTCAAGCCAAGCCCCAGACATGATTTAGAAATGTCAGATAAAATAGCCTGAAAGGGACCTGAACCAAAACCCCAGGTCTGATCATTCCTGAACTGTGATGAAGCTTGGATCTGAATCCAGTTCTTGCAGCTTAAGGCCATCTCCTCTATAATAGCCCTTGGATTTGACCCTAATTTGGAGCTGAAACCATATTGGTAAATATTACTCACTTTACTGAATATGTACAACATTCTTCACAAGTGATTCACTGAATAGTTGTGCTGGTGCCATTCAGGATCAGACTCTGAGCTTCCATTAAGACCCACTGAAGTCCCTGATTCTAATCTCGCTTCCCGTGGTTTCACACCAGCACAGCACCATGGACTTTAGTGGAGTCAGTTGTGATTTGAGGCCTGATCCAGAGCCTGCGCAAATCTATGGAAGTGTTTCCATTGACGTGTAGGGGCTTTGGATCGATCCTTTTCATCAGTATATAGGAGAGCCGAATCAGGTGTGGACATCAGGGGGCATTGTGGGCGCTCAGAATCAGGCCCATGAAGAGTCAGTGAGAGGCTTTCACACATAAGGCACAGAACTGCAAAAGCCTAACGCACCAATTCCCTGAGAATAACCAGATCCACATAATTTAGGAATCTCCAGGGCTGCTGTTGTCTTTTTTTTGTTGAGCTGTTCTGAAGAGAAGCATAAGGAAGAGTTAAGCATTCTGAAGAGTTAATAAGGAACAATGACCATAGACTAGCTCTGTAATTACATGATATTTACTTACTGGTTATTCATTTATAAGTTTACATCTGTTCATGGTAACACTTGTGCCATGTAATCGTCAAGGCATAAATAACCATGTAATTATTCTGAAATTACCCCCTAATTATCCCTGCCATTATGGATCTGATTTATGGTTATTTGTTCCTGGGAAAGGGGAGTGGGGGGAGAAGAGGAAGAGCTCCGTGTGAAGCAATGGCAGAAATGTACGGGATCTAATTCTGTCTTCTCCACCCTTCCTGAATGCTCCCAATGCTTGGCTGGATTCTTGGAGAAGGCTTCATGCAGAAGTGTTTTGTGATTCACAGAGGGCTGGACTGGCACCTGGGAGTCCAGCCACATTAAGGGCAGCCTGGAACTGCAGTGCCCCAGGAAAAGCGCGCAGTCTCCATTGTGACTGTGAGAATCACAACTGGATCCCTGCTTCCTCTTTTTTCCACAGGGGAAATAATCTTCCCCAACCCTTTTATTGGCACACATCACTTCCCTCTCCAGCTGGCTCAGTTATGTTGGCTGGCATGTTCGGGGAGGAGCCAATGCCCACCCCTCCCTGCCCACCTGCATCAGAGGGAGTTTGGCAGTCGCTTTCCCTGCTGTACAGGGGCTGGTGCTGCAGGTATCCAATCCAGGTGAATATAGGAGCTTACACCTATATGCAGCTGGGCTGCTGACTGATCCTGGAGATGCTTGATCAAGGTTATAGCCGTACAGTTTGGAGACTGGGCGGAGAGGAGGGAGAGGGCTTTTTAAAATAACACACACAGCCTGTAGCTCTTTTCTTGCAGTCACACATACACTGGGTTTTGAGCACCTACCCAGAGAAACAGGCTGCTTGAAATATGAGTTAGAGGGAGGTTGTGACTATCCATTATCCTGTGTCTGAGTAGAAGAGCTTCATTCTTACTTTCAACCTCATACAACAACGCCTGCACTGTGGACCATACCACACAGGGACTGTCTTTGTCTTAAGCAAGTATTTTAAAATAGCCCCAAAGCTTCCCGTTCAAATTTGTTTGCTAGATTTTTTTCTTTTCTTTTTTTTTAAAAGAGAGACCCTGGGCCAAATTCAGCTCTGGAATAAGCAGGCACAAATCCTCATGTCTCTTCTGTTTAGGTTCATAGACTGTGCTCATCACCATGGTATCTGAGAACATTGAACCGGATTCTCCTCTCGCTGATACTAGTGTAAAGTAGGAGTGACGCTATTGAAGCCAATGAAGGTGTAAACACAGAGGAAGGTCTTAATCCAATGCCCACTGAAGTCAATAGAAAGACTCCATTGTCTTCTGTAAGTGTTGGATCGGACCCTCTATGAGAGTAGCATAAGGCTTGTTGAGTTAACTGGAAGGTGCACTCACCCACAAGACCTTTCGTCCCACCTCTGCTAGGCTACTGGGCTGGTGCTTTGAGCAATTATTTCCATCAGGTTTTTCAATCCAAGGCCAGTGCATATGCATTGGTCTGAACTGAGTGTTTGGGTGTTAGCCTGACAACTGTCAAACCCCAAACAGATTGGGAGGGTGGAAGAAACTTGTCTTTCAAAGAAACATTCATCTAGAACTGTAGTCCCTCGTTTGTACGTGTGTGTCTTTCCTTTCCATCATTGAGTTCACAACCAGTAGCTGGCCTGATTTGAACCACAGTTGCAGGGAAGTGAAGGCAAAAGGCTAGGCACTCCTCACACTTCAGAAACAGACATCACAATAACTCAGCCCCCTACCAACATGAATCTTAGAGAAGATTTCAGAGTAGCAGCCGTGTTAGTCTGTATTCGCAAAAAGAAAAGGAGTAGTTGTGGCACCTTAGAGACTAACCAATTTATTTGAGCATAAGCTTTCGTGAGCTACAGCTCACTTCATCGGATGCATAAAGTGAGCTGTAGCTCACGAAAGCTTATGCTCAAATAAATTGGTTAGTCTCTAAGGTGCCACAAGTACTCCTTTTCTTAGTGAAGATGAACTTTGCAGAGAGACCCTCCATGCTTGGCGGCAAGGGGAATAAGAATATGGCAGTAGCGGGCTGCTAAAGCAATGGAAATGGCTAACAGGTGACATCAAACCAATGGAAATATGAAATAACATCAGATTTCCCTTGCTGATTGACAGGTGAGCCTGCCTCAAAACCACACGCAGGTGTTTTCCATCCTTCAAACCAGCTCTTTATGCTTTGCCTGTCACAGCAAATTGGCCTAGGGTAACAGTACACTAAAATGTATAGTAACCCAGGGTAGCCTGATCAGTATATTATCAATAACCAAACTAAGTAAGGTACAATGTTCTGTATATCAGTTGGGCTGTTAAAGTGAAATGTCTGTGTCTGACAATCGTTGCTTGAAAGTGCTATTTAATGTCTTTGTCTGTAAATAAGCCCCAATGGTTGGGCTTTTGCTAATATTGTGAAGTTTTACATTAGGGTTCTGGTGTAAAGAACTTTATTGCTACTTAGACTCTGGTATCCTGTATCTGTGCATATTTACTTGAAAGCTATATTTTTTTCTGTATGTCAACATACACTTTTTCAGTGTGCGGGACATTCAGATTTGCAGTTTGTTTCCTGGGGGTTTTCCTTCGCAATTTTATATTCTGGTTTGGTTTTTAATCTTTCAATATCTAAGTTATCCTGCTGGTTAAAAGAGAATGTTGTGGTGTGATTTCCGAGGCCTTTATCTGCATTGGGTTAGAGTTTTGTTAAAACCGCATGTCCCTGCATACAGATGATTGTATATGCTCTTCTTTACTGAATGGATATTACTGTATTAAAGCAACTACACTCAGCTTGGGTATGGTTCTCTCTTTAGGCCTATGCAGGTCCAGCCCGAGTGATATCAGGACCAGAGGGTCGTTGTTAAAATGCTATTCCCCTTTGATAGCTCTGGAACAGCAGCAAATGAAATAAACTTTCACCATAACACTTACAACACATTTTCTTTTCATGTGATTTTTGCTTTGGTAAGTTAAATCCTCCCATGAAGCCACTTCCATGATGCTGGCCTGAGCTGGAGGTAGCTTGAGGCAGAAGAAGGGTGTTCAGTCTTCCTGTCTTTCACTACTAGGCTGAAACTGCTCATTAAAAATGCTACTGGCGGCTTTCCTACTCAATGACTGAAACTTCCCAAACAGATTTCACACAGTTCTTAGATCACTTTTAGTCATTACCACCGTGGGCTGGGCTGAACCAGCAATATAGAGGCAAACATCTGGCGCACCTAGCTCATTCCCTGAACTATCCAGCTACTTTAGAACATTTCCTCGAAGACCGGCTACAAGCTTTGCAGTGGGCCCTGTATACCAGCACTCAATGTGGCATTATTCCCTCAAGTTCCACTTATGACACCAAAATGAGACACTGCTCAGATTGTCCAGCAATTTATAATATAATTGTCTCTCTTCCTTCTTGAAAGCTTTGCCTAGCACTGAAGTAGTCAGCAATGTTGACGTACCTTACTGTCATTGAACTGCACCTCCATTGTGGTTCACTAAGGGTAGTTTACACCATTTTTTCAGGCTGTCTGCATTTCAGGCAGACATCACGGCACTGGTTTACATCTGGTTCCCGTTTTGAATGTTCTCTTTGGAATTTTAAGGGCTAGAGCCTTTGTTTTACGGGTAGCTGAAGATTCTAAAGCACATGACAGAAGTCCTGGAGAAAATACCAGCATGATAAGTTGATATAAGCCAGCCCAGTCTGACCAGTGCATAAGATCCCTGTATCCAGTCCCTGTAGTCCTGTTTGTCCTTCTTTAAGACGGTAGGAATTCATATGGGTCTTTCTCTGCCAGGCTGCCAAATTAGCAGCTCAGAGAATCCATGTAACACAGCTGGAATATGATACCATCCCCAAAGTAACATGAATTGATTGTATTAATGCCCACAGTTACTCAAGCCTTGGGTTTTATATCTTCACTGAAAGATGGCACCTCCTAATGCTATGCTGGGTTATTGTCTCACTACTCTTTGACAGGGAAAAGTACCACCTACTGAATCACCGGCATCTTAGATACTCCTTGGATGTCTCCCACCAATACAGTGATCCAGCCCAAAGCTACTTAGATTGCTTACAAGATGTAATGTGCTGGTCAAAATATAAGGTGGAATGGCTGCAAGGAATTATGGTGCGGGAGGAGGAGGAGGAGAGAACTCAGAAGCATCACAAAAAACGTAGCTGAGTAGAGAATTAAGTGAGAATCCAACACATTTAAGAGAAAGGAGCATTGGGAATTAAGCTAATTTGTTGTAATATACAGAAGGAGCATTTCATGGCCTGTGACCTGTCATGCTTCAAGATTACACTTAGCCTGAAGGATCCCGGAGTGCCTACATATGTAACGCCCCTGAAATGCAACTACCTCACAACTGGAGGACAACAGCTGGTGCACAGCATGCTGCAAACAGCAGGGAGAAAGGAAATTGTGTCCAAGGACACTTATGCAATTCCTGTCCCTTATGAAAAGTTCTCTGAGATGACTAATGTCTAGGCAGAGCAAACAGGCCTCAGTTCATAGAATCATAGAAGTGGAAGGGACTTTGAGAGGCCATCTAGTCCAGTCCCCTGCACTCAAGGCAGGACTAAGTATTATCAGTTCTTAAAGTCTCATCTCAAAAGCACACACACACAATGAATAAATTCCATAGAACCTTGCTAGATGGAAAGGCTGCATAGCTAGCCTGACACCGAAGTGGGTCAAGGCTTGATTACCCAAGCCATCTTTGAGCCACGGGAGTAGCGATGAGCACACAACACAAGAAAACAACGTTTGGTGTGGGCAAGAGAGTGATGAAAATATGAGTGGCAGTGTCTGAAAGACGGAGTTGTGTGACTTGTGACTCACACACACGTGCAATCAGCAATATCCTTGGGTATCAGTCAGCCCCCGGACACGCAGCTAGGTAAAATGTTGTGTGCAAGCCCTTGTGGTTGTGAAAACGGCTTGCACGCAGCGATGGAGAAGACACGTGCGCCACGGAGCACGAGCTGGGGCTGAGCTGGCGGCACAAGCTGGCACCGTGAGGGATCCCAAAACGGAGACAAATGCTTGGGCGTTAACCCGTCGTGGGTGGCAGGGGCTGCGTTGGGGCTTCAGCAGGGAGGTGCGTGGATGCTGGGATCTTGTCCTGTCTGCGCTGGGATCTGTGGCCACCAATGCAGCCCAGCCGATCCCCGGGATAGCTGCGCTGGTGCAAACAACGCAGCAGTGGCACCCCCGTGTCCACACTCGGGGTTTGCTGGGGTCTAACTCCAACACGGGCCAGGCCCTGAGCCTACATGGGCTGGGCACTGCAACTCGGGACAAACCCTCGTGGTTGGGCCCTGCCATCTGGTTGGTGTGCGGCGGTGGGGGATAAGGACAAGGCTGTGCCCTGCGGGGCCTCTCCAGGGGCCCCGCCCCAGCCCAAAGAGGGGCTCAGGGGAACTCCATCGCCCCGGAACCAAACATGCGGCGGAGAGAGTTCCCAGCCGGAGCCGGAGCGGGGATGGACGGCCCACCGGAAGTGTCCGGCGGAGGGTTTTTCTGCCGGATGTGCGTGCCGGCTGGGGGCTGAGGCCGAGGGAGCCGTTGGGGTCCGGGCTCGGCGGGATGGTCCGGAGCCGCTCCAGGTCCCCCCCGCGGAGGGGTGAGCGCCTGGGGAGGGGGCGGAGATACCGAGGCGCCCCCTGCAATAGAGGAGGAGCGGGGGGGGGGGGTCTCACATGCACCGTCCGCCTGGGGGGAGGGAACCGCTGGTCCGCGGCTTACGGCGGGGGGGGGGGGGGAAACACCTCCCTGGAGTAGGGGAAGGAGCCCTTGATCTTTGCCCTGGGGGTCAATGGAAGTCCCCCGTCCCCCCCCGCACCAAGAGAGGAGGGGAGGCGTCTAAATCCTTGCCCAGGGTGTGTGGGAGACATTAGCCCCATCGTCCAGAGGCTGGATCTCTGTCGGGGGGGCGGGGGGAGTATTACCCCCACCCAGAAAGTCAGGACTCCTCTGATCTCTGCCCTGGTACGGGGGATGAGTTAGAGATCGCTCCGCAGCCAGGGGAGGGACCCCATGAAGCCAGATAACGGGGAGACCTGTTTGCATATGGGGGTAACAGGGGAGCTTTGCCTCCCTCCAGGAGAGGGGATCTCTGATCCCTACCCTATACAAGGGTGGAGGGGAGATTCACCACAAAGCAAAGGGAGGGGGCCGGCTGTTAAAGGAAGGGAAATGAGCCAGCCCTAGAATCCAATCCCCCTGTGGCAGCGGCTCGCTGATCCGCATCTTGTCTGTTAGGAGGGATGGTCCCTATTTCTATGTTCGTAATAGAGCCTTAACTGTTTTTCCTTTCTTTGCCTCTGAAAAGTTGAACTCAGAATTTTGCAACGAGTGCTGTCGTGTGTCCCTCATCTTTCTTTCTCTGCTCTCGTTGCTCTTAGGACAATCCTCTTTACCGCTGAACAAGTCTTGAAGTTTAGGGGATGGAAGAAATCCTTCTCCCCTTTTTTTAGTTTTAGTCATGGCTGATACTCCCTTATAAACACAGGGGTTTACTGAAGCTATAACAAGGGTGGTGATAGTTCCAGCTAGCCAACACTAATCAGCACCCCCCGCTTCTTTCAGAACGTAGGCGCTCTCGTTCTGCTTCCCGGGAGAGGGAGAGGAGGCGACGGGAGCGTTCGAGGTCCCGGGAGAGGGACAGGAGGAGGAGTCGTTCCCGTTCCCCGCACAGGAGGCGATCCAGGTGAGAAAACGTCTGAATTATCTGAAGCCAATAGGCAGAGCTTCTAACTGACAGCCCCATTCTCCCACTGTTCTTATTGGTGTAATTCTTACTGTGATATCAACAAGGTGACAGGGTACTACCTTTCCGTGGTGTGGGAAATAGGTTTTTGGGCAGGCTGAGGGAAGGAAAAAACAATTCTACGGTCAGACAGATCTCACTGTTAGGAGGCTCTTTACTAATATTCAACCTGTGTTGTCCTTTACTTAACTAGAGCAAATGTGATGAAATTATGCCTCCTTGTATTGTTTGTTCATTTGTTTGGAGTGCGTTAGCACCTGTGGTCTCTTGTCATGGGTCAGGGCTCCATTGTGCTGGGTGCTGTACAAACACAGAACAAAAAGATGGTCCCTGCCCCAAAGAGTTTACAGTCTAAGAAGATGAGACAACAGATAGTGTTTCCTTGTGCGCCCCCTCTGCCTGTGTCTAAGACAATGCCAGCCATTGTAACACCGCATAACCATTATTCTGCTTCCTTGGTGTCACACGTAAAGCTGTAGGTGGGATTGTAGTTGAGTGTTTGTTGTAGATTCAACCTCCAGCACTTATTACTGTGTTAACTGCTGCAATAGTTTCCTCTCTTGTTGTTAGATTGAAATCTGTACTTGTGTGAAATTCTAGGTCCCCGAGACGGCACAGATCCAGCTCTTCTTCCCCGTCCCGGCAGAAGGAAAGGCGAGACGATGAAAAGAAAGAAAACAAAGATGCCAAAAGCAAAGAGCATCAGATCACCGGTAACAGAGCAGAGTCCTAATCTTGGGAAGCAAAGCTGGCTCTTGGGGCTTTGTGTTGATCTTACCTTGATGTGTAGAGAACCAGTTAAAATCTACTGGACTTAAATAAAATTGGTAAATGGAGTAGATGCCTGTGAAAGTGAGGGCCTCTGCAACTGCATAAACCAGGATTACTAAAGGCAGATGCTAGTCAAATTTTCCCTCGATTATCCTTTTTCCATCTGCGAGTGAACCCCAGCCCTGGACCCATGCAACCCTTTTTAATCATACTTTGCCCTCCTAGGCCCCATTCCACGTGCTTAGTCATAGTTAATGCACAAAAACCGTTCTGGAAGAGATATGAAACCTCATGCTTTAGGGCGCAATTCAGTCACTAACTAGTAGGAGTTAGGATGTAGGGCACATCATCTCATGCTGCCTACGGTAGGGTTTCTGGCATTTTCCTCTGAAGCATTTAGTGCTGGCCACTGTCAAAGACAGGAACTAGATAGACCTTGGGTCTGATTGAATTTGGCAACTCCAGTATTTCTGCAGTTGGTTCTTCAGGGGCAGGCATTTGCAGCTTCATGGAGGTCCATGAACTGCAAAGGGACTCCATGCAAGACCAAAGAGTCAGCCCTTACAGATCTGATCCCAAGATGTAAGGCCTGACCGTGTCTTTAATCTAAGAGGATCTCTAAGTACTTTACAAATGTTAATGAATTAGGCAGCGCACACACAGGATGAGGTAAGGAATTTTTCCCATCTGTATAATGGGGCAGAACTGAAATACAGAATAGTTGTGGTTTGCCTGGTATTGTGCAGTCCATCCAAAGCACCAGCGTGACTCTTATCTGCATTCCTAACAAAGCAGTTCACTTTCCTCTGTCATCTGCGATACTTGCTAAGTTTTGCTTTTAAAAAAAAGTATCTCAAGTATATGTGTAAAAACCAAAAAAGAAATTGAAACCACATTGTTTCCCCTAGAGGAAGTTTCCCTTCCATTTTCTGTTGCCTCCCATATCGCACCTTAATCGTCCGTCATTGTATGCTTCTAGTTATATATCTCTGTCTAGCTAGGTCGCAAGCTCCTGAGGGCTGGGATCTTGCACTCCTATTCATCTGTAAAACACCGTGCACACATGTGGTACTGTGTAACTAATACATTAGTAAGACTGAATTTAAAAATAAATCTCAATTTCCCTGTGCTCTTCTTGCCGTTCTCTTTGCTCAGTTCTCTGCTAGCGCAAGGGTTGCAAACACTGTAGGGGAATGTTTGTTTGTTTTTCTTTGGCATTTAAAAGCAAAGGAACTTGGGAATATTTTCATTAGATACTGTAAAAACAAACATCTGCGAAACCTCCATTTTTGGGCCAAATCTGACCTTGCGTTGTTCCTCTACCCCCTGGACCAGTTTTCTGTTCCAGAGCTGTGTTTGGGCAGACCAAAGAGCCAGTTTTGCAGTACACGTAGTGGTTTTGTCACACGCACAAATCTTTATTCCCTACCTTCTTAATCAGCATGTTCAATAAGTTTCCATCAAGTGCCTGGTAATTTTTCATAGTATTCTGTTTCATATCCCTCTTGTATCTTTCTGTCTTTTCAGAAGAAGATATGGAAGGCAAAACAGAGGAGGAAATTGAGATGATGAAAACAATGGGCTTTGGATCCTTTGACACAACAAAAGTGAGTGGACTGTTCCATAGAACTTAAGTAAAAAGTCCTGATCTTCTTCCAGATTATATTTACAATTCATTCTTGGGTATAGGCAAGCTATCTTGGTAAGTTTAGGAAGATCCTTTACAAGAGGATGGAGGAAAGTTCGCTGTTTTGCTGTAACATTAAATCTCTCAATGTTACAGGTCTGTGTCTCAGCTTTTCAGTTTGTCAGTAAGTAGCAAGAAATAACTCATCAGTGTGTTGAAACATTGCATCAGAAGAGTATTGTTGATAGGAACTACAGAGGCGAGACAGTACTGATCTTATAATACAGAATTAGCATGGGACTTCAACATACTGGTCATGATTGGCAGCTCTGCCCCCTTGTTCTGTGAGCCCTTGAGCCCTCACAAGACAAGTAAGGTGGGACCAAGTCAGTGCTGTGCTGGGACAGAGGGAGTGTTGCGCTGGATCTTGAACAGATACCCCAGTGTGGTGCTGTGCTTCTAATGGTACTGGCTTTCAGGTGAGATGTTAAACCCTGTGGGTTTCCGAGGGAGCAGGGCTTCCTATATTGGCTTCTATTGTGGAAAAATGCGGATGTACTGATTTTATTTTGTCGCTTGCCTCTACTGCTTTTGATCTGCTAGCTCCTGGCTACAGCCCCACAGTATGGAATTCCAGTTGCAGAGCTTGGATCAGTCCTTTAGCGTGACTCTATACTTCTCCCTAAGAGTGTGATCCTGCAAACACTTAATACTGGTCATAGTGTTTACTACCCTATTGGTGCTAATTAATCATAACTGTAGTGTCTGTCTATGCACCACTCATGTTATAGCACCTTGTAATCATTATTTGCCCCTCAGAACTCCCCTGGGGGTAGGGTGGTATTATCCCTGTCTTACAGATGAGGCACTGTGGCACACAGAGGTTAAGTGACTTGCCCAGGGTCACACAGGGAGCTTGCAGCTGAGCCCGAAATTGAGCCCAGGTCTCCTGAATCACAGACAAATGCCCTATCCACTAAACCATTCTTCCTATTCCTGATGGGTACTAAGGCCCCTTTTACTCAGAGCCCTGGGGAGGCCTGGTTACAGTGTATAAAAACATGTTCCAACTGTGCCCCCTATCCATGCTACAGCCTTGGTTAGACAAAGCTGTATCCTGCCACTGTTCTTCACGGCACCCCCATGGAAGCAGGTGGGAGTTAACACTGAGCTTTGTGATATGATGTGACCTTTGGAAAGTGATTAGGTCTGTAGTTAGTTGCTTCTGAAAAAGGGGTTTGCTCTGTTAGTTCCATTCATCTGCATTGTAAAACTAACCTAGCAAAGATCTAGAAAGTTGGTACTAACTGGTTTCAGCTTACATGCAGTGTTGCTGTAGGCTTCGGTCTGTGTAAGCTCGAAAGCGCGTCTCTCTCGCCAGCAGAAGTCGGTCCCATAAAAGACATTGCCTCACCCACCTTGTCTCTGGTTTCAAGTTGGCTTGCCTAAGAGTGACATACCCTGGGTTAGATGTGTTGATCCCAGCTCCACAACCTGTGCCCTTGTGTTGCTGTGCCTCTTCCTAAACAGTTCTCTGTAAAACACACTGAGTTTTGGAGCTCTCTTTCCCATTGTATCTTTCAGGGGAAGAAAGTGGATGGCTCTGTAAATGCCTATGCTATAAACGTGTCACAGAAGAGAAAGTACAGGTTTGTGTTTCTACCACTTGGACAGACTTGCTCTGATTTGAAGGCTGTAATATCTGCTGCCTGCATGGGTATGTTGGAGGAGACATAATTTCTTTTCCAGGACAGTCTGATTCAGAGAAGGCCTTGTAGTCCTGGTGAGAAGTATGGCAGTCTTTAGGGTTATTGACTGAGAGGTCATTCTCATTTGTATTGAGGAGTGCTTGTTGATTTTACACCTCAGCAGTTGTTATACCCTACTCAAAGCAAATGTGTTTCTATACACTACTCGAAACAGATATGTTTCTTTCCATTAGCAATGGATTTAGAGAAACTAGAGGCGAGAGGAGTGAACCAAAGAACAAAGGTGCACTTGCTCCCTGTTTCAATATATGTAACTTTGTACGGAGCTCAGATGCTGTGGCAGTAAACACACTGTAAACACTTGGCTAGAGTGGGACAGAATGTCACTGGGACTCTTCTCCCCCTGCTTCTTGTAACTGCCTGAAAAATGTAGCCTACCTTCTCTTTTTTGTGCACCGTGCATCTCTAAGTTAAACTTAAGCACCTGTGAAACATACTGTATTGATGGCCCTGCGGACTGAAGTCCTTTAGCCACTGAACATGAACAGCCTGGTAAAGGCATGGCAAGCTTCCGAACCAGTGTGCCGCAGCCTGACATAAGCCAGGTTTGCACTAGAATCTTTTGTCAGTATAGCAGGAGTGTGCTATCTGTTTTGCCAATATTTCTAAACTGGCAAAAGCCCTAGTGCAGATCCAGTTGTACTGGCATAAAAGTGCCTTTGTTGGTATAACTTATTTTGATCACTACATCAGGAAAAGCTATACTGATAAAGACCTCCCTCTCTCCCCTTCCCCCCTCTTTTTTTTGGTGTGTGTGTGTGGCCAATATAAGCTCAGTCTGGACATGAAGGGTTTGCTGGTGTAGACCTGACCGTAGTGATTAGCTCCAGTGGTTGTGTGAATTCTCCATGGCTCATTCAACCATGACGTCTTCGCTAAGACTCCCATCAGACATGCCAGTTAGTGCCAATCCTGTTTGGTATTTCTCAAGAACACCCAGCTCATGTCACATGAGGCACGGACAAGCTGTCGTAGAGTGGGAGCACCATTCTGTCCCAGCCAACCTGTGCTGGATTTCCACCAGCACTTTAATAAACACCAATCCCGTATGAGTAGATTGGAGCTGCTAAAGCTCATCACAATTACAGACAATTAAGTTCTAACTATGCTGATTTCTTTCCCCTCATCACAGGCAATACATGAACAGAAAAGGTGGATTCAACAGACCGTTGGATTTTATTGCTTGATGTCTAGTCTTGTTACCTATGAAGAATGACATCTGGAGCACGAATGGTTAATATTTTATTGTCTCGCTGTGACTTGTGTGTGCTGGGGTCTCCGAGACAGGAACTCAGCTTCTCACTGTAAAAAGAAATCAGCTTATTTATGAGAGTCCAGAAACGCTTGCTTTGCCTGCAAAGAGAGGGTAAAAATGATGCTTTCTCAAAATGTTGGGTTTGAATATGTTCAGGCCTGTTTTGTTCCCTGTCAGGACTTTCCTGTTAGATGTATTTTTCATTTCTTCTCTGGGTTTTTTAAAATAACGAAATATTGTCAGTTACAATAAAAACCAGTATATATTTACCCCCACCCCAGAATTAAAACATGATGGCGTTGCTCAGGAATAAAGCACCAGAGAGGAGGCTGTTGGAGATGTCTGGGCAATTATTTGCCTATCAAACAGAGGGATAAATCACTGTGAAGATAAATCTGGTTGAGGGTTTAAAACAGAAACAGAATTATTTTGAAAGTGTGCTCATGGGAGAATGTTGAAAGAGAATTGTTTTCCTAATTTAAAATCCCCCCCCCCACCCCCCTTACTTTTCACTTATCCCTTTCCTTACTAGTTAATAATCAAAGTTATCAAGAACTACCGAGTAGGATAGTATAGCATAGTGTCAAAGGGTTGCAGTGAGTTTACTTACTGTTTGGCTTGGAAAAACGTAACGTGTTTGAATATTCCTCAGTTTTCATATTTGTTTACAGATTTGTTACTTAAAATTCTTCTTGAGGCTGATGCTTCTCTGAGCAAAGTTTGGAGGTAAATCTGGGTTATATTAAAGACCCAGAGGTGAAACATTTAATGCCTTCCGCCTTCATTGCTTACTATGCATCTAGATTATTTTTATAAACACCCGTTTTCAGATGCCATGGTTTATTTGCTGTACCATTTCACACACATACCAGCAGGTGGCAGCACATGGAATGGCTGGCTGATTTTTGAAGTGGCGGCTTAAAACTTATTCGTAGAGTAGACCACACGCCCATTTGACATAAAACGCCTAATGAACACCTCTGCTCCCATTTGCAATCATGCAGACCACCTCTCCCATTCATGATTGCATAATGTCCCTGTGGCAAATACCGCCATTACTTTCATGGCAAAGGAACATTTGAAAAGCGCTACGTGTATTTTAGCTCTTCCTAGTTCAATAAGCAGTGTTTGTCCTTTGGAAAATATTAATCCTGCTCTCTGTTATTCGTCATCTTCTCTCTCCTCTGTCTGTGGGACCGGTCTGCTGTCTGAACCACCAGCAGCTGATCTAAACCACCAGTAGGCTGTGGACTGAGGCTTTGGGAATGTCCGATCAAAAGTTTGATAACTCTCACATTATGCAAATAGTTAAAATCTCTTGCATTCATGTACCTTTTAACCTCTGAGACTTGGATAGCAAATAGCCTTTGCCTTAGATGACCTGTTCTTCTTTTTTAATCAAGCTAAGTATTCATGCCTTGGCAGGTGAGATTGTTTCCTAAAGCCCCTCTGCTACTCCATCCTTCACATTTTATCACAGCTTTTCCAGTAGTCTCCATGACCATTGACAAGCAAAACATGATTTTATATTTTCCTTTCCCCCAACTAATCTGACAGAGGGAACAATCCAGATTAAAGTCACATGTGCAACCCTCCAATGACCTAGAATGGCATTAGGATTTATTCAGCCCACACAAATAAATGTAGGGACCTGACACTAGTAGGATGCCACGCAGTCAGAAAACACTCGTGCCAAGCACAATCTGAACCCTGGTAATGGAGACTGTTGAAATTGGGCAGGCAAAACCAATAAACAAAGGTATGGCCAGAGCCTGTTTAAAACAGTGAGTAAAGATCGTACTGCATATAACAGAAGACTGAGGAAGTTGACAGCCTGCAATGTAGAACTGCCAGTCATTAGATGAGGAGGAAGAAGATTTTCAAAGGCGCAAATAAGTTTCAGGTGTTCAGTTCGATTGATTTTCAATTGGTGCTGGTTGGCTAAGCATTCTTTGTGCCTTCAAATATCTCCCTGAAGTCTGGAGAGGGCACGCCAAAATACCCTACAGAAATTTCTTCACAATACCAAAGACCAAAAAATGATTTGCCTGTTGAACACTCTTGAAAAGAACCTGCCATTTATGAGCGATGCTGTATGTGTGTTGTCAGGTTCTGCTGTGTATTCTTGAACATGTAAAATCATGCCTTGTTGGATTTCTTTTAGAGATGTGGGGGGAAAGAGAGATCTGGAATTTTACATGCAAACCCTGAGAATGATGTCTGAATCCTGCAGACAGAAGTCCAGCACTGTGGGTCACAGTAAGGAACCTAAAGCCTGTAGAAAATCTAAATGTCTAACACTGTCTAATTTGTGCTGGCTTTTGTAATTTTTTTCCCATTGGGAAGATTCTGTTTTACATGAGGACAATGATATTCCCCCACCCCAAAACACAACCACAGCGGAGATGAAGATGTTCTGTTAAAGCTCATGCCTGATTCTTAATCTCAGGCAGGATTCCAGTTTTCTACTGGGCCTATGACAAACATAGATTAAAACAGCCTAGAGGTGAGGGCAACGTCTTTATTCCAAGGCTTTATCCTACCCTAAGTCTTGATTAGCACAATATAGCGGGAGGCCTCTTTTTTGCTGACCTCCGATAAATTCCCTCTGGTTGCCTGAACCATGTCAAGTTAGGATGTGAAATAGAGTATTACTACCTTAAATCCTTAACTGATTGATTAAAAAACAATCATTAGCAAGTGTCTGGTTGTCCTAGAACACCATGTCCTGGTTTGTTGATGAATTCTTCACCCTCACCTCTAACCCTGGGAGGTGACTGCTGCCTGAGGGACTCCATACCAGTGCAGAAACAAATGCTCCTCGTCAAGCACTAACTTATCTTCTCTGTGCATTAGAATCATGTGATGCTTCTCTGGGAGATCATTGTCCTGCATGTCTCACTGAGGTGTGGGCTAGGGCTAAAGCAACTCCAGCAATCCTTCTATAACAATACAAAATAGCTTAATTCCAGGTGTTTCAGGAATCCACCTGCAATTAACATTGTACTCCCGACCCCCCCCATCCCCCAACACTACTAGCCACATACTTTGAGATGTAGCTTTGCCTGACATTGTCCTTGGAAAAACTGAAGGACTGGAAGCCATGGTATTATGTTCATAATAAGAGAAGAGGGTTTGCTATGCCCTCTGTCACAGTGGGAAATCCCCAATTCAGGCAACATGGTTAACAGATTCCTAGGGATCTTTATTAATGTATATTCCTACTGTCTATCAGAGTAATATTGAGCCTCTACTCTGATGTTGCCTAACTAGGTATCCTGGAGACTACTGAGTTATTGAAAGTGTAGCATTATCAGCTGGAAGAAAACATACAGATTTTTAGAGGGTTAGGTAGACAGTGCTCTGGAGAAGCAGAAATGAAGAGAAGGTGGGAACAGGCTGGGATACACAGGGGGAAAAAACCTAAGAATAGGTGAGGGGAGAGAGGCACAATTAGAAAAGAGAGAATTTTGTGGGGTTAGCAAGAGTCTCAGGGAAAAGCAAATATTTTAACTAGCTGAAAAATAGCAAAATGAGGCTGGAGGGAATACAGACACTGAAAAAGACCAAGACACTAAGATTAAATAGGAAAAGTGGAGGCTAGCAAGCAGGAAAGAAGGAGAAAAGGCAGGCATAGTAAGTTTTTGTGTAGAGGTGTTTGCTCTAAACAACTGTGACTTAATGGTAGTTCAGCTATTTGCAGCAACATCAGACATGCTCCTCCCTGGTATTTGGAAAGAGGAAATTGACGATCTTTGACTGTTGTGGGTTCCCCCTGCTCTTTGAAAAGAGCAGAGGTAACGTGCCTTTCTCTGCTGCTTCAACTGCATGCTATTTTCTGTGGTTGCTTTTCATGGCTCCATTTACTGATTGCTTTTTTAAAAAATGGATCTGAAACGTAGTTGTCCCTCATTTACATGTGGCGGTTGTGGTCAGTGAGGCAAATGTTAGCTCGCTTGTCTGAATGCTGTATGCAAGAGAACGCCTGCCAGTCACTTCTGATCATGTAAAAGTTGTTTGTGCACTTCCTTTGTACATGAAGGCATGATCTGACAGGACATGGCATGATTTACAAGAACAGAAACCAAGCATGTACAGCAATCTGTGTTTTATTATGTTGTCAGGTTAAATGGTCAAACTACTGTTTAGATTTATATGTCAGAGTTCATGCCAGAGGAATCATTTAGGGCCAAGTTGCAAACCCCCAGTGCCAGGTGGTTTCTTGGGAGGCTGGTCTGACAATAATCAGTGTGTGCTCATTGTTTGAACCAATTTATTGAGTTGGAGCCTTCTCCATGCCTGTCATGCCCTGTTCTACTGTATGCACCTTTACCAGCACAGTTCAGCTTTAAATAATCACAAATTGTGGCAGAAGTGTTTGAAGCAGCCTTTTCCCAAGAGCGGGTCTGACTTTATGCCCATGAGCGTGAAGCAGGTAGTACTGGCATATCAGCACAGGGCAAGAAGAAGCAGCCTAGACAACCAGTTCTAAAAAACCTGAAGGGCCAGTGCTAGTGATGCACAAGATGAGGGGAGTTCCTGATCTATACCTAGAGAATAATAGAAAGGGAGGGATGCACTAAAGCCTTGCAAAACATCATGCAAAGGCCCTCCCACGTGAGTCCTGCGGTGTTCTGTTGTAAAAGGGTGGGGATAGGTTGTTTTTTTCGGGTGGCCTTTTGTTTTGTCTAATCATCAGTGTTACACTGCACATGTCTGCAGCTATATCCCTCACTGCATCCAGCCACCTGGACCTTCTACCCTCCCTATCTCTTACATGCTGTCTCCACCTTTCATCCCTCCCTGCACCTTGCCCCTTGAATCCAGCCCCTTGCACCCTCCCTGCATCCCTCTTTTCTCCCCCCTTGCACCCCTTCCTGCATCCCCCCCCCGCATCGCCCTTTGGAATTTCCTGGTCCCTGCATTGTTAGGGTCCGAAGCCTGACACCTGGCCCCAGGGGCTTTGTCCCCGCCTCTTTGGCCTTGCTGCTCGCTGATTGGTTTGTTCCGTTGGAAGGAGCCAGTGGACGGTTGAAGCTGCGAAGGGGGAGACTTACACAATAGAGAGAGGGCCTTTGGGAAGGCTTGACCAATTAGAGGTAAGAAACGGGGGAAGGGGTGGGGCATAGTTGGCTAAGCTTATTGGAGAAGACTGGGGGGGCGGAACAATGAAAGTCCTAGCCAATCGTAGCTTCCAAAGGGGGGAGAGGGGCGGGGCCGTGAGAGCAGTTGTCCTTTTGGACCGTGCAAAGGGCGGGGCTTCCTAAGATTTGGCCAATTAGGAGGTAGCGAAGGGATGGGCGGGGACCTCAGGCTACTGGGCCAATGAAAGAAAAGAGGCGGACTTATACTCAGGAGGCGGGAATATGGACAAAAGGACCAATCATAGGTGAGGATAATAGAGAGAGGCGCGTCTTTATCTGAGCAGACCAATGAGAGGCTGGGCGTTGGTTCTGGGTATCCAATGAGCACCGCGCTGGCAGGGGGCAGTGGGTTGGGTTGCGGGCGGCGGCGGCGGCGGCGGGGGGGGGTTGGTTGCCCGGGGTCTGTCAGAGCGGAGCAGGAGGGAGGGGGGTAAACATTCGGGCTGTGGAGACCGGCTGTTGCAGCTGCTGCTCCGTGAGGTTCCGCGGCAGGGCGAGCGCAGGGCCCCGGCAGTGGCGTAAGATGGCGGCGGCGACCCGGGTCTGTGTGAACATCCAGATGCTGCTGGAGGCGGCCGAGTACCTGGAGCGGAGAGAGCGAGGTACCGGCGCCCCGGAGGCAGCAGCCCGCCCGGCCCCGCTCCTCTGGGGCCTGGCCTCGGGGTCCCGCCGCGGCCTCGGGGATAGCTCCCCGCGGGAACGACCCCCCTCAGGGCCTCCCCTTCAGTCCCCCCAGCAGAGACCCCCCTCCCGGCCCGGCCCCTTTCCCCATAGGAGAGACCGGGGCCTGGTTTCGCCCCCCCCCCCCCCCGCAGGAGAGACCGGGGTGTCGCCCCCCCCCCGAAGATCCCGGTCCTGCCCCCCCCCCCCCCCGGCAGCGAACGAGATGCCGCCCCCTCGGGACTCGCTCTCCGGCTCCCGTCCCCCGCCCGGGGCGAGGGAGGGTCCAGGGAGCAGCCCCCGGGAGAAGGGCCTCCCCCGCGGCCGAGCTCTCCCCGACGGGGGGGGCGCTGACCGGAGACCGCCCCCACCCTGAGGAGGCAGCGGCCTGCGCCGCCCCCCACCCCCACCCCACCCGTCGTCGGCGGAAAGCGGAACCGACAGGAGCCAGGATCCCATCCCGAGCGGTGACCATCGCCCGCACCCACCCCACGGGCTCCCCCTTCCCTAGCCCGGCTGCTCTTCCCCCCGGGGCCCTCCCCTCTCCCCCCCCCTTCAGCTTGGCTCCCCCCGATCGCCCATCTTGGGGGGTGGAAAGATCCTTACCCCCAGGCACGCGCTGCAACTCGTGGGGAATAATCCCACCGCGCGCAAACGCCCTGGCTTTTTGTGTAGCTCCTTCCATGCATGGGTGTCCCCCCCAAGAAACAAGTGTTCTGGAGACCCCCATGTATGGGATGGGGAGAAAGGGACCCTACACAACCCATCTTCCAGATCCCCACTTCAGAATCCCTATTGCTTGCCGTCTACATGGTTCCCCCCCATGTATGGCGTGGGCATGTCATCCCCGTGCTGGAAACAATGGATTCCCTGGCCCCGGAGGGTTTTGTTTTAGGCTCTGTGTGTTGTTGTTCAGCAGATAAAGAAGTAATCTTATTGATTTGCACCTTTGGACTTTCAAATATGTTCTCCTCCCACCCCCAAATACTCCTGGATGTCTGTATGTTTTGGGCTAACTTAATGATCAAGTGAAACCCTGGCTTTTTTTAGAAGCTGAACATGGCTATGCCTCTATGTTACCCTACAATAACAAGGACAGAGATGCCTTAAAACGGAGAAGCAAGTCCAAGAAAAACAGCAGTAGTAGCAGGTAATGGCAAGTATGTGGTACTTGCATCTGTGTGTGAGCGTGTGTGATATCTGACTTATGCAGAAGCTTGTGGTGCAAAATTCTGCCATTTCTAGTATGATTATCAGCTCTGAGAAAATGTTGGGTATGTCTTTCAACTTATACCTCACCATACAGTGATATTTTTAATTGAAGGGTTCTTTATCACTGTGTGTTTTCTCACTTGACAAAGTCCTTGTGTTAACTCAGATTTTAAAACTTTCTATTTCCTAACTTATTTAGGCTTTTTACTTCTATCTTTAACATGGGAAATGAAGGTTCTACTCAGTTTCACTTTTGCTTTCAGTCAATTGTGTATTTAGGCTTTTCTGCTTTAACACAGTGGTTTAATGTTTAGATTGTAAACACTGCAGGGGTATGTCCTATTTAGTTTCAATGCAAGCCATTTAAAAAAATTAAGTGAGGCATGATGTGCTTATAATAAAGGTAATATACTGTAATTATATAATGCCTCAGTCAAATTTGGCCCAAACTTTGGTTTTGGCACTTCAAGAAAGCAGAAGTATTTTTTAACACACCTGTTCAGATATCTTTTTATGTCAGTGAAATAAAACTTTTCCACTAGAGCATGGATACTCAAAGGTAAAATTTATAATATTTCTTACTGAGAGAGGTGTTCATACGTTTAGACTACTTTGTGCATGTTTAACTGCTGTAATACATGAACATAGTCAAACTTTTTGAAACTAGTTACTTTCTAGGGAAACCTCTAAAGAACAGAAACTGTCATTTTTTGCTGTATTTATTTTTTTCTCAGGAAACAAATCATGTGGAATTTTGCCATGCAACATGGTAGAAATGTGTTTTCTACAGCTAACGTGAAAATTGATGGAGTCTTATCTTTAATTCAAGATTCATGTGCAATGTTAGACTCAAATTTTCTAACATTTTCTATTTCACTTTAAGTGTTTGTGCAGGAATTCTTAACTAAAGCTAAATTATATGACTGAGTGCAGAAAGTGACATAGTTCTGGTTTGACACTTAGATTAAATCTTGCTTCCAGTGCCACTTTTGTTTGACAGCCTGATTTATTTAGTGTTCATCTTGAAATCCATCTAGAGCTTTGCTACAGATTATTCATCTTGTATTTAATATAGATCTTGTTCTTGGGGCAGCTAAAAATGCTAAATCACCTAGTACTGGAGATGTTTTGCTGGGATTTAATCCATCCAAATTCATTTCAGTTCAAGCTGTTGAACTTTAAATTGGATCGGCAACTTCTGCAAGCCTTTTTTTTAGTGAAGACTTTTAGGTCCTAAAGACTTGCAGGTTAAAACTGAAGTTCCTGTCTTGTTTTTAGGTGCTTGCAACTCTCTCCATTTAGTAGTAGTATGTATAAATGCAAACTGCTACCTTTTAGGTCATGCTTGTGCTGTGATGGAGACTCATAAAACCCAGGAAGTTCACAGTTAAAGCTCTGTCCTTAACTCACTCTGTTTTGACTGTGGTTAGTGGCCTAAGATCAGTACGTGATGTGCACCATATGTGCTGCAATATTTAGGTACAGCATAGCAAAAGAAGAATGGAATTTCAGTGTGAACTTCGAACTTGGGTTTGTGTCCCAACCTCAATGTTTGGAATCTTACTTGGGCTGTAGACTTTCATTTCAATGCATGTCTAATACAGTAAGTATATTGACCAGTGGTAGAGAAAAGTCTAATAGTCCTAATGACTCCTTTGCATCTCTATACTAAGAAGAACATATTTCACAATGCAGATGGAAGGCCTCTCAAATGTCAAGAAATTTTAGGGTTTTGATTTTTTAGAAATCCTTTAGAAATGGAGGTTGACAGTACAAGAGCTGACCTACCTCTTAATGTATCTAGTGAAAATCAGCATTTTTTTTCAGCCTGTCTCTCAGAATTCTGTAATTACAGTTCATTTTAATAGTTAAGATTGTAAAGCTCAACTTTGTAACTGACCTGCAGAAATAGTGTATTTAAAGGTGTGCAGTGTTGGCATTGAGGAGCGAGCTCTTTCTTATGTATACATTAAGTGCCCTAAAGATCAGATCAAATAATTAATGGAGAAATAGTATGATAGACAGAGAGCAGTGTGAGCAAATTCATCTCTAAATATTGTCTGGGTGATCACTTCCTTTCTTACTGGCCTGTTTGTAGCTGTTCTGTCTAGGGACTAAATATTTCTTGTTTCATTAGGAAATGTGAAATGACTCCTTGTTTTAAACAGTTTGATTCTTAAGTTGGCAGTGTCCCTTTAAACTTTTTAACAAAACAGAGATTTTTGTCTTAGTTTAAGTAATACCTGATATTACAATAGCTGAAATATTATTGGGCAGGGGCATAGAGATGAGCAATTACTCTGCTGGACAGCTCTGTGTATAGTCAATTTTAGTCTTTTGTCTGTGTAGTCTTTTAAGGCCCACCTGACTCCCCCTGACTTCAGTGGAGGGCAGATTAGGTCTTCTATCTCCTGTTTGTGTGAAACGTTCACCGCAATGGGGAAAAAGGCATATGTTAAATAGGAACATCTGATTGTAAAACACAGCTTGGCAAGTGGCCCCAAGGGCATGTATAATACCTGAAGCTACTTCTAATTCTCTTTTTAAAGATGGTTAGATTACAAGCTGATAGTTTCCCTTTAACACCAATTGTGAAGGTGTCTTAGCGTAGCAAGAATAACTTAGTTCTAGCCTACGTTACAATGGAATGAGTTAATATTGAGTTCATATGAAAAATGGTGCAGCCATTTTCCTGTATCTATAATGGAACAGGTGTTCATTAAAAGGTCAAAGTTCAGAAGTAATCCTAGTTGCATGCCCAAATTCTGCATTTACATTCTAGAATGTGATCAATATTAACTATAGTATAATGATAAATAGGTCTGTGTGACCAGTATGATTGTTAGCTGATATTAGACAATAAAATGGTCTGTCTATTGGTTGTCAGAGAGAGGGGAAGAGAGGTGAGGGTATCTTTTTATATTGAGTTTAAGGTTGGCATTTTATGCTAGGTCTGCAGACCTGTCACTGTGCCATCAGCATGGTTAAGCCTGCATCTTTGGAATGGAAATTCTGCAACACTGCAATTCACAAAAATGTGGCAGTGGCTCCTGTAGACAAGCCAGTTAGAGAGACTGTCGCTTCCCCTTTTGGAAGGGGAAGAAGATGGGTACTATGTACACTGCACAGCCAATTAGCTAGTGCAGGAATGGTTGCCATGTCCTTCTCTGTATTAACTTCCTGGAAATGGTCTCTGTTCGTTCGGAGTTCTGAACACAAGCTGATTGCTATCAATGTTGCTTTGAAACTGGCAAACAAAACACTAACATTTCTTGAAGTTATTATATTCAGCCTTTTCATTTCAGATAAAAATGGTTTTGAATACATTCCAAGTAAAGGCAATTAATGTTTATCACTAAGAGCTGAGAATCGTGTCTACATGGTAATATGCAAACTATCCACCTTAGGGTTTATGTTGTAAAAATAGAATGCACCAGCTAATAGAACTATATTTTTGGATACAGAACTTACCATTAGTAATGTGTTCCTGGACACAGTTGAGTCCAGAGAGGATGCATTCTATTAACAAACTTGTTGTAACAGAAATCTGTAACTTTTGGTACCAATATTGAATTGATACGTCCTATTTATGACGCAACAGCCCACTAGTAAACTACAAGTTCATTGTAATGTCTTGGACTCAGGAACTCATAACTGGGAGGTGAGGAAGGGCTCAGACTTATAATTCTTTTTCTCTGCTTTTTATCCAGAAGAGTCAGATGAGGAAACTGGTGGAACCAAAAATATGTCTGTCCTCTTTTCAGCCATTTACAGATGCCCTGGCAGGGGAACTTGTGTCTCCATTACATATCAAACTAATGTGCATCCATTTAAATGATCTACTAAGAAATATGGACCTTTTATTCTCAGTTAAAATCAAAATATCTTGTGATTTTTAAATTTGTTTGGAAACTAAATGTTTGCATTATTTAAAGTGATCTGTTCTGAAATGCAATCTGAAAGTAAACAAAAGGAGCTATGTTAAAATTAATGTCATTAAAACACTGGGGGGAGGGAGTAGCTTACCAAACTGAGATCAAACCATTATGAAATATTATGAATGACGTTTCTATGAGGGATTGCAAGTGGGTAAAAATACCAAACATATAATTTGCGGTGTCCTCAAAGTATAAGTTCCTAGCTTATTTAACAATAAAATCTGCTTAGTTTATTGAAACCTCTAGAAAACACAGTGGGAAAACTGGCACTCTCTGGCTCAGGCACAGGATAAGTCAGATGGAAGGCTTCAGATATATACATTCCTTTATCATGGTTGTGGTTTTTCCTTTGGGTCTTCTGTCCCACAGTAGTGCTGTCCCTGAATGATAACAGGCTTCATTTAAAGCTTTAAAGAGCAGTTGTGGCAGATTTCTGTTAGGAGCATGTGTGCATATATTAGGAGTCCTCATTTCAACATTAAGTCAACAGTAATTTGAAAACTATTCAAATCTCTGTAGTTATTCTGGGTCGTCTTATTTCTAAGAGAACCCCGCAATAGTTCTTTTTTTGTTTTGTTACAGTTTCCCTAAAATCTTGCGAGGGGAGAAGGAAGAACTTCTGAATTATTTGTAAACCAGTTTAATACCAACCTAGACTACAACCTCAAATTTAATGTGTCGTTCTTCCATTTAAGAATGAAACGCATTATAGTCTATTAGCTTCTGGAAAAGTTTTCTACAGCGCTCCTGTATTCACATTCCTGATCTTCAGGATATTATTTCTCTGCAAAGCTGGTGACTTAGTGATTGAATACAGTGTGCAAGTCACATGGTTCAATTGGTATCAGTCATTGGTATCAATAGGCCGTGGGATCAAATCTCTGGTTCATGGTCATTGCTGCACTGTTCAAGGTGCCATCCTTTATGAAAAGCTGGAAGCAAAAGTTAAGAATTCAGTAAAAGTTAACGAGGAGTCCAGTGGCACCTTAAAGACTAACAGATTTATTTGGGCATAAGCTTTCGTGGGTAAAAAAACCCCACTTCTTCAGATGCATCGACATTAGGTTGTGGTGTCCCGACTGTTTGAGCACTTGTCTGCTAGTGTATTAATTATTGTTGTGTTATGTGGTACTTACCTCATTATTTTGTGATATCTGATGTTAAAGGTGCTTTTTAAAACCATATTCTATTCTGCAATATAACTTTTAAAGACACAAACCATATAACAGTGTTTTCAAGCAAAAGTTACAAATACCACCTAAGAGTAACAGAATTCAGGCAACTTTTCTCCATCTCTTCAGTTTTTTCTTACTTTATATGTAAACTCTGATAAAATGCAAAGTTGGCTTCTCTCATGATGGGAATCTTTTGCACAGCAATAGGGAGAGAGATACTTAAAAATCCTCTCCAAACCACCAGTTGGCAATGCACTCAGGGGCATGTCTGAAATTATACTTGACGCTTAATTGACTAGATGTCAAGTAGAGTGTTAAGAGGGGACAATTTGCCTTTCTCTTCCTACGCTAAGATAACCACATTTTTCGTTTGCACCACCATCACGCGCTTGGTTTTGCAGCTCTTTCTGGGCTTATATTGCCATTTTGCTGGCAGAAAACCCATACTGTGTTGCTCCACACTTCTTCACTTCGTCCTGGTTGCTTCCAGCCTTTTTGCTGCCCCAGGGTAGCTAGCAGCTTTCTCTGAAGTGCATTAGTGGCTTGCTCTTGCAGTGAATGGTTACAAAAACTGTTGCATTGATATTCTTAATCACAGTGCCTGTACTTATCTGCAACTGATAATCATTAAATAACTAATTCCTTGTTTATCTTTCAGGTCAACGCACAATGAAATGGAAAAGAACAGGTGAGTTTGTAGGATTCATTAAGTATTTGCACTTACTTTTATTGCATTCCCCTGCATGTCCCAGTGGGATTGTCCAGGTCCTCCTCAATGGAGCAGTAATATTAGGGGGACATGCAAGGTACATCCTCAGGCAAGACTGATTCTCTGAGCAACCTCTAAATCTAAGAGTTCAGTTTTATTGAAGTTGGGTTTGGGGGGGCGGTGGGGATAGGCAGGGTAAGCTAAAATGTCACTTTAAACTAAAACTAATGTGGTCAGAAAGCAGGAGATACTTCCACAACATCTATCTGCAGTAAGCAAGCATAAACTGCAATGTGGGGGAGAATGGACAGTTCCGTGTGAGCGCAGGTTTGTGCATTACAGCAACTAGAGACTGCTTATTCTAGGAATTATGATTTCATCAATCCCAGATCTTCTAAGGCCTCTTACCTGGAATATGTTTTTCATCCTTCAGAGTCTAAGCACTGATCGGGAACATTTCCTCATAACCCCCATGTGCAGTTATTCCATAACTGCTTTCGGCAGTGTTTCTTGGACCTTTCCTTGAAGCCTCTGGTTCTGGTCACCTTCTGTCAGGGTACATAAGTCTAGATAGACTGCTCATCTGATCAACTACCACACTGTTTGTGTCCTTAGCACTACACAGAATTTAACCTGTTTTTTGTTGGCTGTTTTGACAGGGTTGTGGGATCATTAAGTCTGCCCTTTTACCCTGTATCTTGGTAAATGTACTTTGCAGTCAAGATATAAGAACATGGTTTTAAAGACTGTAACTTTAAAACTGGAGAACTTCATAAGAGGGCTTAAACTTTGTTTTCAGTTCTTGTGGCTCAGTCAGTGTACTTCTTGCAGGGAGGAAGGGGGCTGGGAGAAGGACTATTGTGTATGAACACTTGCAGTTGTAAAGTGAGGTATCCTCGTGTTTGTGGTGCTTGGTAGTTTTGGGGAAAAACATGGCAAGCTGACGCTCCCATTAGTGGGAAACCCCAGGCTACCATAATAGTTCTATGGCTTTTTGATGCTCTATTACAAGATGTAAATTGTAAATTTCTCATTAGCTAGCTCTCTGAGTTCATTGTAAGCTTTTGGGTGGTTGCTTTCCAGAATACTACTTGTGTATTTTACTAGATGGGAAGTATCAATACAAGAGAACTTGCGTTCATTAGAAATGGACTTCAGTAATCTTAGTAGCTTAATGGAAAAGTGCCTTTGTACCATTTATAAGCTTCTCCATTTCCTCTTCAAAAGTCTGATTCTGCTTTCAAATGTTGTAGGTATGGTATTGTCTGTTGCCAGTTAACTTGTTTTGTTAGCCTGGCTTGTGATGTATCCAGTGTACGTCCAAAATGACTGAGGTTAGAAGAGAACGGGATAACACACTCCAGAATCTAAACTAGTCACAAAATTATCACTTGAAAACCTCAGAAACTGAAGAAAAAATACTTTAAAAATTACTGAATGCAATGCATCTCGCCTACTTACTCTGCAGTAACAACTACACCATAGTTGTATTGAAATCCTGTTGCCCAAACAATGAAGTACAGCAAATGTCATTTATTTTAAGCTCTTATCAAAAAGGTGATTAGGAAAACAGCCAGTGTATTTCTCTGAAATGTATTCTCTTTCTAAATAAAATTGTTATTCGCTCATTGTTGTACATGTAGGAGTGAATATTTTGATGTCTAAGACTTTAACTGCCACTAGTCTCAAAAGTTAACTGCTTAGATGCCTTATGGAGACTTGAAAGTGGCTCCTCTACATTTCTGTACACAAAGGGTTAATATCTAGCTGTTAGGACTTTGCAGATGTTCAGAAGTCCTAATTTTGAAGTCAACATTGGTTATCTGTTTGGAACTTGAATAGTATGGGAACCAGTTTAACTTGATAGTTGGGGCCAAATTCTGGTTAGATACATACCACATTGCATCTAAGATGAAAATTAGGCTCGTTGGTAAGCATTATCTTTAATGTGAGGAATCTGATTACCTGTATTACAATGGACTTGAAAGAAAGTCCAGTTGTCTCTCTGACAGCAAATTAACTGAGGAATTTGCCTTTGCCAGTGGGAGAATTTTGTCTAATTTAAAAACTGCAGTTGTATTGTCACTTATTAAAAATGAGGCTGAAATATGCTTTAAAAGTAGAAGTTGGAGCTGGAAAATCAAGGGTCATGGAGAATGACATGCTAGATTTCTAGGAATCTCACTTTCTGTTGTACAGTATTTGCAAACTCCCTAATGTTAAGGGTTTGACTTCTGAAGTGACTTTGAACTTGACCTGATGCCCACTGCAGTCTCTCGCTTAAGTATTGTGGATCATAGATGTAAGACCTCTGTAGGTACTTCAGACAGCTGTTGTGTAACTCCATTAAGGCAGGTTGGATAAGTCTGTTCAGAAGGAAGGAGATCTTATTTTGGGGTTGCAAACAGTGTTAAGCAGGGATTCATCACTGGGCCCCAGCATTGGATTTATCCTAGGAGTAAAGATTATCCACTCTGTTTGTTTACATAAAATGCTTTCAGAACTACAGTGGAAATGATTGTTTAACTTGTAGTGTGCTTAGAGCAAGATATGCAATTAATTGCAACATCTCAATTTGAAGCTTCTTATGACAATTAGACATTTCAAAGACAGGTTATATTGCAACCACTGCCAAATGATGTGACCTAAATGTCAGGATCAACAAAAGCGTTTGAATAGTATTGAAACTCACCTGTCTTGGAACTATCCTCACTCCCAATATCCTAGTGAAGCGGTTTCCTTGAGTAGCTAAAAAGTTAGCTCTGCATATTGTCATCCACATAGCTGCTGTATGAAAGCAACTGGGCATATGCCTATGTGCAAAGGTCAGACTAAACAGTGTACCCTCTATATGGACTTCTAACCACTGTCAAAGTGCTAGAGAACTCCTGTAGTGGAAGTTGAATACTGTAGCATAGCCTTGATGAGGATGCAGCTTAACTAAATTGATTGTTTATGAATGGAGATGCATACACCAGAGCAATTGATCTGAAACTGGCTGATGGGAAATAAACAAAGGTAGGCAGAGGAAACATTTGTAAAGGTGCATTCGCAGTTTAAAGCTGTGTAATATTGACATGCTACATTAGAGGAGCTACAGTTGTCAATGGAATTAACAAGATGGGGTGAAGTTTTGTGAAAATAGTTGGTGCACCCAGGAAGCAGTGTCAGGTAAGCCGTCAGTTGCAGCTGATGTCATCCTTGACAACACTAGTTGCAAATCTCCTTCTGACCACATACATAAGGCATTTATCCTCTGTGGGCTGGAGACTGGGCTCTGGAACCCAATGAAGGGGGAGTGTCCCAGGGCTGAGGCTGGAGCCCAAGTCCTAGTGTCCTCACTGCAATTTTACAGCCCTGCAGCCTGGCCCCTTGAGCCCTCGTCAGCTGACTAGGGCTCGCTGCAGGTGTTATTGCAGTGTAGACATACCGTATGGGTGGGATTTTCAAAAGCTCTGAGCTTTCACTTAATTCTGCCTTGGAGGTGTGGTGAGACAATGAAGGGCTTGGCTTCTCTCCCTCCCCCCCCCCCCCCCCCAAGATGCTGAGTAGCCATAACTCCTGTGAATAACAGTGGGAGCTGTGGGAGCTTGACGCTGCTGAAAACCAGGCCTAAGTCACTGGCTCAAGGTCCTATACATGTATGGCAGAGCTGGACTGTGACTGGAATTTAGATGTCTACTGATTAGAGGAAAAGGCTGGAGCCAGGACAACGTTCCAACAAAATGAAAGTTGTGTGAAATGTCTTGTTTCTCTAAAGCATTGTGACCAAAACACTCATCAGTCAATGCTTTTTACCTTAAATGTAAGGTTAATACTTGAATGGTCAGGTCTGTATTTGAAGTGCTCTTAACACTTTGATTTATAAAACTTGGATTGTAATTCAGAAGACGACACCTCATAGTGCTGTTTCTTGTTCAGTCTTTCTTTCTCCTGGCTACTCAGATTATTTTTAAGATACCTCTGGTTTTAAGAATATACTTACACTGTCTTCTGCACAATACAGCAAAAGGCTGATCTACACAGTATCTCCAGAGAGCCAATGTAAAACACTTTACAGAATGGAGAGAGGTAAATAGTGGTGTCCCCCAGGGGTCTGTACTGGGACCAGTACAAGTCAACATATTCATAAATGATCTGGAAAAAGGGGTAAACAGTGCGGTGGCAAAATTTGCAGATGATACAAAACTACTCAAGATAGTTAACTTCAAAGCAGACTGAAGTGTTGCAACGGGATCTCACAAAACTGGGTGACTGGGCAATAAAATGGCAGATGAAATTCAATGTTGATAAATGCAAAGAAATGCATTTTGGACAACATAATCCCAACTATACATATAAAATGATGGGGTCTAAATTAGCTGTTCTCACTCAAGAAAGAGATCTTGGAGTCATTGTGGATAGTTCTCTGAAAACATCCACTCAATGTGCAGCGGCAGTCAAAAAAGCAAACAATGTTCGGAATCATTAAGAAAGGCATAGATAAGACAGAAAATATCATATTGCCTCTATATAAATCCATGGTACGCCCGCATCTTGAATACTGCATGCAGATGTGGTTGCCCTATCTCAAAAAAGATATATTGGAAAAGGTTCAAAAAAGGGCAACAAAAATGATTAGGGGTATGGAACAGCTGCCATATGAGGTGATATTAATAAGACTTGGACTTTTCAGCTTGGAAAAGAGACGACTAAGGGGGGATGTGATAGAGGTCTATAAAATCATGACGGGTGTGGAGAAAGTAAATAAGGAAGTTTTATTTACTCCTTCTCCTAACACAAGAACTAGGGGTTACCAAATGAAATTAATAGGCAGCAGGTTTAAAACAAACAAAAGGAAGTATTTCTTCACGCAACGCACAGTCAACCTGTGGAACTCTTTGCTAGAGGATGTTGAGGGCCAAGGGTTCAAAAAAGAACTAGATAAATTCATGGAGGATAGGTCCATCAATGGCTATTAGCCAGGTTGGGCAGGGATGGTGTCCCTGGCTTCTGTTTGACAGAAACTGGGAATGGGCAACAGGGGATCTTACTTGATGATTACCTGTTCTATTCGTTCCCTCTGGGGCACCTGGCATTGGCCACTGATGGAAGACAGGACACTGGGCTAGATGGACCTTTGGTCTGAAGCAATATGAACGTTCTTACGTATTAGTACTCCCTATACAGTAACTGTAAAAGTGGGGCTCTATCAGTCTGGTGGACTCGTGTTTTTTTTTTTTTTTTTTTTTTTTTTTTTTTTGCACAGTTGAACATTTCAGAATTGAAAGGCTTTTGTAATAAGATGGGAAAGCATAATTATCTGAATCGACTATTGGCTCAACAAATACATCAATTATAAAACCAGTCTTTCAAAACAGTTGCTTTTCTTAAAACTTATTTCAAAGTACTGCATACTGGGTATAGCAAGTGGCAACATGTCTTGTAGCTGAGAGTAGCCATTTCTGATATAAAAGACTATTTCCCCTTAACATTAAAACCTGTCTTATCCTGGAGGATCATTATTATTGTATGTGGAATTAATCTGTTTACTGACCTAAAACTTGGGGACATAAACAACCTGTTGTAGTAAATGGTGCAGAAAGGGAAAGGACCACAAAAGCGGAATTATAGATTGTCATGTGAAATGTTTGATCTGGTCTAAACTTAAAAGTTTTGCCAGCATAGCTACACTGGGGGGAGAGAGAGGGAGGGGAGGGGAATCATACCCTTTAATTGACATACCTATGCCAGCAAAAACACTAGTGTAGATGCAGCTGATATTGGCGAAAGTCCTTTTGTTGCTATAACTAATCTTTATTCAGGGAACGAGGATAAGCTATAGTAGCAAAAGCCCTCTTTTACCAGTATAAGCTGTGTCAAAGCTAGGAGGATTCGCCAGTATAGCTATACTGGCATATCCTTTCTCTTGTAGACAAGGTCTTAGTAACCAGCAGTGGATATGGCTAGAAATGCTCAAGGAAGAGATTAAGTCTGTGTTGAATAAGGTGATGTGTACCTGCTCTACCTCACATGGTAGCACCTGCAGTAGATGGTCACAGTAGTTACTCTGCAGTAGAGTAGGGAAACTATATACCACTCGAGAGCTGATTGGTGGGGGGAAAGCATTAATTGGCATGCATTGGGCTTTACATGATGTGCAATGTGATGTTGCTGTTCCTGTTTTCATTTTTAATTATACCATCTTAATGACTGATGTAGTTCTTGCATTTTAATATGCACGGAGATGGTCTTGAAATTTTTCTCCAGCTTGTCCCCCTGCCGCTTGACATTCTCAAGTGTAATTCTTTGGAGAAATTTACAATGGCTTGGAAGAAAGTATCTACATTTCTGGAATGCTAGTGCTTCAAAGCACAGCTCTAAGGGAGAAAATGCGTCTGAAATTATGCCAGGATGCGCTATTCATCTTCCAAAAATAGAAAGGAATGGATAGCCTTATTCTTCCAATCCCAATTACCAACTGCTGTTGTCACCAATTGTATCATTTACCTTTGTTATATTTGCCATAGCTGCTTGCACATGTGAGGTGCTCTTTAATGATGCCTAATCCGACCTACTTGCTGTGGACCACAGAATGAATATTTAGCATGATGTATGAACTTTGGATTTTACAGACGTGCTCATCTGCGGTTGTGTCTGGAGAAGCTGAAAGGGCTGGTACCACTTGGGCCTGAATCCAATAGACATACTACACTGAGTTTACTAACAAAAGCTAAATTGCACATAAAGGTGAGTTCAAGCTAGTTTAATCATAAGTGAGTACGCCAAGTATTACGGAATAAAGTGCTGTAAATACAATTGCTTGACAACAAATTGTATGGATAAAATCCTGCTTCAGGACCAGTTCCTTAGTTATGTCCACTTCTGAAGTCTGTCTCCTGCAAACAAGAGAAGTAATCTTCAAACATATGACTGAAATGGCGTAGGGATGAAAGTGACAATGATTGTTCCCCAAAATAATGTCCTGCTGATGCTCTTTGTCGCAATCAGTGAAGACCAGTTTCGTCTAAAAGTTTTTAACTTAACTTCTCAGTCTCTCCGGGGGGCCTAAAAATAAGTGTCCACTGGATGGACTGTTTCTTACCACCAGCAGTAGGTGGGCTGGTCAATGCTTAAAGTAGCAGGGTGAAGCTCTATGCCACTGCCAGTGAAGAGATGGGAGAAAAGTTCCCAAGAGGGTCACTTTTGTGGGTTGCAAAAAGCTTCAGTGCTCCGGAAAGTAGAAACCCTTTGATCTTGACTGAGACGCTAAGATCAGGTTTTATTCTGACCCTGTAATTGTTTAAAGTTGTTCTTTTATACTTTTGTTGAGAAACATCCGTGTCCTGATGCTGTGATTTCTCTCAAGGAAAACACTGACACACACTGAAACATGGAGTCAATATGAATTGCATATCTGAAGACCTTACTATTTAAAGGAAGAAATCTCTCTCTCCTAGCCAAGAGTCAAGATATAACAATACTAGCTTTACAATAGCATCCTGACGGAGAAAAGGCTTTGATTTCTAAGCTAATTGTGATGCTGTAACTTATAGATGCTAATTGGTTAACATTTTTCAAACATGGTTAAACTGGCTGACAGGGCATTTGTGGACTCAGGCTATTGTGAACCAAGACTCTCTCCTTGTATACAAATTTTTCTTGTCAGAATTATCCGTGGACATGATTTTAATGTTACATCTCATGTATGTTACTGTAGCGTCAAGAGGCCTGAGTCAGGGTTGGGACCTTCATACTGTTGGGCATTGTACAAATATAAAATAATCTGTGCCCCAAAGAGTGTCTCAATATTTGTACTGTTCAGTAGCTTTTTTAAAAAAAAGGAAGCAAATATTTAACTTTCAGTTGAATGGTTTTGATGTCTTTCTTTAGCAATACCAAATATTTTTAGAGTACATAGTATTGTTAAGTGGAAGATAAAGGGGGTGGCATGGAGGGACTTGGTTGGCGTCAGCTAGCTATTTGTAATCAGACTATCAAAGACTTGGAATGTATGTTAATAGGATTGAGATACTGCCAGATAATTGCATAAAAACAATTTTGAGAGGGAAGCATTATTTATACACATCCCCATGTGGCCATTAGATAATTCTAATCCAGCGATAGCTCAATCCTAACCTCTTACCAGAGCCCTGTGAGATCTGGCTCCTGCACCAGAGCCCTGCAGAAAAAAACCCTTCCCCCATTGTGGCCACTCCATGAGAACACCCAAACTTCATTTCTTTCCCACTGTCCAAGTAAACAGGAAAAGTCTGCTTCTGTAAATTCTAATGAACTCTGTTTACTTCCAATATACTGGGGTGGAGTGGAATGGAGACAAGGGGAGGGGTGAGATGAGTTGTCTTGAGAGTTCAAAGAGTTCCTGCTCTGGATAAGCAAATGTGCATTGGTATGTGGGGCATTTGGAATAACTTTGGTGGTTTTTTTGAAAACATCTTTACTTGGCAGTCACCTTTATTGGTGGAGATGCTCACAGTACATATGACAGCACAGGATGATGCTCCGTGTACAGATGGCAACACAAACCTCAAACCTTTAGCAAGTGTGAAACACTGACAGCACAATTAAGGGTGTAATAAAGCAGATATATTTTTCACTTGAACTATCTGCTTCAATTGTTTTCCTTTTAAAATTTTCTTTGGCTCGTAGCTACCTCTAAAACAGATTCTTAAAATGTATAGAATGTAGGTCAGCACTTCCAAACGCAAGTACCTCTCATCAGTCACCTAAAACCATAGTTAGGTGCCTAAGTGACCTGTCTTCCAAAGGTGCTGAGCACCCATGTCTGAAAATTAGGCCACTTGCTTAAGTGTGTGAGCTTGTAAACATTGGCCTTCGTCCAGAATGTCCAGAAGAACTAACAATGCCTTTTAACCCACAGAAGCTTGAAGACTATGATAGAAAAGCAGTACACCAAATAGATCAATTGCAGCGAGAACAGCGGCATCTGGAAAGGCAACTGGAGAAGCTGGGCATAGAAAGAATAAGAATGGACAGTATAGGGTCTACTGTTTCTTCAGAGCGTTCAGATTCTGACAGAGGTGAGTCACCTCAGTTGGCTAAGAATATCTATACTTGTAGCTGAAACCTTAAAATGCTTTATCAGGTTGGTCCAACACTACTCTCTTTTGCTTACAGAAGAAATTGATGTGGATGTCGAAAGCACAGACTATCTAATGGGAGACCTAGACTGGAGCAGCAGCAGTCCTAGTGATTCGGATGAAAGAGGAAGCATGCAGAGCATCTGTAGTGATGAGGGCTATTCCAGCTCTGGCATTAAGAGATTAAAGCTGCAGAACAATCACAAGCCTTGTCTCAGTCTATAAGAAGCAACTAAGTAGCTGTTCCATCCATTGCAGTTTCCCTGTTGGATCTTATTAGGTAGTATATTGGACCGTCCCACAATTCTCTTGCACGTAAATTTAATGTACCACCAACGTTAGCGAAATCAGCTTTGCCTAAGTCCTGAAACAGTGCATAGGGTTGTGGGTTATAAGCTACTCTCTGGAGCACACATCTGATTGCATCCACTAGCTTCTCTTTCTGTCAGTAAACTCATCTCTGTGAGACTGTACATTCCAACCAAATTTTGAAGTACCCAAGAATATTTTAGCAGTAATAGAGAGCTAAAAAACCCTTTTTTTTTTCCTTGATGTTATTGTCTAGTATTCTAGACCTACCTTGTCTTTGCTTAGCAACATAATGTATCTAATATCCAGAACTAGTGGCTAAACATAACTTTGATCAACAATCTGAAGGGGGAACCCAATTTCCTCGTAGTACAGATCTGGAAATGGGTGGACTAAACTTTCAAAAGTAGAGTGTGGAGCATTTTAGCTGTCCTGACTCTGATACTTGTGAGAATTGTGTAGCAACTGTTTGAGATTTTGCTTTGGAAATTTACTCCTATATGTTATGGGTATTGCATTTTTAGTAGCGTAGCTATATTACCACCTGACCCAGTCCTGTTGACCTAACTCATTCAAAACTCCCATTGACTTAAAGTTCAAAGGGCTGTATATTTGCGGCCTTTACTTTCAAGAGTAACCCTATTGAACTCTATCTCAGATTAGCAGCCAGCAAATGACAGTGGGAGTTTTGACTAGTGCGGGACAGTGGGACCAATCTTGAGACATTCTGAGCAGCTCTTGCAAGATTGTAGGCACTCACCGCCTCGCAAGATTGGGCTGCAAGACTTTGGCAACACAGATATACTGCTCCACCTCTTGCAGGTACCTTTATAGGGTGTCTTCAACCTTGCACATCCCAGTTTCTTTAATACCTAAACCCAAATGGTACTATTTCTCTAGTGCAATTTATTGTGACCTCATTGCATTACAGCTGCATATTACTGTTCTAGGCAAGTTTTCCTAGAAGTTTTTCTTGCTTCTCATCTCTGGGACAATTCTTTTCTACCTCAGAGAGATGAACAAAGATTATCTCGATCCCTTTAGCACAAAAATAATTATGCCTCATTTGTTTCGATAAGCAATGCTTGGTCCTCTTCAAATCTGTTTTACGACAAATTTTAGCAATAACTGAGTGATAAAGCTAGCTGTGCTAACTTTGGGTGTCAGTGATTGGGCACATTTTACAGGATGTTGCTAATACTATGTTACTACAATTATTCAGGGACGTGCTATTCGCATTAAAGCACTTCCTCACCTGGTTGAATTATAAGGCACTCTAAAACTGGCTCAAAGGATTTTGTTGCCAGCTTAAACCTTAATATTTTCCCCCAAAAATGTGGCTTTCAACCTTGCAACATTTTCATTTAAGCTAAATAGAGCACATGTAAATGTACATAATACACATGATCTATAAATAGTATTTATTCATTTTATATAAAATTAATGTAATGGAGATGCATTCTTATGACTTTGTGCTTTTATAGATGTTCTGGAAACTTTGTACGTAGAGGTCTGCTAACTGAGATATATGTAGACAGATTTCTTCAGTCCTCTTTGCTTGAAACATTTTATGGTCTTTATATTCAGCCCACTTGGCAAACTCCTCACAATGAATATTCAATATTTGATTCCGGTAATACAACCAGCTGGTACAAGGTGACCAGAGAAGCCCTAATTTCCAACTGAGCAATTTCACTATATAAAAGGGCTATGTAGCTTATTTAGTGATGGTCAACAAAAGTGGGCTTTCACACTTGCCTGCAGTCTTTAAAAATGCAGTTCATGAGCCTGAACTAGTCAAGCTGCCAAAAGCCACTAAGGCACTCTGTAAAATGCAAATGAGCAAACTATATAAAATGAGATTTGTTTTCTTAAAATATCCTCAAGCTATTTTTGGATCATTTGACCTCTTTAAAAAAAGAAAAGATGGGAAATGGGGCTAGTGGATTGCTAAAAATCTCCAAAGTATATTCTCTTTGTGTGCGCTATGTTTAAAAAAAAAAAAAAGGAATTTTTTTAAACAGCTGGAATTTTCAGATGTCCAGCAGATTTGCACTGAACTACAACTTGTATGCCTTTTGCATTTTTAAGCCTGCTTCCTGAGTACAAGCAGAGAATCTTCAGAGAGCTAGCTCAAAACCTGTAAACTTAAAAAAAAAGTTGAATATCTGCACTTTGAGGTCCTTTGCTCAATCTTTTTTTTTTTCCTTGAGACCTCTTGCTTTTTTTCCCCTTCAAATAAGTGTTGCATAAACTGCCTCACAAAACCAAACCTAGAGTTGCAGATATTGCGACCTTTAAAAAGGTAGTAAAGTAACTTTAGATATTTGGAAAGTGTCGGGGGGGTATATCTGAAATATTAAATTGTGTACTTTGTATGTTTTTTTTTATTTAGACATACCAAGTCTTAAGGATTCAGCATAAGGGGTTTTTAATTGTTGTGCCTTTTGAGTTAACTACTTTTTTGTGTGTGAAATATTGTGTTTTGTCCCTATATAAAACAGTAATTATTTGACCTTTGCACTGTTTGGATGTGGTCCTCTCAATTTTGATGGCATAGAAAATGTTGAACTTTGAAAATGATGCACTAATGTCAAAACTGACACAAGGGTATATACGTGGTGTCTTTTCCAAAACTCTAGGCGGGTGCAGTAAATTTTGCTACTGTGGGCTCCAAGGCCACTTTTGTATTGGCTAGGACCATCCTTGGCAGCTTCAAATCTCTCTGGTCCTCTTTGCTAGTCAACAAGCCCAAGCCTCAGGCAGCTAAGTCTACTTCCAAGGCTGCTGAAATGGTAGCATTTTTGTGTTTTGCCAGCCTTTTCCTCGAATTCACTGATCCACCAGCATTATTACTAAATAAGCTGCAGAAAATAAAAAATTTTATAGATTGTTAGGGGAGTGAGGGACTACTCGTATATTCCAAGTTTACGATTGATAGTTGCACAGATGTGTGTGAATATAAAACACACTTTTTCTTGTGAAAAGGGCAGATTAAAAAAATACTGCCATCAGTAACTAAGTTTCAGTGAAAATGGTGAAATGAAGCACACACTCAATTGGAAGAGAAAACAGAAACTCTTGCACTTAATAATCAGAGCAGAGAAGAAAAAATTGCAGTAACTTATGTGTTAATGATGGTCTGTCTTAAACATCCTAAAGTATTGTTTGTACCTATTGAGCTTGTTTTCCTGAGTGTTGAGCACCCAGAATCTAATTTCTTCTACAAAGCAGAGCTTTCAACTCTTCACGGTGCTGATAGTCACATCTTTTGAATTTCCAGGGTCATTGCTAATACCAATTTATGATGAAGATTCAAAGAGCACTTTTTGAGCAGCACCGAAGGTGCCACTAACTTCACAACATCTTCTAAGATGATCTGAAACACTTCTGAGCTCTGGACGTTAACAGGCCATGGTCTGCCAATTGCCACATTAGCACTTTGTTCTCTAATAAGGCACTTCTCTCCCCCAGTCCCAAACCCACTACAGTGCTATATTGGCTCTGAAAACAAAGAGAGCTCTCTCCGATGTCACTCCAGAACTACAAATCTGTGCACTAGGCCTACAATCCTAGCCAAGAGAGAGCCTATGTTATAATGTGTGGTGGCTTTTCCTTGCTCATTCAAAGTGTGTGAACTAGATGAAACAGGCATCTGAAATACCATTTAGCAATACGTTCGGGCTTTGAGTTCTTCTTTTGCCCCTTTTGTAACAAATTTCAGGTTTTGACACTGTAATGTATTGGGAAGAATTCTGCTTTTGCCAGGCTATGTATCTGCTCCCCTGAAAGTGTATACTCTGTTGCTTTTTTTTATTGCTGCTTGGTCTGCAAATTGTTTATACTGTCTAGTAGTAGAAACAGGTACCTTGTTCCAAAGCATTATTGAAACATGCGACAGCTGCGTGAATAGCTAGCTGAGTAGACATCTCTGGGGTATGGAAGAAATCACGAAAAAATTCCAGCCCCAAATAGTCATCTAGCGTTCAAGCATCTCTGTTATAGCCAGTTTTTTTTTAAAAAAAAAAATCTGGGGTATAATAAACTTGATCCCTCTTTTTTATTTATTTGGAAGAAGTTGTGTTTTTTTTGTACCATGTTGTTCAGGTGAAAGAATAAACTCGGAGGCAGTTCTACCCAGTTGCTATTTGCTGAATAGCTGTTGCATGACTGCAAAAAAAAAAAAAAAAAAATTCCAAGTACCTATGTCTTCTAAAGTGCCCAAACCTTAAGCAACCTGGAGTTTTGACCAGTTCTATTTGTGCTGTTTTTTCTTTCAAATTGATAAAAGAACCAAACTTGCCTATCTCCCTTTCTCAAGTTGGTGCTCTTAGCAACACTGCTGTTGAACCATCCATTTTATTTTTGGCAGTCTTCCAAATAGTAAACAGGGGAGCAAGCAGGTGGGAGAATATGAATTCTGTTTCCAGATGTTAAGTTCCTAATGTAAATACCACATCATTATGAATCCTGTGTCAAGACCATATAATGGTGCTTTTTATTACAGTTAGCACATGCATTTTTAGAAACTACATGTTTTAGAAGACCTTGCTGTGTATATGTATACTTCTGTATTGTTCAACTGTTAGATAATAAATTATTTCATTACTAAAGAGAAACATGTCCTCCCAGTGTTCTTCTGGTTTGACTAGAAAATGCCTTGTGGTATGCAACAATTTCACTGATTTGTTGGGTACCTTTCAGTAAATGGCAGTCAAAATGTTACTAGCAATCTAGTGATGAAACTCATTATGGCCTCTTGGGCACCCAAAAATTGTCACCTGGAATCACATTATTCACTTTTGAAAACCGTTTCTAGGAGGCAAGAAATTAGTAGGTGGAAAACACTTAGTTATTCCCTTCCCTTTCCATTTTAATGACGGTAAGGGGAAGAATAACCTTCAAATGTTGCCTGACTAACTTTCGGCTTCCCTTTCAGCAGTAGTTTGTCCCCCAATAGCTGCTTCCAGTTTTTGGTACTAAACCTCAATTTTGAATACTGGGCATCCCCAGTTGAGATTCCTCAGAATGAAGTGAGCAAAGTGCTTGAGAGGGCCACAGACAACTGCTGAAGGGAAGGGGTTGTTTAGAACTTTCTCCCCTTTTGTTCAGGTCTACACATGCTGTGTCTGTATGCATTAACGTGTTCCAGCCATATAGTGGGAAGGGGGCGTGACTTCATCTCTGCGATGGGGTCGCAACTGTGCATATTGGATAGTTGTGTAGGAGTGTGACTTCACTGGAAAGTCCCAACTAGATAGCGTCCAACGCTGGTGGGCTTGGCACTCTAGAAAGAGCACTCTGGAGCTTGAAAGCTTTTCTCTTGCACCAACAGAAGCTGGTCCAACAAAAGAGATTACTTTTCCCAGTTTGTCTGACTGTACAAAAGAAGATACCGCCCTAGCTGCTTAGAACCTGCACTGTGAGTTAGACAAGTTTTGATAAGATCCAGTTCTTGGTCATCTTGAAGCAATGCAGATCCTTTCTTGTTTGGAGACTGTCAACTTGAAACCTAATCATAACGCTTATATTTTAAAAGGTAGCTTCAGGGTTTGTTCCTTCCCTCAAGTCTCCATGCAATTTTTGTGGGTTTACAATCACTTCTCTTTCTCTCCCCTATTTCTATATTAAGGACCTACACTACCAAGGAGAACTAAGTGTGTATTTGTCAGCACTGGGACTAAAGTGTATTGAAAATTATTTTTCCTTCTCCTGTTAGTCTTGGTTGCTGCATGTCACACTAACAAATGTGCAATCTTAGACAGAATTGTGAAATCCCTTCTCCCTCCCTCCCTCCCCCCCCCCCATCTTAAACCACACCTGATTCTCTAGTAGGTTAGCCTTGCTTGCAGATTCAGACCTTAGTCGGCCTTTAGCAAGGACTACACTCCAGAGAAATCTGAATCACGAAAACCATGCTGAGAGGAAATGGTTACTACTGCATGATGAAAAATGGCTTGTAGTGGCCCTTCCTCTAGGGGAAGCTATTCCTGTTTGTGTAGCACACCAACTGCAGGATGCTTCAGAAACCGGGAGTATGACAACATCCCAGCCTCAAAGAGCTCATAATCTCGACCACGGTTAGAATGCTCTGTCTGATCCAGTCTGTAATGCTGCTCACTCTCGTTGTCATAGCTGAAGTGTGTATTGAGAAGAAAGTGGCCAATTAACTCAAGCTCGGTAAAGGATTGCCTGGGGAGGGGTGATACAAATTGCTTTAAAAAACTGAATGGTTTTATGAGTCTCTTTATCTGCTTGTGTTCGCAGATTAGAAACTCTAGGGCAGGGATGGCGTTTTGTGGGCAAACCTGGCATAATGCCGGCACTATGGCAGACAGACAGTGGGGACCCTGATGTACAAAAGCTTCATGCAGTCAAAGCACAGATTCATTTTTTGAAGGTTGGCATCGTTAACTTTAAGAGACGGAGATACTTGTGAATCAAAAGTAAAGCACAACTTTTCCACTGGATCTTTGTACAAGTGTTTTGGATTTATGAATGGGACCTTATTTACCACTTTTTCATACCCGGGTTATGACCGTCAGAAAGACGGCGTAGCCCAGAAATGTTCTCGATAGCCCTGACATGACGTGCACCCTGCGGCAACTCTTGAGCAGCTCTTTAGGATGTGGAAGTCCTTGAGAGTAGCCAGCTGCTGCTGTCAATTTCAAAGACGTCCACAGTTTGACATCTGCCTCTATGCTGGCTGCGCATTTGTGCCTGGATTACAAAGCACCCATCGCTCCCAAGTATGCTGAAAGGCAGAGCTGCTGCATGAGTTTTCAGTATTGCGAAAAATACAATTTAAAAAAAAGTATAAAAGCAAAGACTTGTGAAGTGAGTATGAAAGGCAAGGCAAGGCTTTATGGATGCTACAGCATCTTTTCAAGAATCTATTTCCTCTAGGATGTAAACAATATACCAGCAGACCACATTATTGAAGCAGTTGAAGGTCCTTCCGATTTGGCAGGACCATCTTTAGTGGGATCTATGTAGTTAAATGGCCCCCATTGGACTGGTATTGGAGAACCACACAATTATTTATTATAACAGCCTAGCAGCACACAGGGAGCCTGCGGTAGAGGTGAGAATTGAACGTATAATAGAATCTCAGAGTTACCAACATCAGTTATGAACTGACTAGTCAACCATGTACCTCATTTGGAACTGGAAGTATGCAATCAGGCAGCAATGGGGTTGGGGGGGGGGGGGAGAGTAAATACAGTTAAGTACAGTACAGTGTTAAATGTAAACTACTAAAAAATAAAGGGAAAGCTTAAAAAAAAGATTTGACAAGGTAAGGAAACTTTCTGTGCTTGTTTCATTTAAATTAAGATAGTTAAAAGCAGTATTTTTCTTCTGCCCAGTAAAGTTTCAGAACTGCAAGTCAATGTTCAGTTGTAAACTTTTGAAAGAACCACGCTAACATTTTGTTCAGAGTTACAAACATTTCAGAATTATGAACAACCTCCAAGCCCGAGGGCTTCGTCACTTTGTGAGGCTCTACTGTAGGCCTTCTGAATCCCAGTTCTGGGCCTTAGCAACACAAATTGCCAAGCGTTTCAATAATGCTTTCCAGTGCTGTGTCCAAGTAACTCAGCAAGGCTACTAATTTTACAGGGACCAGAGCACTGGCACTATGACCAGGAGAACTGATTTCTGTTATAAAGGTAGATCACAGTAGTTTAGAGCTTACTTTTAAGGGCACACTGATTTTAAAAACAAAAAAATCTTTGAGCACACATTTGTTTTCTAGATGATTAACAGAACCTCAAATCTACCTTTCACTCCCCTGCCCCCATAATGTCAGTGGGCTCCAAGGATAAATCCAGACCACTTATCTCACTGTTGGGTATTAACAAAGAAGTAGCACTTGGGGTGCAATCCATGCGAGGAATATTTTAAATCTGACCCATTGTTTGTTGTGGAAATACTTGATCTGATGTTTGGCTTGAGCTGATTCCTTTCACAGTGGTGTGAACCAGAAGGACCGGCTGTGTTGCACATGCTCTTACATTAATGTCAAATGAAATTAAACATCAGGTTCAAGGTGTTTAATAGCCTCAAGTCCATGAACATTTTGAGTTTCTGATGAAATGTGGGTGTAATCCAGCCGGTATTGGTTTCATACCTAAAATTCCCAACTTTTTCCTTTCACGTTTCTTCTCTCTGCAACCTTGGACTGTTTTCAGAGGGCGAGATGTAGCAAAGGGCTGGAATTCCCCTATGACATTGAACATAGCCCCAAGATTAGAAGCTTATCGGCCCCTGTTGAACTTTGCCCCCCACTCGTGATTTGTTTGCTTAGACGTATGAAAACAAGTTGGTTGCTCTCGATGATACTTTCACTTACTACTTAAAGGCTGTAGACTTCTGCATGCTGGAGTGGGAACAGACTCCTTAGGTCAGTGGGTTCATATCCCTGCTAGAGCAGGATTGGTTCTTACAGTCCCTTGTCTAGCTTTAAAAAGCTGCAACCCAGTATTGCTAGCAGCAGTGGGCTGGTGGTCAGAGGTCAATGGAAATGCGTGGTCTCCCTCATTGCAGGATCAGATCCTCAAAGATATTTAGGCACCTAACTCCAGTTGAAATCAATCGGCATCAGGCCCCTGAATACCTTTTGAGGATCTGGGCTTAACCTCTAAATGGGCCCTTAATGCACTGATGACGTCAATTGCCTAAGGACCAATTGAGCAAACAGCTTTCAGTTAAGGTTCCCTTGCATTGGCTTTGCAGTCCCCTTACTGCTGGGCCGTTTTGTTCTGGAGTGGCTGGTCGCCCAGCCTCTGTCACTTCGATGTCGCACTTTAATGGACAGATGCATCAAAGGACTGTAGTCCCGTGACTGCTACGGGCTGTGTGCTGTCAGGATCTGTGAGCACATCCGTCCTGCCATTGGTAACAATTAGAGCACATGTCACTCACACAATGCCAGCAGCGTAGGCGGAGTGTGAAGGCAAGCTGGGCTGGGGGTGGGGATTAAAGCCCCAAGGTTCAGACAGCCATGGGGACAGAGCCAGCTTGGCTGGAGCCTGTTACAATAAACCCATTGCATTGCTATTCATCACGGAGAGTAGTGCCCCAAAGCCCGAATTAGAACCTTGACATGGGGATGGTGCAGAGCAGGGTTCTAGTCCCAGCTTGGATACTGCCGTCCTGTGTAACCTTTAGCAAGTCACTTCCCCTGCCCTGGGCCTCAGTTTCCCCGTGTGTAAAATGGTGATAATGCTAGTGCCATTCTTTGTAAGGCACCTTGAGAGCTGCAGCTGAGAAGTGCTCTGTAACAGCTGGGTGTGCCAAGCCCTAGTGAATATAGCTTGTAACCCCTATCAGCTGGAGGGGCGGGAGGTAGCATCCTCTTTCTACAGATGCAGGCGTGCACACCACTCAGCGGGGGGGGCGGGTGACTCCCTGCAACGGTGCAGTGCTGTGAATCGAGGCCAGGTGGCTGCTTCCAAAGCAGACAGCACGCTCAGTGATTCCAGCCACCTGTGCGATGGCACCAGGGCAAACCACGGCAGCTTTGCCCGCCTACATTAGGGCTTTGACCCACTGCAGCTGTGCCTGGCTCGCTGAAATCCCCAGGGGCAACAACGCCATACACATAGCATGAATCATGTTTATTACAGCAGTGCCAGGCTCACAGCCCTATTGGGCTAGGCACTGTATCCGTGGTTGTTTTCTTTAATCTACAATAATACCCTCCTGGCCTGGAAGTGCCTATTTGTGTGCAGTAATTCTAACAGGGCCAAATCTGGGTGCCTTGTAGCTATGCCTGGGAGCAGTCAGCTAGGGAGAGAGATACAAGGCCTGTCCAGGTCCCAGTAGCCTTAATAAAGAATCTGCATAGTCACCATTACAACTGGGTCGCGGCTCTTTTCTGCCTCCAGGGAACCTGTAAAACCTAATGGTACTGAATAGCACCAAAGCCTCACCATCCCTGGTTACCCTGGCTTGAAGGGGTATGGAGAGCCAAAACTGGCTGAGTCCCCCTTCCACCAAGAGAGATCAAAATCACGGTCAGTCTTATCAGGGCTCGAGGCAGGAAGGGGAGGCTGATCCAGCCTGAAAAACCACAAGGCACGTGCACGGCAGAGTCCAGAGGGGGAAGGACCTGGAATGCTGAGTTTGCATTTAGTGAGGCAGAGGACCGTTCTTGTGTTTTGGTCTGTGAGTCATTCAGTGGCTGGGAAATGTCGTCATTTGGTGTCTGGGAATGAAGCAGGGTCTGCCCTGGTAGAATGTGCTAAGGCTGGTAACTCAGTGATAACATGCTCGGGGTGAGTGTGATCGCTTCCCTGCCAAGCTCTCCCAAAGAACCAGGCCCTAATGCTGTGATGTGTGCAGGAGTCCCACTGCCCATTTCAGTTAACAAGACTTGAGCCCAACTCAGGGGCTGTCTAGCTGAGAAATGGACTGTGGGCAAGAAATCCACCTACCTTCCCAGCTATTGGGCTTCCCACCCTCTCTCCCCAAGACCCTGTCGCAGTCCAGAAAAACTGCACCTGTAATCTCCCTCTGTAGTCCCTAGACGACACCCACCCTGGGCTCCTCAGCCATCACCTCTCTTGGGCAGAGACCCACGTCTCCCTCCTAATCGATGTTTTTCCAAGCTGCACAGTTCCCTGCCTACACGGTGATATCCGTGTGCTTTACTTACTCTTCAAAGGCTATGAACAGCTGTAAGTGCCTGCAGTTATAAGTTAACAAACGGCCCTTTCTAAACAAGCATATGTGTTCTTACGGTGAAAGCATTACAGGAAAAAAACATATAAAACCAATAAACGATCCTATACGTATTCTAATACGCTCACCGGAGATCATCCTCTAACTCCAACGCATGGTCTGGTAAGAGTCAATCCTTCGAACCCCACCAAGGAGGTTTTCTGTGGTTACAAGTTCACCGCAGCCTTTGCTCAGAACCAGAACACCCAGGAATACTCCCGTCTTTCCTTTACACAGCTTGGGCCTTTGATTTTCAGACTCTGGGAACAGATAACCAGCAGAGGGTAGTCCTCTCTTCAGGGCGTAGCTTCAAAAGGCTGGGGTTTTGCATAGCGGAAAGGGGGAATCTGCATTCACTTCCACCCTGCAGTGAGTCCCCAGGCAAACACTTGATACTATTTGTCGCAAAAGTCCATTCTTGTTTGGCACATCATTCAATACAGTCCTCTGAAGTTCATATTACTTCTCAGGGTTCATATCCCATCTCCCTCCTTGAGAGGTTACACACAATCCCAGTCCACAGTAATATATAAACAATGGACCTCAAAGACATTTAAACTTAATTCAATAAGCTCTCCCAGGGCTAGTGCAGGAAATTGCCCTATCTGTCACAGCCACAGCACTAAGCATTACTAAATCTGCCTAGAGACCTGCTTCCTCTTACAGATCATAGAGTCATAGACTCTCAGGGTTGGAAGAGACCTCAGGAGGTCATCTAGTCCAACCCTCTGCTCAAAGGAGGACCAACCCCAACTAAATCATCCGAGCTCCAGATGGAGCCGCTTGGAAGGATATGTCCTGGTTTTTTTTCTTTCCCTAGCGCTGCATCCTAATCTCATGACAGGGAGCTGCAGAAATGCCCAGGGAACACCAGTCTGTTTCCTTGGCCTGTTTTTGGAACTGAGGATCAAATCTAACCCTGCTCTCCCAGGGCATGCTGGCATAAGGCTCTCCCTTCACTAGAAGGCTCACTGTTTTCTGCTTCCTGCCTGCTGTGTTTTGACAAGCCAGGAACCGCTCTTTTGGAATGTGTGTTTGGAATGAACAGCTTGATCCAAAGCCCACTGAAGTGGGTGGCAAGGCTCAGTAGCCTTTGGCTCAGGCTCTAAATACCTAGCAAACGCTCGGAGGAGATATGCTAAGTGTTAACGGACTATCTAGCAGAGAGTCGGCATTAGGCTCCCTTGGTCTGTATTGCTCCAGAACAGAGTGGGGCTGGAGGGCACTGGGACTGGCAGGGGACTCTACGTCACCTGTAGGATGCTCATCCCGCTTTGTAGTGACAGCAGCTAGATGCTATCTAAGGCTTCCATGAGCAGGGTCAGACTCCCACTGAAGTCATTGGGGCGTTGTGTGGCTGCAGGGGGGCTTACGGTGCAGTGGTCACTGCAGGATCGCCACCTGGACGGAGCAAGTTTGCATCTCGACTGAGAGGTGTCCGCTGGGCACACGTCACTGCCAAATCCACAGGGGCTGGATGACAGCCTCAGCGGAGGCACCCATGGGCTGAGAGCCACAAAAGCTATAGGCAAAACCTGGGCTAGGCCTGAACATCTCCTGGCGTCCTGATGCCCGGTTTCTAAGGGGACTTAGCCTCAGCGTTGCAACGCCTACCTTCCAGGTGCCCCGCTGCCTCATGGGATTCCCTGCTCTGAGTTAGCACCCAGGCTCTAATGCATGGGGGGAGTTGGGCACCCAAGAATGGGCTTCACAAAAGCCAGCATGCCGAACAGGGAGCAGCTTGATAGCCAATGGGAAATGCCAAGGAGAAGAGTGAGGCCTAAACTGCCCCCCCTCAAAGGGAGTTAGGCACCTCGATCCATCTGGGATTGGCAGCTCTGAGCCCCGTCCTGGACTTAGGACTGACCTGGTTTAGGTGCTGCTGCCACTGTCTTCACCCAATAGTTAGCATCCTCACCCAGGTTGTGGGAGACCTGGGTTCAAATCTCTCCACTGGAGTAGAGAAGGGATTTGAACCCACCTTTCCCCATATCCTAGGAGAAAGTACCTACCCACTGGGGCTATTGAATATTCACAGGTGCCAAGCCCAGAAGGAACCACTGTGATCATCAAGTTTGACTCCCTGTATAACAGAGGCCAGAGAACTGCCCCAAAACAATTCCTGGAGCAGAAAACAGCCAACCTTCTGGGTCGGGCTCTCTCCTGCTGAACCTGTTCCACTTTCGGTAACATTAAAGATCCATTGGGCCAGGGAGGGTGAGAAGGACTCTATAAAGCGGTGGTTAGGGCACTTCCCTAGGGGTGGAAGCCCTGGGTTGAAGTCCCCGCTTTCAGGGGAGAGCTCGATCCAGAACATCCCCAAGGAACAACTGAGATGGCTGGCTCAGAACCAGAACGGCGTCTCTCTCTTTCAATGGGCCTAATAGAGCCTGGCAACCTCTCCAGCGGGAGGGCGTGCCCACACCGGCCCAGTGAGGCCTTGCTAACAAAGGGCTTGTGCCCCTAAGGGCAACGTGCTCCGAGGACATGAAGCAGAGAGGCTCCTGCTCCTTGGCTGCGCAGTTCCCCATGCGGCGGTTGCGATCCTGCAGCCGATCCTTCCTGAAGCCATCCCGCAATTAGCTCGCCGCCGTATGTTTTTCGGTCCAACCTCGTTGCTTGGCAAACATGACACCGAAACAGGAGGGCCGCTAATTGTTCTTTTGCCAACATCTTCTCTAAGAGCCACAGGATCCCCCACACTGATCCCGGATGCAGCCGTTCGGCAGGGCGAAAAACCTGCCCAGCCTGCCAAGCCAGTAAGAAGGAGCAACTAGAGGGAAATTGCTGGGACAGAAGGAGATGCATTTCTTTGTGACAGCTGCCTCCAGCCCTGACTCTCCAAGGATGGGTTTCAGAGTAGCAGCCCTGTTAGTCTGTATCCGCAAAAAGAAAAGGAGGACTTGTGGCACCTTAGAGACTCACAAATTTATTTGACCGTAAGCTTTCGTGCATCCGATGAAGTGAGCTGTAGCTCACGAAAGCTTATGCTCAAATAAATTGGTTCGTCTCTCAGGTGCCACAAGTCCTCCTTTTCTTTCTCCAAGGATGGTGTCTCTGGATATTTAGTGCACACGGGCTAAGCCTATTAAAGGGGCCGGTGATTTTTTTTTCTTTTTCAGAACCCTGGGGGTTGGTTTATTTTCGGGGACCTTGCGCCCCCTGACAAAGGCCTGGTTTTTAGGGAGCGGGGAGCGCCCGCCTCTCTGAAAATAAGGTCCCTGTGCGGTGTTTCAAATAGGGCCCCCAAAGCCCCTAGCTTTCGTATCGGGGCTGCTCTGGGCAACAGAAATAAGTCTCCTCGCTGCACTTGCAGGCTGGGACCTTGCTGCTGTGTTTAACTGCATGACTAAGAGCTGTGGGGGGGGGAGGGGGAGAAATTCCCTCTGATGAAACAGGAAGTAAGGGAGGGGAGCGGCTCCAGCCCATAATACTCTGGGTCACCCAGGTAAGCCTGTCATGGCCACTTAGCTACACAAGTTGCTTTCTGGGCAATCTCAGTAGTGGAGGTGCCAGCTCTGGGGTGGGAGCTGCCGGGGTGAGTGTCCAGAACTGTGTCCTCCCCCCGCATGAGCTGCCCGGATTTTGGTATTTAGAGGGACCCCGGTATGGGTTGGCCGGAGCTTTTCCTGGCATTCTGGATGCATAAAGGCAGTGACTGGGCTGTTCCTCCTAGCTATGCCCCCCGCTCCACCCCAGGCATGCTTCCCAAACACTCTGACCCCCCACGGCTGTCCCCCTCCTCTAGGAGGGGCAAACACAGGGTCTGTGACCCTGTTGATGCAATAAAAGGTGCCCCGTTATCATCTCTCCCTTGCTGCGCTACTAAGGACCACAACGGTGGCTGCTTCCCGCTGACTGTAGGTCCCCGAAGGCATGGCCAGCTTTATGAACTGCTGTTTCATTCATGGTTGAGCCTGTTGTTTTGTTCTTCGGTTTAATGCCCTTGTGAAGTGCCACGGGCTGGCTGCCTTTAGCATGCGGCATGTCCCCTTCGTTCTCTGTGACCCGGTAGCTGCGTGTGGAAAACGTTCTTTGAGAACCGACGCTGATGCCTAAGGAAGGCAGTGTGTGGTGGGGCGGCCAAGCGGCTTGGGGCACTGGACTGGGAGTCAGGCCTGGGGCCTATTACCAGCTCTGCTGCTGACCGGCTGCGAAACTTGGGGCAAGTCACTTTCCCTGCGCAGTGCCTCAGTTTCCCCTCTCACCTATTGTCTTGTGTACTTAGTTTAAAAGCTCTCTGGGGGCAGGCACTGTCCCAGGGCTGGTCTTAAGTAAAATGGCACCCTGGGTGAACTTGTATTTTGGTGCCCCTGGCCCCCACTGCCTCCCTGGCCTCCCCACTCACCCCCTCCAGCCCCCACTACCTCCCTGGCTTCCCCACCCACTGCCCCAAGCTCTCTTCCATGGCCTTACACCCTAGGCACAACCCACTTCTTGCTTCTTACACTACATCACTCACCTGTAAGGCCAGCCCTGTCCTGTCCTTACTATGGTAAGAGTCTGAGCCAGTCCCCCTCCCTTGAAGTCAGGGGAGCAGGCACAAATTTTGATGTAGCCAGATGTTGATATATTGAATAACATCTCCATGAGGAGATGCCACTAATGAGGGAAGTGCTGTCAGAGCCTGGGGGGGCGGAGGGGGGGAAGGATGTGGTGGGAAGGGGATTCTTAAGGAGGATGTCTGGCACTCGAGGACTGGGTTGCTCTGAGCATGAGGGTGAACCAGGAGAGTAGGCAAGGCAAGGTGAAGTCTGTGGGATCTCTTCTGGGATTTCGTTGTGTCCCCCTCCCGCAAAAAGCACCGGCTCAGACACTATGGTCATTGTACGGGAGAGACAATGTTGGTGGGATTGTTGGAACTTCCACCTAAACTTGATTGCTGGTGGGACATATGGATCTTCCACCTAAACAGTAAAAGTCCAGTTCTTTCCAGACTTACATTGGTGCTTTCAGTGACTGGAAGTTCCCCAAAACTGTTGCCATCTGATGGCTCTTCGGTGATCTATATGAAACCAAGGAATAATCTCACCTAGTCAGCACATTTGATTGGCGGTTTGAGAGATATATGTTGAGAGAACCTGTTTTTCATTCGCTAATCTAGTCAACATCACTGTTGCACCATTAGTGGTCATGGCACCTGGATCACCCTGGCCCAAGAGCTCCTAAAAGTCCTGAGGGCATGAAGAGTCCCTTAAAAGCCAGCAGCTAGGCAGGTCGGGTTCAGTGTTGCTCTTACTCAGCGAAGTATACTCATCTTTCCTTGGTTCTCTCAAGGTCTGTTGGCTGGTGGGCTGGGTTGCAGGTGGGCATGGTAAAGTGAAGAAGCTGCCTGAACTATGGCAAAAAGCTCTTTGTAAAAACACTGGAGAGTTTTAAAATGCTCATATCCGGCATTCTCATCAGGCTTTTGAGTTTTCACCCTCTGTGGTTTCCTCCTTCTTTTCTTGCCTCGGAAAGGAGAGCAGGAATCCCGTACTCACCGGAAACTGGACGAAAACTTGTTCCAGTGGAAAAATGGCACTCTGCCCTAGAACCGAAGTGGTCCTCTGGGCACGGCCCTGCCTGGTGCTACGGGGAAGATGTGCGTCGTGTGAGGGATTGTGTCTTTGTGCTGTGTTTGTACAGTACCTAGCACAACGGGGTCCTGGCCCGTGCTTGGGGCTCCGGGGCGCTATCCAAATAACTAACCAGGATAAGGAACAAAGGAACGAATAGCTGGATGTTAAGACAACATGGCGGCTCCTCATTCAGCTCTGTCTTTAGCATCAGGGCTATTTCCCCTTCCTCTTTAAGAAAGAAATAAACTTCAATGGCATTTAACAAATCCACAGTGCAAAGGAACGCACAATGGAAAAAAAAATACCAACTCCGTATGTATAATGATGGGATCTAAACGACTGGTTCCCTCTCAAGACAGAGATCTTGGAGTCACTGTGGCTCGTTCCCTGAAAAACTTCAGCTCCTTGCACAGCCATGGTCAAAAAGGCTAACAATGTTAGGAAAGGGATAGAAAAGAAGACAGAAAATAGCATAAGGCCATTATATAAATCCGGGGGGCATTCGCATCGTCACCTACCCGTGAATGCTGTGTCTAGTTCTGGTCACCCCACCTCAGAAAGTGAGCTGGGAAAGGGTCAGAGAAGGGCAATAAAGGATGATCAAGGGTATGGAACAGCTTCCAGATAAGCAGAGGCTAAAAAGAGGAGGATTGTTCACCCTAGCAAAGAGATGACTAACAGGGGAGATGAGAGAAGTCTCCAAAACCATGAATGATGTGGGAAATGTGAAGAGAGAAATGTTGTTTACCCTTTCCCGCAATACAAAAACCAGGGGTCACCCGATGAAATTAATAGGCAGCAGGTTTAATTCAAACAAGAGGAAGTACTTTTGCACACAAAACACACAATTAACCTGCGGAACTCACTGCTGGGGGATGTTGTGATGACCAAAAGTATAACTGGGTTCATAAAAGAACTGGGCAAATTCATGGACAGGTCCATCAATGGCTATTAGCCAAGATGGTCAGGGACGCAACCCCATGCTCTCTGCAACCCTAAACCTCAGATTTTCAGAAATCACGAGGGGAAGACTGAGTGAATCACGCCAACTGCCCTCTTCTGGACACTCCCCCAGAAGCTCTGGCCCTGACCCCTGTCAGAGACAGGATACTAGGCTAGATGGACCATTGTCCTGACCCAGTTTGTCCGTTTTTATGTTCGTCTGTGCAAACGTCATGCTCCTTCTGGCAGGAAAGTGTGCATGGGGAGGGGGCATTGGAACATTCAACACAGGGAGCTTTGTGATTTGAGCCATTCCTGTATGATCAGAACAAGGACCTGCAAGTTATTGAGCTTGATTCAGGAATCACTGGGCGAAGCTCTGGCCTGCATTGTGCAGGAGGCCAGAACAAAGGATTCAAATAGGTCTTTCTGGGCTTTAAATGGTGAATCTTTGATCTGAAGTAGTTAGAGAGCTGGTTGGATGATTATTTTTTGACAGAACAGTTTGGTTTTTCTCCTGTTGATTTCTTGAATTCCACCTTTCCTGTAATATTTCAATATCTGTGTATGTGACGGATATTATATTTTATATCGGTTTGCCACTATCCAGACGAAGCATTTCCATGCTCCTGGATCAAAACTTCTCTGCATTTTCATTCTGTGGGACACTTTGACTTTTCATTTCAATTCAGAACAAAAACAAATCTTGAAATGTCGGAATTTCCTGTAGAACGGAAATTCAATTTTCTGACCATCTCTAGTAAGAGATGACCAAGGTCAGGGACCTTCTTGTTCGTCTGTGTTTGTACAGCACCCGGCACAAGGAGACCCTGGTTCCCGACTGGTGTGCCAAGGTGCTACTGAAATACACATAATTAATAATAACCAAATTCCCCTCACCTGAGCTGGTAAAGGTTCAAATCTGGCTCCAAACTTTGTGGCTCATGTCTCTGTTATTTACCAACAAACCTAGCAGAGTGCTTTGACTCTGAGTCATCCCTCTAGTGCACACCATCTCCTGGCATCTAATCTGCAAGCAGATCAGCTCGCGCGCAACCCGATCTCTCAATAAATCACACTTCCCTGTGCTGACAGGGGCTTCCCTCTGGTTGTTTTCTCCGCAAGGAGCTAGATTTGAACGCATGCCCACTCCTCTTTCAAGCAGGCCGGCAACCCGTTTTCCACCGGGTCTGTGAGTGGGCGGGGGAGCGCCAAAGCATGGCAAGTGCAGAAGGAAACGGTGCCCCGATCGTTGCTCAGATATTTGAACACAGATTTAAAAGAAAAAAAAGCCTGAATGTTTACTGGCTGCTTCGGGAGCACCTGCAGGGCCTCTGAGGGTACGTCTGTGCTGAACACTCAGATCTGTGAGTCCCAGGCTTGCGGGCTCGGTGTTTCCAAGCCCACATTGGGCCAGCCACGCTGCATTGTAAACCTGGGCTTACGGTTGCTGGATCCGGGTCTCAGAGCTATACCAAGGGGTCCATACTGCACTACACACTACGACTTGAGTCTGCGGCTTGGGCCGTGTCCACGCTGCAAAACGACAGGGTGTGGACCTGAACCACGGTGGGACTAGGGTTCTGACCCACCCCCTTCGCAGGCTCCTAGCACCTGGGTCCTGAGTGCTTGTTGACCCGAGTCAGACTGGTTTCTGTGTGGACTGAAGTGGGTCTTGGGCTCCAATCTGAATCAGAGCCCAGGCTAAGTGTGCAATGTACACTGACCCAACAGCTCTCAAAGTCTCCAGGGCTGGCCCTGAAGTCATGACTCAAGCAAGAATCCCATTGAAGCCATCTTGGCTTGTCTATACTGCAATCTGGGGGTGTGGTTGCAGCTCGGGAGACATACCCAGTACCTGCACTAGCTTTAACTGGGCTAGCATGGCTAAAGTGGGCTTCAGCGCATGCAAGGAGAGCAATGCAAGTAATTGCTTCCAGGTGGGCTCATACGGCCCACACCGAAGCCTATTCTGCCACGTCTTTGCTGCTGTTTTTAACCATGCTGGTGCACCTCCCCAGGTTGCAATCACACCTTGGACTAGGGTGACCAGATAGCAAGTGTGAAAAATCAGGACGGGGGTGGAGGGTAATTGGCACCTTTATAAGAAAAAGCCCCAAATATCGGGCCTGTCCCTATAAAATCGGGACATCTGGTCACCATACCTCAGACTGTAGTGTAGACACGGCCAAGTGTTAACTTCCTCTCGGAAAATAACATTTTCTACATGTTGGTACTGGCTTCCCACTGGGAAAAACTGGAAACTGGTCAGCGAGGAAAACTAGGCCCTGCTCCCCATTTAATGTCTCAAATGCGCCTGCAGAAAAAGCGATTTCCTAACTGGAAAAATCTCAAACGGGAATTTTTTCATTTTCATTTTTGCAGGAAAAATCCTCCCTTTTCAGCCCCGTTTTTTAATTTCCTCCTTAAAAAACCCACTTTCACTGTGCTGCCTAGACTGGACCAGCTCCTTGCCTGATTTTACTGGGTCCACGGGTTGAGGAGTTGACCCAGTGAATTATGTTAGGGATTAAATAAAAATCCCTAGTTGTTCCCTGTCCCCCAATTTCTGTCTAGTTGTCTGCCTGTCCTGAGGCTGTGAGCTCCTTGGGGCAAGGGTCATCCCTTCTCAAATATCTGGAAAGCAGCTAGCACATCATGAGTAACTAGTGGGTCTGAGTGTCGAAAGGAATTCCAGTTGGCAGAGGACTTTCTCGTTTGTCTTTTCAGTCCGAATTAGTTTTCAGTCCACACTTGAAAACCCCAAACGCTGAAATTCTCTGAAAGGGAAGGGAGCCCTGGGGCAGTCTTCAGTGGAAGGCAGCAGGTGGAGTTAGGCTGGAAGCAACTCAGCCACATGGACAGTGCACAGAGTTTCATAAAGCTCAACGTCACCCGCGTTCGGCTGCGTTCTTTGGTATGCTCATGGTGGGATGGCCCTGGATCTGTGGAACCTGGAAGCCCCGGGGTAGGTTGGCTGGTGGGTGAGCTCCAACAACCCCTGCCTCTGTTCTACTGGAACGTCAGGAAAATCAACAGCCCCTGCACAATGTTTAGATTGCACCGAATTGGCAGATTCTCACCAAACAATGTTTCCTCCGAACTTTTCCAACCAGCTCTAGTAGCTACCATGTGCTGGTAATCATCTTTTGCACCCACTTCCCCTTCCAAAGCACTGGCGACGGCCAGAGAGTAATAACAAAACAGCTGCTCAAAGACACTGAAAAGAAAAAAAAACCATCTGTTTCAACCCGCGTTTCTCTCTGTTCCAAGTGGGAGGGAGGGGGATGGGGAAATGTGGGTTGAACAGAATGAGTTTTTGATCAGGTTGCTACGTGGGGGCGGTGGTAATGACCCCGCAGGCCTGACCCATAGGGGACACGCAACTCGCCTTCTGGTTATGTGATGCCATTTCTTCTTGTCACCGCTGTTCCCTCTCAGCTGTGCGTGGGTGCGCGCGCACACAGATCCTAAACCCCGCGCACATGGAGAAACACCACGCGCACAAACATTTGCACAGAAGACATTTTTTGCACACACGGCCTGTCAAAAATGAGAGGGAATGTTGCTTGTCCCGTGATGTCCAGTCTGGCATTTTGTTTTTCCGCTGGTGAAAATAGACACAGGCTGCCTCTCTCTCTCTTTTCTATGTTTAATGCCAGCCCATTGCATGCTCCCAAAACATAATTGCTGACTTAGAAAACTACATAAGGATGGCCCTACTGGGTCAGACCAAGGGTCCATCTAGCCCAATATCCTGTCTTCCGACAGTGGCCAATGCCAGGTGCCCCAGAGGGAATGAACAGAACAGGGAATCATCCAGTGATCCATCCCTTGTCGCTCATTCCCACCTTCTGGCCTAGTGACATCCTCCCTGCCCATCCTGGCTAATAGCCATTGATGGACCTATCCTCCAGCAACAATAGAAACTCCCCCTTGCATTTTAACACAGGAAAGGGATTATGAGAGCACAAATATGTGGGACAGCTTTTCTGAGTAGTTACCTGTACATGCCAGAAGGAAAATATTAACACCTCATTGAAACCGGCCCCTTTCACTGCAGAATGGGAAATTCTTAGTTCCCAGGAAAAACAGACTTGGAGACAAGGTGTTTAGGAGCAAATTCTCCTCCGCTGGTGTAAATCAATTCAGCCAATAGAGCTATGCTGCGCTACACCAGCTGAGGATCTGGCCCACTGGGGTTACCCTGGTATAAGGGAGGACAGTATCCTGCCTATTAAAAAAGCAGGCGGGATACGGGTGCACATTGATACTGAGAGCAGACTTCATGCATGGCTTCCTCACATAGAATCATAGAAGGTTAGGGTTGGAAGGGACCTCAGGAGGTCATCTAGTCTAACCCCCTGCTTGAAGCAGGACCAATCCCCAATTTTTGCCCCAGATCCCTAAATGGCCCCCTCAAGGATTGAACTCACAATCCCGGGTTTAGCAGGCCAATGCTCAAACCACTGAACTATCCCTCCCCCCCGGTCAGAGCAGCGCTAACTTGCGTAATCTGCGGTGTCTAGGAGCCATTACTAGGCCCAGCATTAAGCGCCCACATGTATTGACAGCTTTCCTGACCCACTTTTCCTAGGGCATGCCCCATGACACCCCGGTCTGTTGGCAGTCGTGGAAAGCCTGTTGTGGAGTGGAACTCCGTACAAGAGTCTAATGAGTGGCTTCCACTCCTGCAGCTGGCACTCCTTAACTTTCTGGTGCCCGTGTTGATGCTGCACTGGCATGAGCAGTGCTGGGAACTGGTTTGCAGTAGCTGTTGATGGGGGTAATTTGCTGTCTTCTGCTTCTCAATGGGAGATTTGTATTTCTCCTTAACCTGGAATAAATCCTCCAGACTGGAAGCACATGCCTTGCTCTCTTCCAAAACCACGATAACCGCGCCGAGCATCCACGAGCCCGTGCAGCATGCTACTCGCTTTTTAGCTGACAATTTGAATCGTCTCGCCACACTGTCTCCAGCAGGTCAGGTAGATCTCTGGGGTCTGGAGAGTCCTGTTGCTTATTGTGGTTCTACACTGCTTGAGCTCCACCAAAAAGGAACTCCCACTTTATCCTGGAGATTTGGGCCCCAGGTACTTACAGCTGGGATTTTCAAATGGTCTTAATGGAAGTAGGTGCCCAAATCCAATCGAAAGTCAGTGAGAGCTGGGTGCCTAACTCCCTTAGCTCTCTCGAGAATCCCAACCCCTGCCTGACAACCCGCATCAGCGTACGCTCCCCAGAGCTGGAGTTAGAAGCTGCGCTCTCAAAGCTCTGTACGTGCAGCTCACATTCGCTCTGGCTTGTGACGTTCGTTTCCTGGGACAAGTGGACACTTGAGTCCAGCTCTGCACCGTGGTTTCTGCTCTTACACCTGGAATGTGGCTTGGGGGCAAAACGCTTCGGTGGATCAAGTACTTAAATATCAAATGACCCGACTGGTGTGTGCGTACGCACCACTTGTGCTCCCAAATTTGGGGGGTTGCACCTGCCGAGGGCTGTACAGACAAATCTGCCAGTGTAAATAGAAAAGCGGAGCTGAGGCCCCTTGAATAACACGGCATGATACTCACTTCCACAGTCAGGAAACGTAGCATAAGGAGGAACCCTTAAGTGGACTTAAAAACAGTCTTAGGGCATGGAGCCAGGAAAGGGAGGGTGGAGACAGGTAGCATGTGAAATGCCGCAAGACACAACTGGAAAGGCTTGAGCCAGCTGTGCATATAAATGGCTTTTAGAAGAGGGTATAATTTCTAAGGTGGCCAAAACCGGCTGGCACTGCTGGAGGCCAAGGTGTGGTCAGTGAATGCAAACAAAGCCAGGCTGCATGAAGAGACAGAGCGGGGGTGGGGTGGTGGTCGGGCATTTGTATCCATAGCCCATTTGGGCACTTGTGTGGCCTCTGGTGTATTTAGAGACGGGGCCAACTAGTAGCGCTGAGGATCGCTAAATGGGTGAATGTGTGTCTCAGAAAGTCTCGACTCGGCATAACAAGCGCGCCCGCCGTCCTCTTCCCAAAATCAGGGGCATTGTCCAGGCAAACCATCATTGTCAAGAGCTGGCTCTTGTGGGTCCGCTGCGCTCTCTGGGATGGAACTGGAATTGTTCCCCTGTGGGTCATGGGCCCTACACTGTAACAGCTGCAGTCAGGTTTCTTTCAGCACCAATGATAGTTGAAGCCAGATGAAATCAGATAGGAAATAAAGCATAATTTTTTAACAGCGAGGGTAGCTAACCAGTGGAACTACTTACCAAGGGTTGTGGTGGATTCTCCTCACAGGCAATTTTTAAATCAAGACTGGATGTTTTTCTGAAAGATCTGCCCTAGCTAAAACAGGGATTATTTGGGGGAAGTTGTATGGCCTGTGTTATGCAGGAGGTCAGACTAAAATAGATGATCACCCTGGTCCCTTCTGGCCTGGGAATCTGTGCATCTATAGGGCCCTGTGTTTATGGTGTGGGAGCCAGGCTTCTATCCCCACCGCTGTCAGGAAGTTCTGGGTGGCCCTGCTGTCCAGCACAGCAACACCCACAAAATTCTTAAGTGGCCACAGACATAGGCGCCAACTCCGTGGGTGCTCCGGGACTGGAGCACCCACAGGGAAAAATTAGTGGGTGCTCTGCACCTACCGGCTCCCCACCCTGCCCCACCTCACCTCCGCCTCCTCCCCTGAGCGCGCCGCGTCCCCGCTTCTCCACCTAACTCCCAGCGCTTGCCGCCGCAAAACAGCTGTTTCGCAGCATAACAAGCTCCGAGAGGGAGGGGGGAGGAGCGGGAACGTGGCACGCTCAGGGGAGGAGGCAGGTCCGGGGCGAGGATTTGGGGAAGGGGTTAGGAGGGGGCAGAGTTGGAGTGGAGTCGGGGAGGAGCCGGGGGCGGGGAGGGGGGAGTTGAGCACCCACCAGCGCCAGCAGAAGTCGGCAAGGGAGCTGGGTGGCATAATGGGATGATGGAGTGCCTGGCGTAGTGACCTGGCACACAGCTTCACAACACCACTCCAATTTGGCCAGTGTGGGATCCTTCCCTCTACCCCCACACTTTTGCCATCCTTCCAATGTCCCTGCTTCAGGGGCACTAACCACTAACTCCATATGGCACCTCAAGGCTTTTTAAAAACCAACATGAATGGCTTTCGATACAAATAATGGCACCGTTAACTCCTGCTAACCAAACTGGTCTCTGCTGGTGTTACTTTAACTACTGTCCACAGGGTGTGGTCTGTTGGGCTGAGTTACCTTAGACAAACTCAGAATGAAACCTAAGCTTACCCGCTCAGGTTTCTTGTTTAAGAGCCAGACTCAGACCAGGAGTCTGGCCTCCAGCTTATCTCAAGGTATTCTCCCCACAGCTGTCTGGTATGTGACAGACGTGCCTACAGAGAGGAATGAAATATTGGCTAATCAGCGGTGAATCAGCTGCTGCGTGTTATCATGTAAGCTGCAGTCTCCTCTGGTTACAGGAAAACATGAGGGGAACTGTGGTACATGTCACCTTGATTGCCCTTATCAGAGAAGGAAACGAAGCTTGCGTTCTCTTAGAGATCCTTGTGTTTGTGTGCCCCATGTATGCTATTTTTCTCAGATGTGTATAACGTATATATAAAGATGCTATTAGATTTTTGGAACTGGTTTAGAAAATAGATTTTCAGCATTTTCATTTCCCAGATCTTGTAACAGGCCCCATTTCATTTTTTGTGACACTCGGCACAACGGTTTTCTGAAGCGGACGCTACCTGCTGACCGGCAAGCCCAGTGTTTGGTAAACAAAAACCAGAACGTTTTTCTCACTTCTGCAACGGTTTCACAAAAGCTCCAACTTCAAGTCTACAGCTCTTCCATGAACTTTTCTTGAGGAGAGCTTTGTCAAAAAATGAAAAGGACCCCTGGCTCTACTTATGGTGTTCGTCTCGCAAATCAAGGCGAAGCATGGGGTTGAATGGTCAGAAGAAGCCTGTGACAACGTCCTGTGTTGCATGCACCTAATTCTTAATCTTGCTGTGAGTTTAAGAAAAATAGAGAAGAAGTTTCTCATCTAAATGGAAAGCCTATAAAGACATTGCCACTATCCCCAGCTTAAGGAAAATATGGTAGTTTCTCTGTCCTTGGGTGAATATTTCAGCCTTTGCAGGCTCTCCTCCGTACAGAACTTAATTAAGAATGAGGATTGTCTACTAGAAACCACAAGATGAGACAAAGGGTAAAACTTTTCAAAAATGCCCAGGCCCCATTTTCAAAAGTGGCTGAGTGCCCATGTCACTTTTGAAAATGGGACTTAGGTTCCTAAGTCTCTTATGCACTTTTGGAAGTCTTAACCCAGGACATAGAAATTGTCATAATGAGATCCAATTCATCAGCTCGATCCGCCCAACTGAAAGCAATGAGTTCATGCAGCCATTGAACTCTGCCTTCTTCCAACTAGAATTCTATATTTTGGGACCTGAAGGAGCATCTTCTAAAGGTATCCTTCATGGCAGTCTTGCCTCTCTCTCGGGCTGCTGCTGCAGAGAATGAGCAACTGACTTCAAGCCGACGCAGAACAATCAGATTCCTCTCCAGCAAAACTAGGGAAATGTCCCCAGCTACATCAGAACAGTGGGCAGACATGTGCATGTAGCTAGCTCACCTGTGTCCTGCCCCAAAGACTTGCAGGTAGCTATTTGCAATGAGTTCATACTGATGATAAAATCCACCCAGATGACTGATTGCCCCCTGCTGCCCCTGATCCCGTTGTTTTCAAGTCACCAGATGGTGATGTCCCAGAGCTCTGCAGTTGATAGGATTCACAATATTTCTTGTCACCCTGTAGGACAACATATATTTTTCAAATATTAACAAACAAGCCAACCCTCCCTCTTTCTATAGAGAGGGAAACTGAGGCATGGCAGGTGACTTGCCCATGGGACAAAACTGGGAATAGGACCCAGGCCTCCTGCTGCCCATTTTAGTGCCCTGTTCACTGGGCCAAAGTGCTTCAGCTATTTTGAGGGGGGGTGTCAGGCAGTTCCTGTAGAATATTAGAGCATTTTGGAGACTGACTGGTGCTGCTGGAGGATAGACCTGTAGCCAGGAATGCATGTATAGATAATATCAATGACTGCCGTCCGTCTGTCCATTCCAGCTAAACAACCTACAGGGAAACCTCCCTGCGGCTAACGATAAAGCAGATTGCCAGCAGGCTCCATATGCCAGCAAAGAGATTGTCCACTAGCACTGGGACCTTCCATTAAGCCTCAACCCAACATTCCAAAAATGTATCCAAGAAACTAAAACCTTCTGGAAATGAGGGACTTCTAAGATTATTGAAGCTCTGGTCATTGCAGGACTATTACCTATAGGTATCGAGTGCTTTGTCCGGTTTCGTGTTGAGTATTTTTATGGGATGGGGTTTAGGTGACTTCACAGTGTGGCAGCTGCCAGCTGGTGCTTGCAAACACCTGAGATATAGGAAATCTCTTCGTGGAATGCGGTACCTGGCACTCACCGAGTGTGATCTCCACCCCTCCACCTCCACCCCTGTTATCTGCTGGTCACTGCCCTTCCATCTTTTACCTCTGGCTGCATGGGACAGTAAATCAGTTTCACTTGCTGGTCCCTTTTCTCAGCAGTGGGTGGGTACTGATGTTGGAAAGTGACGCCCACGGTTGCTCCAGGAATGGATAGGCAGTCTCAAAGTCCAGAGGTGGGGCATTTGGTTCACAGATCAGAGTGCCTGCTTACTACTCCTCTGATTGTGTTCCCTTCTTGCCAACACACTGACAGTAAAGCTGGGGTCATTTTCCTCCTATCCAGCTTGTTTTAACAAAGGACAATAAAAAATGAAACTGGCCTAAAGCAAACTTCCCCACCCACTTTGGATCTAAGCACCCCAAATCGTAGTACACATGGGGAGAGGGACTGAGAAATGTTCCGTGTCTGGATCAACAGGTGAACCATGTAGCAAGGGGGCAGGCTGCAGGGGGCTGACAACCAATGAAGGAGAAAAGCCAGATACTCCAGATTTACACAGGTTCAGGAAGAGAAACTCCATTGAAGCCAGGGGTGACACCCGTGTAACTCCAGCAGGCTAGAGGCGATTAAACTTGGAGTGAGCTGGATGATGCGAGGGGGCTGTGTCACTGTGGGATGAAAACAAGCAAAGGCAAATATGGGGAGATCTGGTCCTAACATTCTGTGATGGAAGCACTTCCACGCATGGTCCCCTTCTTGAAACTCTAGCACAGCAAGATGGCAAAGAGGAGAACAGTGGATGATCCACCATTGCCTGTGTTCTCCTCGAATCCAAGCCAGTTCAAGCATCTGAGTAGAGAGGGCCAAATTCTTGGCTGGGGTCAGTGGGCCTGATCCTCAACTGGTTCAAATGACAGCAACAACACTAAATTGTTTGACAATTAGCCTGGGCCAGAACCTCAGGTGGTCCAATCTGGCCTAGCGCCACTGAAGGCTTTTAGGAGATCAGAGTCCTGGGGGTCAGGGAAGACACATCACTGCTTCTAAGGGGGAAAACATCTTAGACGGCTGGTAGACCATAGTATATTCTGCTGAATCTCTCTATACTTACCCCTATCTATAGGGAGAGCAGGTCATTTGGAAAGACCCTTCTTCTGCAGAAGAGAAGAGTGAGGGGGGATTTGATAGCTGCCTTCAACTACCTGAAGGGGGGGTTCCAAAGCGGATGGAGCTCGGCTGTTCTCAGTGGTGGCAGATGACAGAACAAGGAGCAATGGTCTCAAGTTGCAGTGGGGGAGATCTAGGCTGGATATTAGGAAACACTATTTCACTAGGAGGGTGATGAAGCGCTGGAATGGGTTCCCTAGGGAGGTGGTGGAATCTCCATCCTTAGAGATTTTTAAGGCCCAGCTTGACAAAGCCCTGGCTGGGATGATTTAGTTGGTGTTGGTCCTGCTTTGAGCAGGGGGTTGGACTAGATGACCTCCTGAGGTCTCTTCCAGCCCTAATCTTCTATGATTCTATGATTCCTCCCCCTGTTTGGAACAGTAGCTGGAGATGCACCAAGAAGGAGAGCCACATGTTCATATTATGCTTCCTCCCCCTCCCCCATCCTTTCAGGGTAAAGGCCTGCACTTCAACTACGTGACTTCTCCACACAGCAGACTCCTAAACCCATGAGATCAGGAGTTTCCTGCCCAGAGATGTCATGGGGTGACTGTAAAAGGGGGAATGGATAGAGGCAGTTCTTCTTGAGAAGCTGGATCTGCGTCACACTGATGTTGCAATGCCTGTTTGTGCAGCCCTTGGAAGGTGTGGCGCGTGTGACTGAGCTATTAGGTGTCATCTTGGGCTCTCAGAGCAGCTGCTGACGTTCCTCCATGTCTGGTCAGTAGCGATCCCTAGTGACTGCTGTGGTTCATCGGTGGAGCTGTCAGATAGGGTGGAAGGATGAGTAAGGAGCTGGAGTGGAGATCCAGGGTAAATTCCAAGCTCTGCCACAGACTCTCGATGTGGCCTTGGGGAAATAGTGTCCCCTTTCTGCCGCAGTTCTCCAGCTGTAAAATGGGTACAATACATACACAGCTAAAGTTGTGATGTTAAAATTGTGAGCTGCTCAGATATTAGAGAGATGTGGGCCTGCTAAGTACCTAGCAAAGTACCTACCTAAGTACCTAAGTACCAAAGTACCTAAGTACCTACCTAGTACCTACCGTGCTCCTGTTTGGTTTAAACTACGTTTCCAACCCAGTGTATTTGCCATGCAGGACAGCTGTACTGCTCTAAATTCCAGGTTCTCATGTGTCTGTGTCTAAATCATAAAGAAATCAAATCTTCAGGAACGATTTAACATCTTTAGTCACGGACACGTCTCCTTAAAAGATCCAAACAATTACCAGAAAATGTGTACCCCTTACACGTATTTCTGGTTTGGCGGCACAAGGTTTGTAATTATTGTTCTGGTTCAGACCTAGACACAGTGTGGCAAAGTATAAGGGTGAGGGCAGCTAACCATGGGAACAGCTTAACAAGGGACATGGTGGATTCTCCACCATTTGGAGTCTTTAAATAAATCTTGGCCGTCTTTCTGTTCCACCACAAGCTAGTAAGGTCAATGCAGGAATCACCCTGAGTGAAACTCTATGGCAGGGGTGGGCAAACATTTTGGCCTGAGGGCCACATCGGGTTTCCGAAATTGTATGGAGGGCCGGTTAGGGGAGGCTGTGCCTCCCCAAACAGCCAGGCGTGGCCCGGCCCCCGCCCCCTATCCGACCCCCGCCTGCTTCTCGCCCCCTGACGGCCCCCCCCGGGACCCCTGCCCCATCCACCTCTCCCTGTCTCCTGACCGCCCCTGGGCCCCCCACCCCTGACTCCCCCCCGCTGCCCCATCCAACCAGCCCTTCTCCCTGACTGCCCCCGGACCCCCCACCCCGCCTGCCCCTCGCCACCCCATCCAACACCCCCCCCTTTCGTGATTCCCCCTCCCCAGGACCCCTGCCCCCATTCAACCCCCCTGTTCCCTGCCCTCTGACTTCCCTGACCCCCATCCACACCCCCGCCCCCTGACCACCACCCCGAACTCCCCTGCCCTCTATCCAGCCCCCACTGCTCCCTGCCCCATTACCGCGCTGCCTGGAGCACCGGTGGCTGGCGGTGCTACAGCCGCACAGCTGAGCGCACCAGGACAGACAGCCACAACGCCCGGCTGGAGCCAGCCACGCACCGTGCAGCACAGAGCGCCGGGTCCGGCCGCGGCTCTGCAGCCCCGCCGCCCAGAGCATTGTGCCGGCAGCGCAGCGAGCTGAGGCTGCAGGGGAGGGGGAAGAGCAGGGGAGAGGCTGGGGGCTAGCCTCCCTGGCCAGGAGCGCAGGGGCCGGGCAGGAGGGTCCCGCGGGCCGGACGTGGCCTGCAGGCCGTAGTTTGCCCACCTCTGCTCTATGACCTGTATTATGTAGGAAGTCAGTACAGGGATTGCCAGACAGGATCAGACCCAAGGTCCATCTTGTCCCGAGTCATATCTCTGACAGTGGCTGGCACCAGATATTTCAGTGGAAGAACCCGATGGTGCATAAACATGGGATAAATCTCTACCTCACAGTTCGGCTCATTCATATTTTAGGTAGGCAGAAATTGGTTTAAGCCCTGAAGCCTGAGATTTAATATCCTTTCAAAATATGTTAGCATTAAATGTTATATAACTTTGAATATTCATATTATCCTTCTAAGGGTCCAATCTTTTTTTCTTTTTTTTAATCTTGCTGAATTCTTGGTCTTGTCTCTTTCCTGTGGCAATGAGTTCCACAGCCTAATTCCACATTGTGTGGGAAAGTTGCCATTTATCAGTTTCAAATTTGTCACCTCCTTAATTTCATTAACTGTCCACTTGTTTTTGTGTTATAAGAAAGGGAGAAGAGAAGCTCCCTTGGGTGACTACAGATTAGATTCTCCTAATAATTCCCTCTCAGCTTGATCCATAAAACAAATGCGTTTTCTCATCTTGTCTACAGCCCCGGCCTCATCTGGACTCCTTTTTATAATGTCCCCAAGAGTCAATTGTAGCTATCCCTCCATTTTGAAGTGCACCATCTAGGGGTCCTGATTAGCATGGGTGGGAAACGATTTCCCCATCCTGGGCTAAGTGTTGAGATTTTTTTTAAAGATCCTGTTCTGCATTAGGACAAAACAGACTTCTTGATATTTTTGAGACAGATCTGTACCAGAATAGCCTGTAGCCAGGTAGAGCATTTGCCTGGGATGAGGGAGGCACATGGACTCACACTTGGGTCCCCCATGTCCCCAGTGAGTGCCCTAATCCCCAGACTAGTGGCTATTGTGGGGTGGGTGTCTTCTGTGGTTTTGACCAGAAATCCCATTCTGAGAACCCTTCCGAGCAAAAGTTTAACTGAAACCAACCCTTTCCCCTGGAAAGTTTCTATTTTGATGCATTGACAATTTCAGATGGAAAAACTATTTCATTCATTCAAAAAAAAAAAAATCCCAACTGGTTCTAGTCCACATCCTGCAGTCTGATCCATACGAGAACTCAACATGAGCAAAAGGACCTGCCTGCACAGAGCCCCATGACAGTCTGCAGGTGTCCGCTCATGCCGGTCGTTGCCTGGGAGTGAAACTGAATAGCAGCCCGCTCTTCTTGCTGTTCCCTTCGCTTTTCTTCCCTGACACGGACGGGCTCCGAAAGCACATTACAGCCCGAGGGTGTGTTAGACCAACAATCTTCGTCCTCTCACTATGTACTGGGCTAATCACTAAACCAAACAGCAGGTGAGCTTGTTGCGATCCAGATGCCAATTAAATCTGTAGGAGCACTACCATTTCATACAGGGTTTGAGGCCCCTGTATGAACTCACTCGACTATTTTTGGTCCTGGACTGCATCAATATTTGCAGGGAGAGGGAGGCCAGAGCAGCTGGCTTAGGTACACACTGGTTTGGAGGGACATTCCTTTTATTTTTTGCATGCTACCGAGGAAGGAGTTGTGATGAGTAGCCGAGCCACCTAATGACTCATAAAGGTGTTTCCTCCCATTGGGATAATGACATATAAGTAGGGTTATGGTTTCCTTGTTTTATTTTTAACCTGTACCTAGGCCCTTCCCACCAGATCAGCCCACTGACGATGGAGCCCTTTCTTTGTAGCCAGAAACTGACGGTGCTGTTGGATTGGCTAGTTCAGCGTTAAGGGATGGAGGCTAGACCAGTTCTTCGACGTGGTGTTTGCTGAGGGATAAGGAATGTGGGTGGTTCTGCTGGGGGGGAAATAACTTGCTGTGCTATACAGAGTGTATGACCTGTTGCTTAGAGCAGGAATCTAGGAGCAAAGAGATCCGGCATCTAATCCCCTTTCGGCTGCTGAATGCCCTTGGGCAAAATGCTTAACCCCGGTGCCTTCTCAGCCTGTAAAAACGGGGGTTGGTAAATAGCTAACGTCAAAGGGCTCGGAGTTCGCTGGTGTCTTTCATACATGCACCCTGGTGTTGTATACGGGAGCTTGAGTTTCCATTAACTTATTTCAAATCTATCTTTGTACGGCTTCTCTTTAGAGACCGAAGGGAGGGTGGTGCACAGCAACAGGTAGCCTGGACAGAGTTGGTTCAAAAAGCAAGCACTCCTTTACATATCTGGTAAACCTGGGTTTATCAATTGCTGGACTTGGGTCTCACAGCCATGCTAAAGCATCCAGGCTGCACTACAGCGACCTTCTGACTCGGGTCTGCAGCTTGAGTGCGTCCTCACTGCAAAATGACAGGGTTTGGACCAGAATCTCAGCTGGACTCAGGGTCTGGCCACCTCCTCGCAAGGTTCTAGGACCCGGGTCTTGAGTGCTTGCTGAACCGAGTCAGACTGACTAATGTGTGGATGGAAGGGGGCCTTGGACTCAAACCTGAGTCAGAGCCTGAACTTAGAGTGGGGTGTGGACATACTGTATGTGTGTGTGTATGTGGGGGGGAGGGTATTTCCCCTCCCTCCCCCCTTGTGTGCATGTCAGTATTTCCTTGTCTTCAGCTTTTAAAATGCCTCCCCTTAATGATGCAAGTTAAATGTCAAACGAGGTGACGGATAGCACTTCGTCCTACACACCTTGCTTTGGAAGGGAAGTGGTAGTCACCTGATGGTGTCAATTGCCTACGAAATTACTCATCCCTCCTGACAGTCAGGACAGTCTCCTACGAGAAACCCAGTTAGTGTTTGGGTGAGACAGCCGCTGGATGAGGCAGTGTCTTGTTTGGTTCACTTGCAGCACAGCGAGAGGAGAGAGATCTTAGCCTTAGAGGTCATGCATATGCATGAAGAGAGGACTACTCACCCCACAGTTCATGACAGTTCATGACAGCTTTGAGTACACACCCGACTGAATGGCATTAATCATCTGTCTGTCATGCATACACACGGCATCAACAGGATTTGAACGCAGATCTGAGTAGGCCTCAGGCTGCTTAGCTTGTGAGACGGGAGTGGGCCTGCTCAGTATTTGGTTGGGTCACTGAGGGAGAGGCTGGGTGTTTCTGGCAATGGTGTAAATCATTCAATAGTGGCGCTCTGCCCTCTAAGTAGGTGTCAGACCCTTACCTCCACTCGGTGTCCTAAGGGTATAACTACGCTGCAATAAACAAAAAAAGCCAGTACCAAGTCTCAGAGCCTGGGGCCAAGAGACAGAGCCAGTCACAGACTGGCATCACGCTGACTTCAGTGGGGTGATTTCAGCGTCACACTGACATAATGGAGATGGGAATCTGGTGCTCAATGTGGCATAAGAGGAGCATCCCCAGTACGTGGCCTCTGGGAAAGCCTTCTTTGGGCTATAGTCAACAGCTTCCTATAACAAGCTCAGGCATCAACATAAAGCTGAGCCCTGTTCTCTGCGTTCTGGGAGCGGGCATTGACAGTGTGGCTAAATGGGTCATGGCCTAATGAGCATACTGGCCTTAAACCAGTCAGGGATGGGGAACTCACCGATTCCAACCCTTACGACCGGGCTGGAAGAAATTTAGCTGTCAAACTCTTTTCTCTGTGGGTGTATGTGTATTATGAGAAGATTGTAAATTTAGGGGCCTACATGCTCTGAGGGGGGTCTGTTGGGGGATGGAGCTGTCTGAGAGGTTAACGTGGACATTTGTGTGTGTTGAACCAGAAAACAATTTTGCCCTGTATAGGAATTGGATAGTCTCTTTTAAATTGTGGTGCTCACGGTGTTCTGTCTGGGGATCTGCCAGAGCAGCAGTATTTACTGTATGTAGCTAAACCTTGCAAGGTTACGTATAGCTAGTAAATGGTTATCAAGACACAGCCATGTCTGTGGCTTCTTCATATTTAACTTGTGAAAAGAGCAAAGAAACCCAACACCGGGTGACCAGGATGGGGAAAGGTGGAATAGAGTGACTGGAGATGCCAAGTGAGACCGACCCAGTTGGAAATGTTCTTTTGGCTCTGAGCAAAGGGAAAAGTCCTGTTGGAGACGCCTTCCCTTGTTGTCTGGTGACTTTGGAAATGTCGTCCGTGGGGGTAGCGTGGCATTTCCGTTGGCTGCCGTGGCAGAGGCCAAAGACTTACGTAGGCTATGAAGGCTGGACTGCTTTTTCTATCCTTCTAGGGTCGGGAGCTGATTTGCGGAATCTCTTGTTCAAAGCTCCAGATGTTCTGCTCTCTAGAATAACTCGCCTCTGAGCTATGACTGTGCGTGCATGTCTTCTTAAAAGGGCCAGATCCTTCGCTGGTGTCCATCAGTAGAACTCCATGGATTCCAATGGAGCCATGTGCAAATTTACACCACTTGGGGCTCTGCCCTGAAGGTGATGTTGGCCTTATCCAAATCCTAGGTGGCTTTGGTCCTTTCAAAAGATGTTAAGCAACAACTTCCGTGACAGAGGATTGGCTCTGGCTTGTCAGATGAGATTGTTGCCTCAGTGTTGCAGATGTTTCTTCACATGCTTTCAGAAGTGTTTTTGTTTTTCCTCTGACTCACTGATAGTTGGGCTGCAGAAGAGCGGCTGCTTTCAGTGAGCTCACTGTGAGTTAGAGGTGCCATCGGAGAGGTGGAGGGAGCCTGAACCAGCTGACTAACCTCCATGTCAGTCCCCTTCCCCTCCCTCCACCAGCTTTCACATTCCTCCTCCAAACCAGTCTCCAATCCCTTACCCAGCCTGGATTCCAGACAGGCCTCCACAGGGTCCTGGCGGGGGACAAGGTTGAGGGATGGTACATGGGACTAGCAGACTCCTTTTCCAGGAAGGGAGAGCCGTGCATGGAAGTTCCTCTCCAAGCGCAGAGCTAGGGGTGCAAGCCGGTCCCATCTGCAGACCTCTCATGGATCCTTCTCATCACATAGCTGCAGATGCAGCTCCATAACTTGGCCAGCTACCCTGCCTGTGACCAGTGGTCTCAGTTGTGTTCACGGCCATCTGCTCTGCACTAGGCTCATGAACCTCTAATGTCACCTCTGAACCGGGTCTACCAGAGAAACAGACAAGGGTTCCATCCAGTCTGGTACCCAGTGCTTCATATGCGATGTGTTAGAGGGAGATGTAAACATAGAAAACTGTGAAATACCTTATCAAAGGAGAAGATGGATTTGTTCCTGATCACCAGCTTATCCCTTGAAGCATGGAGACCAATAGCTCTTGTAAGTCTTCCTACTGTATAAATGCTGAATCCATTCCTTTGAAAACTCATTAAGCCATTTACCCTGTGGCATTGAGTGAACTGTCGCACTGGGTCTCTGAACGCTTCTCGTAGTGAGACAAGAGATATTCCTAGTCATCATTTAAGAGACAGTATCCGGCACCTAACACAGTGGGGTCTTGGTCCATGACTGCGACTCCTAATAGCTACAGCAATACAAAAAAATCTAAACCCTTGGCAGTGTAAGTATTATTATGGCCCACATCCTGAGATCCTTGACCCAGATATTCAAAGGGGACTAGTGACTTTGGGGCTCAACTTGGACTCTCTAAAGGGCCCTGTTTTTCAGAGGGAGGATGTTCAGCACTTTCTGTGGAACAGGCTTCTGTATCTCCAGTTGAGCACCCAAAACCATGAGTTTGGAAAATCTGGCTCATTGTCTGTGGCAAAATGCCCATTGGATGGACCCCATTTTTGCTCTTGGTTAAATAGATAGCAGGAAACCCACGGGCTTAAATACTTCCTTGGGACTGACATCAGTGTGAATGAGAGAACAATCTTGACCTTCTGACTCCAAATGGAGTTGGCTTGAGTTGCGAATTGCTGGAACGTGGACGTATGAAAATAAACCTGTTGATCTCTCAGCTAGAGAGAGTGCCTGCACACAGCTAATTAACTCTGGCTCGCAGTCAGATGTGTTCAGAATTAAACGGGCATTAATGGAACCGCACAAAGGTTGTATACAGAAGAAACCTTTTGTTTTATTTGCTATAGAGGTTCTGAAGCTTTCTGCAAGACGTTTTAGTCAATTGTATCTAATGGGATTTCTTAACACTGACCCAGGCCAGCTTCAGCATTGGCTCTGCTTATTCCTGATCAGCAACGCTGTTATGTAGTCAGGTCCTGGCTTGAGTTTAGGGCAGGATCATTTAAATTAGCGAAAGGATCTCTCTGTAGCTTCACTTTGATGATCAACAGCAAGCATTTGGAATTTTCTTCCCCCCGAGGTACCAGCAGAATCCAAGGGGTGTGGACTAATGAGAAGAAGGGGTGTGGTCTAAACACTGACCTGGGAACCAGGAGCTAACCGCTTCTCGTACTGACTTTCCTTTTTGGCTGAGAGCAAGTGATTTAAGCCCACGCTTCCATATAGGTCCATTCATTTTGATTGTCTCCCTGTCTGGGGACCCAACTTGAGGTTCAATAAAGGGATTTCATGTTGACCACCTCAAAA